>NC_135305.1:169609174-169913598 GCF_048772815.1 Callospermophilus lateralis
GGGGTTTGGAGATGTTTGCCTTGGCTTAGAGGAGATATGGCAGGAAGGGGACCGCAGCCCGCGCTGGGCTGAGCATGCGCCCGTCTCTCAGCTCTTCTGTTGCTAAGCGATCTTCACCCTGATCCCTGGTGGTTTTATCAAATCAGTCCAGCCAGGCGCTTCCTGTGTGTTTTGATGAGGGAGCAGTTTCCAGAAGACAATGTGGCAATCGGGTTCTGATGGGTGCAACGGGGAGGAGAGCCCCCAGGAAATCAGCTCTCCTAATCGCATTAGCGGGAGGTGGAGCAGGAGGCTCTGATTTTCAGGAAACTATTTGTTTCACAAGGTACCGAAGCAGAAAGCCTCCCAGTCAAAGGTGGTCCTTGCACATAGACCCCTCCCTGCCACTGGGTGAAAGCCAAGTTGTACGGCCTCACCTGTTCTGAGCCTATCCCTTGGGGAAAGTGCTCATTTCTTTTTGTCTTTTTTTTTTTTTTTTTTTCTGGTGGGGGGGGGGAGTACCAGGAATTGAACCCAGAGGTGCTTACCCACTGAGCCACATCCCCAGCTCTTTTTTATGTTTTATTTAGAGACAGGGTCTTGCTGAGTTGCTTAGGGCCTCGCTAAGTTGCTGAGGCTGGCCTCAAACTTGCGATCCTCCTGCCTTAGCCTCCCAAGCTGGTGGGATGACAGGCCCTTGGCTAGCTGTGGCAGTGGGAAAACAGAAACTGATTCGGTGAAAGATAAAGCAGAAATTTTCTTTCGCCAGATGGCTTTACTTGTACCTGGGATGTTTACCAGAGCAAATCCCAGCATTCCAGCTCCTGGCCTCTTCTCTCTTCCCCGTGAACTGGAATAAGAAACACGGGGTGCAGGATGGCATCCCCCCAGGTGGGCGTAATTAGGAGAGGAAGCCGGGTTAACCTTCGCCGGCACCGCCATGCGGTGAGCATGGACAAGGCTCCACTGTGGCTTCCTTGGCGGGGCTGGCATGTGACATTCCACTTCCCCATCTCCAGTGAAGCGTCAGCAGCATAGCCAGCCCGTAACTTAGCTTGAAAGAATTAGGTGATTTGGTTGACAGCACATCATGCCGTCACCGTGTAAGTGACCCGCTTGAGGGAGCAGCTCCAGGACACCCAAGGTGCCATGGAAACCACTCGTCCGGTCAGTGACCCACTGGAGCTCCGGCATCCTGCATGGCAGGTGGGCCCCACACTGCAGGGGCTGCAGGCGAGACAGGGCTGCCCAAGGGTTACACTGACTGGGGACAGTCACTGGGCTGGAAGCACTCTGTTCTCCCTGTCACCAGTGTCAGGTTCAATCTGTCACTTGCTCTTTATTATTTTTTTTCCGGGTACCAGGGATTGAACCCAGGGGCCCTCGACCACTGAGCCTTGTCCCCAGCCCTATGTTGTATTTTATTTAGAGACAGAGTCTCACTGAGTTGCTTAGGGCCTCGCTTTGGCTGAGGCTGGCTTTGAATTCACGATCCTCCTGCTCAGCCTCCCCAGCAGCTGGGATGACAGGTGTGTACCACCACTTCATCAGTAGCACACCTACTAAGGGTAGGGATCTTTTTTGGGTTTAAAAAAGCAATTTTTTAAATGATTTCTTTACTCCAAGGCATAGGCTGTCTAGCAAGACCCACTCTTTAAATTTTTTAAAAGCTGTGAACCTAAACAAATTTGATTTCCACTTGTAAACCAAGGAAAGGATGCATAAATTCATTCATTGAACATTTGCTGAGGCCCTTCTTGGAAAATGTTAGTGGCTCCCAAATTCTGGAGAGAGATTTTCATGATTAGAAGCCACCTGGCCTCGGGAAGTTAATTTAATACCAAGTCAGGCCTGTTTCTCCCTTAAGTCAGGAATAGCAGAGTCGATGTCACGGAGGTGTGGTGAGGGGACCGTGCATGGGAATCCATGGTGACCTTCCAGGTTAAATGGCCCGAAGCAGTTGATGACTGGGCAGTAGAAGGCCAACTCCCTAAAAATGAAACCGAGGTTTTACCACAAATAGAAGGAAAAGATATGGTTGGAATTTTATCTTGAGAAGTAAATCTGAAAGCATGAAAATAAGATTCTTTTTAGCTCATATTCAACAAATTACATTTTAATTGGAGTCATTCCGAGTTTTTTAGATTGGAGATCAAAAGCCATCAGTACCTATATTTCTGTAAGTTTTGCAGTCAGTTTGTATGACAAGACAGTAGTGCCTTCTTCTCTTAGAGTGTGAGTCCATGGGCCTTTTAATTTTTATTTTATTTTGTTTATTTTATTTTTTGGTACTGGGGATCGTACCGAGAAGCACTCGACCCCTGAGCCACACCCCCAGCCCTTTTTATATTTTATTTAGAGACAGGGTCTCACTGAGTTGTTTAGGGCCTCTCTAAGTTGCTGAGGCTGGCTTTGAACTCACGATCCTCCTGCCTCAGCCTCCAAGCTGCTGGGATGACAAGCATGGGCCACTGCGCCTTGCTTGCCATTTTGATATAACTCTACATTGTGAAATAATCACCAAAACAGGGTAATTTACATGTTTTAGCATAGCGACCATTTCCTTACTTGTATTTGTGCATGTGCATATCCAGCTGGAAATGACGCTGATGACCGACCCTCTGGACTCATTGCCACCGTGCAGTACATCAGATCTGCAACATTTATTCATCTTTGAACCCTCTCCCCATTCCCCCTCCTTCCAGCCCCCTGTAACCACCATTCGACTGTCTGATTCTCTGAGTTTCATTATCTTAGTTTTCATCATTGCTTCAATTCAGCCAGCTCCTCATCTGGCCAGTGTTTTGGCACTTGATCCAAGCAGTTTTCCAATTCTGCTTCTTCAGCTTCACTGATTCTTTTACTTTTTGCAAGATTTGGGGAACATTCACTTAAAAAAATATGACTTTAGTGAGCACCTGCTATTTCCCCTTAAGAAGCACAGTAGTAGTGGGTCGTGAGACAGTGCCCACACTCTCGCCCCTGGGGGCCTCCGATAGTTGTGCAGAATCAAAAGGCCATGCAGGAAAATGAGGATGGGAAAGGGATGGAATCTGTGCTGACCCTGAGTGACAACTGCAGTTTGGAAAAGAATGGTCCAGGCAGGTGTCTAGGGCTGCTGTGGTGTTACAAGTTATCCCAAGACACAGTGCCACGTCACAGGGTAGGAAATGTCTCTGTTTCTCACATGGGGAATGTGGGAGCAGTGAAACTGGGTGCTTCTGGTTTGAAGGCTGGTGTGAGGTGACGACACTTAGGGCTGTGGCCTCATCCAGAGGCTCCCCTGGAGCTGGAGGATCCACTCCTGGCTGGCGGACGCTCCTGCGGTTGGCAGAAGGACTCAGTTCTCTGACTCAGCCTGGGCATCCCATCACCTTGCAGCTAGCCTCCCCTAAAACTAGAGATCGAAGGAAGAGAGAGGCCAGGCATGGTGCACAGGCCTCTAATCCCAGCAGCTCAGGAGGCTGAGGCAGGAGGATCACAAGTTCAAAGCCAGCCTCAGCAACTTAGTGAGGCCCTAAGCAACTCAGTGAGACCCTGTCTCTAAATAAAACACAAAAAAGGACTGGGATGGGGCTTAGTGGTTGAGTTCCTGGTTTTCCCAGTCCTTCCTGTTGGGTGTAGGAGTGGGGGCAGACAGGGTGACTGCCTGGAGAAAAGGATCCACAGGGCCACGTGTGAGGCTGGCCGCCACCCTGGGCCTCATTGGAAAGGTGGCACTGAGCATCATATTGTGTATTTGCAGGTATCTCCATTTGTCAAATAGAGGTGACCTCACAAAGACTCAGCAGGCTCAAGTAATGACGGCATACACCAAGTGTGCCTGGGTGGGAGGGGATCGCAGACCTTCTCCACGCACGGCTGTGCATTTTCAAATCAAATGAAATACGTTTGCTTCCATCTGTGGTCCTGTGACTGTGGGGCTTCTTCAGGGAGCCCCAGGCTCACCAGATCCCTGTATTGGGTTTCTCTTAGTTTTCTCTATTGCACTTGGTTTCCATAGTCACCCTCAGGAGTAGATGTTTTATCTCCATTTTAAAAGATAAAGAAATGGAGACAGAGAGGGAAAGTGGATTGCCTAAGGACACACAGCTGGCATTGGGCGAATCAGGAATGTGCTCGTGCCTGTGGAGCTGCAAAGCCCCTGATCTGTGGACTCTCTGCCTGTCAGGGTGGGATCTCATTGTCTTTTTTTTTTGTTTACAATTTTTTATTTGATCTTTTTATATATACATGGCAGTAGAGTGTATTCTGACCTATTATGCATACATGGAGTCTAACTTCTCAGTCTTGTGGTTGTGCATGATGTGAAGTTTCCCTGGTCGTGTATTCATAAATGAAGATAGGAATGTTCTGTCCCATTCACTCCACTGTCTTTCCTATTCCCATCCCCCTCCCTTACCTCCATTCCCCTTTGTCTAATCCAGTGAACTTCTATTTTTCCCTCCCTACCTCCAGTTTCATCTGTATATCAGAGAGAACATGTGGACTTTGGTTTTTTTGGATTGGCTTATTTTGCTTAGCATGATGGTCTCCAGTTCCATCCATTTACTGGCAAATGCCATAATTTCATTCTTCTTTAAGGCTGCATAATATTCCATTGTGTATATGTACCACATTTTCGTTATCCATTCATCTATTGAGGGACACCTAGGTTGGCTCCATAGCTTAGCTATTGTAAATTGAAGTGGCTGCATCACTGTAGTATGCTGATTTTAAGTCCTTTGGTATATACTGAGGAATGGCTAACTGGGTCAAATAGTGGTTCCATTCCTAGTTTTCTAAGGAATCTCCACACTGCTTTCCAG
Organism: Callospermophilus lateralis; assembly: GCF_048772815.1. Lineage (NCBI taxonomy): Eukaryota > Metazoa > Chordata > Mammalia > Rodentia > Sciuridae > Callospermophilus > Callospermophilus lateralis. Next base: position 169,613,962 of record NC_135305.1, read on the forward strand.
AGTGGTTGCACCAATGTGCACTCCCACCAGCAACGCATGAGTGACCCTTTCCCCCACACCCTGGCCAACATCTGCTGTTACTCGCATTCTTGATGATCGCAGTATTTCATATTTCACACAAAAGCTCATGGGCAGCGGATCAGCAGGTTCTCTGTCGTCACCCACAGCTTTATCAAGCAGTAAAGGTGAATTCTTGCTCAACGGAGACTTCGTCGTCACCATGTCCAAAAGGGAAATCCGCGTTGGGAGCGCTGTGATTGAGTACAGCGGGTCGGACAACGTGGTGGAGCGCATCAACTCCACGGACCGCATTGAGCAGGAGCTGCTGCTGCAGGTAGGACCTGCCCTGGCCACGCCCCTCCCTGGGCTGGGGCTGGGCTGACCACCCCGTCTTCCTGCCCGCAGGTTTTGTCGGTGGGGAAGCTCTACAACCCCGACGTGCGCTACTCCTTCAACGTTCCCATCGAAGACAAGCCTCAGCAGTTCTACTGGAACAGTCACGGCCCCTGGCAGGCGTGCAGCAAGCCCTGCCAAGGTACCGCCTGCGCGTTTCTTTTGTGGGGATTCCAAGAGATGATGATGGTGATGATGATGGTGATGATGATGATGATGATGATGATTTTTGGTACCAGGTGTTGAACTAAGGGCCATGGACCACTGAGCCCCATCCCCAGCCCTATTTTGCATTTTATTCAGGGATAGGATCTCTCTGAGTTGCTTAGGACCTCAATTTTGCTGAGGCTGGCCTTGAACTCACGATCCTCCTGCCTCAGCCTCCCTAGCCTCTGGGATTACAGACGTGTGTGCCACTGTACCCAGATCTTTTTCTTTAGCTTCTATATATGAGAGAAACATACAATCCTTGACCTTCTGAATTTGGTTTATTTCCCTTAACATAATGATCTCTAGTTCATCCATTTTACCGCAAATGACATTTCATTTTTTATTTATGGCCAAATAAAACTCCCCTGTATATATAGACCACATTTTCTTTATCCATTCATCCACTGGTGGACACCCAGGCTGGTTCCATAGTCTGCCTATTGTGGATTGTGCTGCTGTAAACCTGGCTGTGCATGTGTCACTGTGGTAAGATGACTTTAATTCTTCAAGGTAAATACAGACGGGTGATAAATTGGGTCCTATGGTGGTTCCTTGCCTAGTCTTCTGAGAAACCTCCATTTGGATTTCCACAACAGTTGTACCCATTTACGATCCACCCACAGTGTGAAAGTGTTCCTTTCCCCCTGCATCCTTTCCAGCACTTATTATTTGTATTCTTGCCATTCTGACTGGAGCTACATGAAATCTTGGTGTCATTTTGGTAAATTCGGGTTATGCTAGGTTCGCTTATCTCAAGAGCTTGGCACATAGGCACATAGTCAAGCAAGATCCACTTGCCACTTTAATTTTTCAGAGACATGGTTTCAGTAGTCACAAACTCTTGATTTTTTTTTTCTTTTGCTAAATTAAGGTCAACAAACTACAGGCACAGGGCCAATTCCAGCCTGCCACCTGCTTTTATAAATAAAGTTTTATTGGAACACAGCCATACCCATGTGTTTATGGATCATCTGTGGCACTGTATTTTCTGCCCTGTCATGTTGAGACGTGCAACAGAAATCGTGCTGGCCAACAAAACTGAAAATATTTATAAGCTGGTGTTCCCATAGAAAATGCTTTCCAGACCTTAGTCTAAGTAGGACTGTGTGCTCTGAATAATTTTTTTGTCCTCTTTGCTCAGGGGAGCGGAAACGGAAACCTGTTTGCAGCAGGGAATCTGACCAGCTTACCGTGTCGGATCAGAGGTGCGATCGGCTGCCCCAGCCAGCACCCATCACGGAAGCCTGCGGCACAGACTGTGACTTGAGGTGGGCCCGTGTGCCTCCTGCTCTTTGATGCTGAGTGGAGAGGGTCTTGAGGGGAGTCTGGGCGTGTGGATCAGAAGGAGGGGGTTCTCAGCTTCAGTCCTGCTTCCTCGTGTTTCGTGGGATGAGCTCTAGCCAGTTCTCCATCCGTTAGATCCTATCATCTAAAACACATGCCAGTGGATTTCTTGTTCTCTTAAATTAAAGAGTCAGTAGAGTGTGGCACTTACCAGAAAACATTCCACCTTGATCTTCAGAACTCACTGATGAGGTATTCAAAGTCAGCCAGAGGTGGGGAAACTAGCCGACCTGTCATCCCAGTGGCTCCGGAGGCTGAAGCAGGAGGATCAAGAGTTCAAGACTAGCCTCAGCAACTTAGCAAGGCCCTAGGCAACCTAGGGAGACCCTGTGTCTAAATAAAATATAAAAAGGGCTTGGGATGTGGCTCACTGATAAGTGCCTCTAGGTTCAATCCCCAGTACCAATAATATTAATAATAATTAAAATTTTAAAATAATAATTAAAAGTCTTTAAAACAAAGAGTGGGGGGACTTTATCCCTCTATGCCCATAATGTTCTGCATCCGCCTAGGGCACATTCCACCCAGAACATGAACTCTTAGGCGTGCCAAAGTTGCATGGAGGAGCAAGAAGAAAGTCTATTTAGAACTATCTAGATATTCAAACAAATATTTATGAAAGCGAAGTTGGAGGCAGGAAGTATTGAATGGGTGGAGGACCCTAAAGCTTTCCTCATCTCTGCGAGGTTGACAGTGTCCTAGTGAAGAACCTGGGGGTGCCTTGTGTATTCTACATGTCAAGTGGATGCAGCTAAGGTGTGCTGCCACTTCATCCTTCTTTTGCAGTCCAGAGATTAGAGGCAGAGAGTGGTATATGACTGTGTTAAGGTCTCACCATTCGTAAGCTGCAGAGTGACTACTTGAACATTTTGAAGTTCCCACAGCACGGGGCCAAAGCCTCTCAAGTAGTGCAGGCTTCCTATAGTGCTGGATGGAGTGCAGATTTGGAGGCAGGGAGAAAAGAGTGCTGTGATCGATTAGTAATGCCTGTCATGGGAGTAAAAATGGAAATTGTGATAAGTATGCTGTCTCTCAGCCAGTCCTGACCTGAGGCTCTGACTTCAAAGACACCACCTTTCTACCCTCACACACTTCCTCTCGACACATTGTTACTAACCTGCTTGCTTATTGGCTTGCCCAAAAGCATTGACCAAAGTCACATGTTACTGTAAAAAATAAAATATTAGTCATTAAAAGGTGAACATTCACACTATCAACATTCTTTTTTTCAGCAAGGTAGGGGTACTGGGGATTGAACTCAGGGGCACTAGACCACTGAGCCACATCCCCAGCCCTACTTTTTTGTATTTTATTTAGAGACAGGGTCTTGCTGAGATACTTAGCATCTTGCTTTTGCTGAGGCTGGCTTTGAATTCATGATCCTCCTACCTCAGCCTCCCTAAGTGCTGGGATTACACCTTGTCACCATGCCCAATTTAAGACAATATTTTTATTTTTCAGAAGTGTCCATATAAACCCATTTGATTCAGTCGATTCAGTTAAATTAGAATTAAAGGTCCTTTCAGAAAAAATAATTAGTGGACTAACTGCTGGACTGAATTAATCACTAATGTTTGTCAGAAAAAACTAAATTGGTGTATAGATTCCTTGAGATACAGCCTAAATAAATTGAGAAAGGTAGCACTTTCGGATTAGCCTTCTTTTCTAATTATTACTGTGTCACCATCACTGTGAAAGTCATAGAATATAGTCACGTGTTTTCTAAGAACTACTTTTAACAGTTATATGTTATTCTGTTAATAGTCTCACATTGATAGGGTAGTATTTATATTTCTTATTGCCTTCTATATAATCTTGTATTATTCTATTGATAGAATTAATAGCCTGTTGATTTCTCAAATACCAGTATAACACAGGTATCGTCACCATTTTACAAATTAGACTAAGAGAAGTTAAGCAGATTGCCCAACGTCACACAGCTGGCTAGTTCCCCCTTCACTCTGTCAGCCTGATGTCAATATAATCATGATTTGTACTAATTATTTTGGGTACTGGGGATTGAACCCGGGGTTACTAATCACTGAGCCACATTCCCCAGGCCTTTTTTATATTTTACTTACAGACAGAGTCTCACTATGTTGCTTAGGGCCTCGCTGTGTTGCTGAGGCTGGCTTTGAACTCACAATCCTCCTGCCTCAGCCTCCTGAGCCTTTAGGATTACAGTCATGCACCACCATGCCCAGCTCAAACCAGTGTTTTTGAAAAGCCCTACCAAACAAGTCCTTCCCCAGGTGGAGATGCATAATGCTGATCAATATCCTGGATGCTCTGAGAAGATCTGTAGTATGGATATGGAAGCCAGTTTAATTTAATAGTTCTCAAAATCATTTAATCCCACAATCCTTACACAGAACCCCCCCCCCGCCCCCCACACAAACACAATCACACATTGTCCCTCAGTTTCCACTTATTGACGAGACATTAGAGAAGGGTTTTATGAAAATTTCTCATTAAATATAATTGTGTTTAATTTCCCATGAAATGAACTCAATGATCTCAGCACACCGAAGTTAGACCACTGTCCAGGAAGAGAATCTAAGTCATGTGACAGTGTTTGGGAAGAATTTTTCACATGACCTTCCCACAGACTCTGCAAGCCTCTTTGCCAAGATTCTGGGCATCGTGTGGACATCAGGGAAATGACTTTGGTTGGGGTGACTGCCTCCTTGATCCTGGATGGAAAACAACCTGTCCCAGAGGGTAGCCAAGAATCAAAGTGCAGCTGAAAGTTCCAGATGCTTCTGTTGAGTTGGTCCACACTTTTGCCCTCCGTCCTGCAGGAAGAGAGAGTTTGCCCCTGTTAAACTGTGATGGGATGAGATGAAGCGCTGGTCCTCAAGCCCCGCTGAATGTGTTCTGGGTTAGAACAAAATCCTCTCGATACTGTGTCCCTCCAAGGGACAGTCTCCAGCCCACTGTCCTTGCCAATGGGCACCTCTGACCTGCTTCTGAGCATCAGTGAGAAATTCCATGACAAGCGTATCATGGAATAATCCTCTCCCCTGCCCCCTACTCCTTTTCCAAACAGTTGTACATGGAAGAACTCTTAAAACACTGGAGATCAACACTCCATCCAATTTCCAAGCAGTAGCCAAATTCCAAAAGTCAAATCCAGTGAAGATTATCAAGAAATCATCTTTTCTGAATTTGTAAATTCAACCAACAAAATTGTATTTCAAGTTCTTTTATTTAGTTTATTCCTGCTGAGGCAAGGGTTCCCAGCCAGCCTCAGCAAAAGCAAGGCCCTAAGCAACTCAGTGAGACCCTGTCTCTAAATAAAATACAAAATAGGGCTGGGGATGGGGCTCAGTGGTTGATTGCCCCTGAGTTCAATCCCTGGTACAAAAAAAAAAGACCTCATTTTATTAATTTTCACTTTTTTTTTTTCAATTTAAGCCCTGCTGACTTTGTTTCTAGGGTGTTGAAAGAAATTGACAATTTATTGGTATTTATTGAGCACTTACTGTGTGCCTACAAAGTTTCATTAAAGATACTGGGGTTACAAAGATTTATAGATTCAAATCTAATTTTTAAAGCTTATAATTAATTTTTATAGCATGTAGATCACATCTTTGCAGAATTTAGTCTTTATTCTCAGATAATAGTGCACAGGGTTTAACATACTGGAAATTCACAGTTGCAGTGTAAATTCTTCATTCTTTGAGTAACTTACAGAATGTTTATTGAGCACTTCCTAGCCTGGGCCCAGGCAGCAGAGGCTTCCTGTGATTGGTTTCCAAGAGTAGTTCTCTGTTAGAAGAAGTCAAATGAAATGCTAGATTGCATGAACTTTTTAAATATGAAGTGGCTCTTTCTGCTCAGTTGAATTCCAAAAAAATTTTTTTTCTTCTTCTTGGTTCCTTAAATTTCAGATGGTCTGTATCAGAGAGAATCTTCCCAAAGATGCTCTGGTCATCATTCTTTGACTTCTATGCATACCCACAGCCATAAAAAATACATGGATAGTTGGTTTGAAATTGTATTTCAGTAACTCAGTGGGGCTTTGAGCTCCAGGGTATTTGAGTTAAGGAAGAAAAAAGAACTCACCTCTTCCGCTCATTGGCTGAGCACGTATATTTTAACAGATGCATTGGTTTCTCCTTATTCTGCTTCACAGGTGGCATGTGGCCAGCAGGAGTGAATGCAGTGCCCAGTGTGGTTTAGGTTACCGCACATTAGACATCTTCTGTGCCAAATACAGCAGGCTAGATGGCAAGACCGAGAAGGTGGATGATAGTTATTGCAACAGTCACCCAAAACCAAGCAACCGGGAGAAATGCTCAGGAGAATGTAACACAGGCGGCTGGCGCTATTCGGCTTGGACTGAAGTAAGTTGGTTCTCATAGAAGAGCGTCCTCTTGGATGAGTCGGATGACTTGATGGTGACTTCTTGCAGGATTGCATTAAGAAGCCCCATTTAGCTAGAAGCAGTGGTGCACACCTGTCATCCTAGCAGCTGGGGAGGCTGAGGCAGGAGGATTGTGAGTTCCTCAGCAAAAGCGAGGCCCTAAGCACCTCAGTGAGACCCTGTCTCTAAATAAAATATAAAAAGGGCTGGGGATGTGGCTCAGTGGTTAAGCACCCCTGGGTTCAATCCCTAGTACAAAAAAAAAAAAAAAAAGGAGAACAAGAAGCCCCTTTTAGGCTGTGTAGAAGAGTACTGTGATTGATATGTAATGCCTGAACCCATTCAAGCTCAGAAGGAAAGAATCCCATGATTGATTGGTAATATCTGACCCAGGCAGAACAATTGCAAGTGGTAAAACAAATCAACCAGCCACTTTTCTAGACCTCTCAGTCCATTTCCAATTTTATTTTCCTATGCCAATGAGCTACTGCGGACTTCAATATAGACCCAGGTAATAAAGTGAGAGCATGCAAAAGAAATCTCTCCAAAAGAAAAAGTAGAGTCAGCCAGGTGGGTTGGTGGTTAAGGTTAGAAGAGGATCTTGAATCTGCAGTGGTCTGATTGGACTTTTCCTTACAGTGTTCTAAAAGCTGCGATGGGGGAAGCCAAAGGAGAAGGGCTATTTGTGTCAACACCCGCAATGACGTCCTGGATGACAGCAAATGTGCCCATCAGGAAAAAGTCACCATTCAGAGGTGCAATGAGTTCCCGTGTCCACAGTGGAAATCGGGAGACTGGTCAGAGGTGAGGTGGAGGAGCTGCTGTTCCCCAGGTGGCCTTGGATAGCTGACTGTGGGTCCCCCTGGTGTGTTGAAGGCTGAACCTACAGAACCTCTCCCTCCACCCCGTTCCCCACCCAGGCTGTGACTGAGTACTAACTGGGCCTTGTCCACCAGAGACCTTGACGTCACGGGGTGTGTCTGGATCCACCACGAGAGCTTCTGTTGGTGACTTTGGAGTCCCAGCTCTCACCCTCCCCCCTCGTTGAGCCCTAAGTATCTGAGTGGGAGTCAGGACTGTAGTAATCCTGAGGCTCGGCTAGCTCAGGCCTCAAGTCCTCATCTTGGAAATAAGAGACGTCCACCCCAGGGAGGGACCTCTGACTCTGGCATCCATTTACTGGAGGAAAACTTAGATGAAAGAGAAAAGGACCAGGCCGAGGTCCAGACCCGGGCCTTTCTCATCCCTGAGCTCATGAAGTTTGTGTCTAAGACAGTGAGAAGAAGGCCGCTGAGCTTCGCCCGGGTGAGCCCAGCCCAGGAGAGTCACCAAGAGGCCACTCCTTCCACCTTCCTAAGGGGACGCAGGAGGAAGGGGATCAAGGTTCCAGTGTGAAGGAGCCAAGTCAGGAGTGTGGGGAGGAGGGTCCTTACAGCCACAGTGACCCCAGCCCTGTCCTTCCCTCTTCCACGGACGTGCAGCCTTAACCATTTACCTTCACCATCAAATAAAGTGCGGGTCTGAAGAGGAGAGCGTTAGTGTCAGTGGAATGAATGGTGGGGACGCAGTGGCACAGGCGGTGGTGAGGGCTCCTGGCAAGGGGACCCGTAGACCTAAGTTTGAGGTCTCAGTTAAACTCTCTCTTATCTGGTTTAAAAAAACCGGAAAGGAGGAGGCCGGGTGCTGTGGCCCACGCCTGCAACCCCAGCAGCTCTGGAGGCTGAGGCAGGAGGATCACGAGTTCACAGCCAGCCTCAGCAACTCAGCAAGACCCTGTCTCTAAATAAATATAAAAAGGGCTGGGGATGTGGCTCAGTGGTTAAGCACCCCTAGGTCAATCCCTGGTATCCGCCCCACCAAGAAAAATGAAAGGTGGTAGTAGGCTTGAATTTCACTTAGATGGCTAATTCTAGGTGAAGTATCATGTCCAATTAGGTAACAGACCTTTGATCAGTTAGGAGTGGGGAAGATCAGACTAAGAACTCAGAATGGTCCAAAATTCCTTAGATAAAAACACTGGAAGGGAAACAGCTAAGTGTAGTTCACACTTGGCCCTCGTGCAGTGAGATTTTGACTATAGTAATGTCCTTTATTTTTCAAAATTTCTAAAGTAAGCTGGGTACGGTGGCGCACGCCTGTAATCTCAGAGACTTGGGAGGCTAAAGCAGGAGGATGGCGAGTTCAAGGCCAGCCTCAGCAACTAGGGAGGCCCTAAGCAACTCAGTGAGACCCTGTCTCTCAATAAAATACAAAATAGGGCTGGGGATGTGGCTCGGTGGTTAAGCACCCCTGGGTTCAATCCCCAGTGCTTGCCCCCAAAAAATGTTTCTTAAATGGACATGAACAATAATGACATTGATAATTGACATGTTTTGAGGTAAAATTTGTGCTAAGTCCTTTACCCGGATGCCTTTCCTTTAGTGTTCACAACACTTTGCAGGAGGCAGGACTGTTAACCCATTTTACAGATGAGAAAATGAAAGCCCAGGGGGCCCCTCTGACTTGATTGCATTGGGGTTCAAACACAGGTCACTTGGACTTAAACCCCTAGAGAATCACGAATGCTGTCTTTTCAGTATTTCAGGGATTGACGCTCTGTTGAGTTTATTCTCTGTTTAAAAGTGGCTCAGAGACTAAGTACAGAAAGGAAGAGAGAGAGGAGGGCAGGAGGAGGGAATAAAGGAGAGAGAAAGAGAGAGAGAGAGAGAGAGAGAGAGAGAGAGAGAGAGAGAGAGAGAGAACGAACATGTACGTGCATGCATGTGCGTCTGTCTGTCTAGACAGCCATGGGGACAGGCCACGCCTCTTCTCACTGGTGACTACCCTCCGCTGGCCCAAACCACAGCCTCCATGGCCCAGCCCCTGACTGCCTCTTCTTTTTATTGCAGTGCTTGGTCACCTGTGGAAAAGGGCACAAGCATCGCCAGGTCTGGTGTCAGTTTGAAGACCGAGTAAACGACAGGCTCTGTGACCCTGAGACCAAACCAGTGTCCATGCAAACCTGTCAGCAGCCGGAATGTGCGTCCTGGCAGGCGGGTCCCTGGGGACAGGTATTTTAACAGATAAGATTCTGGGCTACATTCTTTCCATCTTATCTGGGGAGGGTTTGTGCAGGGCATTCCAGGGCCTCCCCAACTCTGTGGCCTCCCCAGCTCCGCGGCCCTGGAGCAAGCACGTGAGACCCTCTGCTCCATCCAGCTCCTCTCCCCAGGGTCGCTGCTTCCCTGCCAGAGTTCAGGGCTCTGTCCACAGCCCCACCGCCCAGTTTGCACCCTTTGGCTTCAACTGCACGTGCTCCTTGAAACAAATCCACAGCAGACTCTGCGTCTGGCTGATGTTATCTTCTCCTGCAACCGCGAGGCTGAGGCTGCTACAGAGTACAATCCGATCCGTGCCAGAGCCTTTGGCAGGAGGTCTGGGGTGGGATGTGGAAGGGCTATTTTGGCTCCCAACCTCACGATTCCAAAGCTGGCCTCCCAGAAAGAAACCAGGCTCTTCCAACCTAATGAGTTAGATCAAGGCACAGAGTCATCAGGCTTGGAGGGAACCTTTCCCGAGTCCTCCTGGTCTGTGGGTCCTGTAGTCTTAACTTGATCAGTCTTAAAGGAGAGAGGGGGCCTCCCTGGGTCTTGTGTTCACCCCTGGATTCAGTCCTCCCTAATATAGAAGCAAATGTTCCTGTACTGTTGAAGCAGGACTCCGAGTTCCCAGCACAGGGCTAGCAGCTGTGGGATGTCACTTATGTAACCTCTTGAAGAATGTTGAAGAATGACTCTCCCTGCACCCTGACCAGCCACGGCCCCTTCTGTCCTTTAGCCTCTGTCTTCATTTCCAAATTTCCGTGCAATCAATGACAGCAGCTTCATTGTTTCATTTCTGCAATGTCTGCCATCCATATTTTTTTTTGCAGGGGTGGTACCAGAGATTGAACCCAGGGACACTTAACCACTGAGCCACTTCCCCAGAGCTATTTGGTATTTTATTTAGAGACAGAGTCTCATTGAGTTGATGAGGGCCTTGCCATTGCTGAGGCTGGCTTAGAACTCATGATCCTCCTGCCTCAGCCTCCTGAGCCGCTGGGATTAGAGTCATGCGACACTGCACCCAGCCATATTTTTAAAAATTAAAGTGAAACTCATAGCACAAAAACTAAAATTTTTAAATGAAAAAAAATCATAGACCTATAGCATATTCACAATGTTTTGTAGCCTCTATTTATTTCCAAAACATTTTCATCAGCTGCTCAGAAGAAACCTTGACACATCAAGTGGGTTGTTCTCTGCACCCTTCTTCCCTTAGGGCCTAGCAGCCACCAGTTTGCATTCTGTCCATACGGATTTGCCTGTTTGGACATTTCATAGAAATGGAGTTATATGCTGGGTGTGGTGGTGCACATCTTAATCCTAGCAGCTGGGGAGGCTGAGGCAGGAGGATCGTGAGTTGAAAGCCAGCCTCAGAGACTTAATGAGGCCCTAAACAGCTCAGTGAGACCCTGTGTATAAATAAAATACAAAATAGGGCTGGGGATGTGGTTCAGTGGTCGAGTGCCCCTGAGTTCAATCCTCAGTACCCCACCCCCTGAAAAGAAATGGAATTATACAGTATGTGGCCATCTGTATCTGTCTTTGTATTGCATGCTGCTTTCAAAGTTCACTTATGTGGTAGCATGTATTGGTATTTCATTCCAATTCTTACCTGAATAATATTCCATTATATGGATGTAACACAATTTGTTTATGCCTTTATTTTTTATGGATATTTAGATTGTCTCTACTCTTTGGCTACTGTGAATTACTAGCTGAATATTCACAAATATGTATCTATTTGAGTACCTGATTTAACTCCTTTGAGATCTATATACCTGGGAATGCAATTGCTGGATCATCAATTCTGTGTTTAATTTTTAAATTTCCAAGTGGTTTTCCATAGCACTGTACCATTTTACATCATAAAAGCAATATGCAAGGGTTCTAATTTTTCCATGTCCTTTTGCGGGGGGCGCAGGGGTGGGGTACCAGGGATTGAACTCAGGGGCACTCAACCACTGACCCACATTCTTAGCCCTATTTTGTATTTTATTTAGAGACAGGGTCTCACTGAGTTCCTTAGTGCCTTGCTAAGTTGCTGAGGCTGGCTTTGAACTCACGATCCTCCTGCCTCAGCCTCCTGAGTTGCTGAAATTACAGGCGTGTGTCACCACACCCAACTTTCTAATCTTTATTATTTCCTTTCTTCTCCTAATTTTGGGCTTATTTTGCTCTTCTGTTTCTTTCTTCTTAAGCTACACATTTTGCTCAATGGTTTGAGGTTGTTTTTCTTTATCTTACACAGTCATTTGCGACTATCAATTTCCCGTGAGCCCTGCTTTCCCTGAATCTCATAAATTTTCTTATTTCTGTTTCGTTTTCATCCATCTCAAGTACTTTCCTGTGTCCCTTGTGATTTCTTCTTTGGCCTGTGGGTTATTTGAAAACATGTTAATGTCCATGCATCTGTGAACTTGGCCGATTTGCCTCTGTTGATTCCCTTGTGGTCAGAGAACATGTTTTGTGTTACCTTCTTATTAAAAGTCTTGAGCCCTCTTGGGTGGCCTAACGTGTGACCTGTTTTGGAAAATGTTCCCACGTTGGAGAGCAATGTGCAATATGGTAGGTGGGTGAGCAAAGATGCCACCACACTGTCTTATTGAAATTGGTCGGTACTCTCCGAGTGGCCGTAAGATTTTCTGAGATGCCAGAGTTCCAAAAATGTGGATTCTGCCCCTTGTTACCAGCTTGATGGTTGCTTCAGTGGAGAGACTAATTTTTGGAACTTCTTTCTTACTCTGCCGTGTCTCTGACCTCACTCCTGCTGTTAGACTGCTTTTCAAAATCTATGTTATTTATTGGATTTATTTTGCCCTTTTATTTATTTCCTTTCCTACCTGGATACAATGGTGTCTTTTAAGCTAACTTTTGATTATTGCATTTTTAGGTGGTTTCTAACATCTTGTGATCTATTATAAGAGCATCGTGCTGTTCAAAAATAGTGATGCGAACTCCGATTATTTCCTCAGAATGTTTTTTTTCAGAAGCCAAGGAAGGCCGCAGAGCTCTGCCAAGTACTTGTGTGAACTAGAGTGCTGTCTAGGTTGCATGTGAAAGGGAGCCCTTCCCTCCCCTTGGGGCTCAGGGCCAAGGGACCGAACCCTGAGTCACTGAGCTTTTCATTGCTGTGACCCAATTACCTGACGGAAACAACTTAGAGGAGGAAGGGTTCATCTTGGCCCAAGGTGCCAGTCTGTAGTCCGATGGCACCATGAGTTTGGGCAGAACCCAGTGGTGAAAGGTGCAGGGGAGCAAATGCTCAAGGCAGCTAGAAGTAGAAAGAGTTGGACAGGAAGGGACCAGGGACAAGATATAGTCCCCAAGTCCAGTGATCTTCCTCCAGCTGTGCCCCACCTGCCTGCACTTCCGCCACCTCCCATTTGTCCATGTGGCTCTCATGGGCTAGTCCACTGATGAGGTCAGGACCCACATGGTCCAGTCACCTCCCAGAAGCCACACCGTTGAGCATTACTACCTTGGGGACCAAGCCGTTAATACATGGGTCTTCAGAAGACACTTCATATCCAAACTGTAACAAACCTCTATGTGTATAATTCCACTAGGAGGTGGCAGTAATTCCAGTGTCACATAATAGTTGATCAGTAAATAGACTGATGCATTAGGATGAATGGTATAATCATTATAGTTAATTCTAATCACAGGCCAATGAAGCTACTGATTTGTGCAGAGCTAGCAGCTAAGTGCTTTGGGCGTCGGCCCCTCTGGCCTCCTACGATGGAAATGCTTTTCTGGGGCAGATGTTTGGGGCAATGGGGACAGGGAAGATTTGCTGAGTGTTGTGACTTCCTTCCTCCCCCAGTGCAGTGTCACCTGTGGACAGGGCTACCAGCTACGGGCAGTGAAGTGCATCATCGGGACCTACGGGTCAGCGGTGGACGACAGCGACTGTAATGCAGCCACCAGACCAACGGACACCCAGGTGAGTCCCCCTTGTCCACCTCAGTGGCTGACATTGGGCATTGAGGCACCACGACATCCCCGTGTTCAGATGGAATCAGAGCCTCCTCCTCTGTGAGGACGGCAGTCAGGCCGCCGCTTGGTTAAATCACCTGGATTTACTTATTTGTTGTGTTAAGAGTCTGATGTTTTGTTATTGCTTTTGTCCTTTTCTGGTTATTTGGAATATATATATGTATAAATCTGATTTTATTTTTATTTATTTTTGGTACAAGGGATTCAACCCAGGGACACTCAACCACTGAGCCCCCAAACTCAGCCCCATTTATATCTTATTTAGAGACAGTGACTGAGGGCCTCACTGAGGTGCTGAGGCTGGCCTTGAACTAGTAATCCTCCTGCCTCAGCCTCCCAAGCCACTGGGATGACGGGAATGTGCCACCACACCTGACCCTGACTTTATTCTAATCAGGTAGCAAATATTGGTCGACTTCCTTTTTCTTGAGCTTAGATTTAATTTTTAATGATTTCCTCAAATAATTCAGTAACTAATGTCATGATTTCAGGCAGTGTGTGCTGAAGCTAGGTTGGACCCGCTCACCAGAGCCTGGTCAGTCACGGGAACTTGGTGAGCTGGGGGTTAAAAACAGCCATGATTTTAACATGAGAAATACAGACTTTTATTTAAGTAGAGGGTATTAAAGACAAAGCTGATAAATACCTAAACTTATCGCTTCCTGATTATTTCAGCAGTCACTCTTGTCCATGCCCTCGGGCTCTTTGCATCTGATACCTATGTGGGGGAAGCCCCTGTGCTGCTCAGCACCTTCCCGACTCTGGACTGACTGACGTCTCTTTTTAGATGAGCAAGTGGATCTATAATAGGACTTTAAAAATCATTAAGTAGACCCTGCCCTGAATCCAGACATCTGAAAAGGGATTCCCATGATATCACCTTCTGCACTGACGGAATCCAGCCAGGACTGTCAGGAGATGTGGAAACACACAGGAATCTGATCTGGGTTTGCTCAGCTCAAGGCAGAAACAGAAAGAGTCACCCAGGAAGGGACCAGGGACAAGATGTAGTCCCCAAGGCCAAGGGTTAAGGGAACACTTTTTTGTCATTGTTCCTTTTAGATCTCCAGGGCAGTAGAGTGTATTTGCACATATCTGCAGACATGGAGTCTACCTTCCCATTCTTGTGGTTGGACACGATGTGGAGTTTCCCTGGTCGTGTGTTCACATATGAACATGGGAAAGTTCTGTCCCATTCACTCCACTGTCTTTCCTGTTCCCATCTCCATTCCGTCCCCTTCATCCCCTGTGTCTCAGCCAGTGACCTCTGTTCTCCTCCCCACATTGTGAGTCAGCCTCTGCACATCAGAGGGAACATTCAGCCTTTGGTCTGGGGACTGGCCCACTTCACTCCAGCCCACCCACTTACTGCAGATGCCCTCATTGTCCCCTCTGGGTGGCGGGTCAGGACCGCTTGCCCCGTGTGTTCTCATCCACTCTCTAAGTGTGTGATGGCTTGAAATAAGCAGGTTTTCTCCCCTTTCACGTCTAGGACTGTGAATTCCCATCCTGTCACCCTTCCCCAGTGGTCCCAGAAACAAGGAGAAGCGCGCACAATGTTCCAAGAACTCAGTGGCGATTTGGATCTTGGACTCCAGTAAGAAATAGATGGGGCGGTACAGGGAGGGCAGAAGGGACAGGTGCTCTCTGAGGGATGACAGGGGGTGGCCCATGCCTATAAGACCCTCCATCAGTCCCCTGCTGTACTGTTTCCCTCCCGCCCAGTGCTCAGCCACCTGTGGCAAAGGGACCCGGATGAGGTATGTCAGCTGCCGGGACGAGGACGGCTCCGTGGCTGAGGACAGCGCATGTGCTGCCCTGCCCAAACCGGTGGCCAAGGAGGAATGCTCGGTGACCCCCTGTGGGAGGTGGAAAGCCCTGGACTGGAGCCCTGTAAGCCATGACTTCTGAGGAATTGGGAACGGGTGGGGGATGGGCAGAGGGGGGAGGGGCCGGGGTCCCAAGTGTCAGAGGTGAGATTTTAGAGGGGGCAGAGTTTGTGATGCAGTTATTCCACCCACACATACAGCTGGTCAGGGGTACAAAAGATGCACATTTCAAAAAAGATGTAGATTGATTATCACAGGCTTGCAGACTCTCCTGCTGGGCTGGCTGGAAACCCCAGTCTTCATGGAGACATGTCTTCAGGGTGCCAGGTAGGTGGGGGGAGAGTGCGAGAGACCCTCTTTCTTTGAGTCTGGGGGCCTCCTGGGTACTGTGGTCCCTTCAAAGTCAAGTGGGTCTAGTTCCCTGCCAAGAGTGGGAAGTGAGTATCCTCCCCCAGTGCCCTGTGCACACCAACCACCATCTGTGGGTGTTTTTACTTTTTCTTTGTTCCTTTTAGATTTACATGACAGTAGAGTATATTTGGACACATCACACATACATGGAGTCTAACTTCCCAGTCTTGTGGTTGTGCATGAAGTGGGGTTTCCCTGGTCGTGTGTTCGTATATGGACATGGGAAAGTTCTGTCCCATTCATCCCACTGTCTTTCCCATTCCCATCCCCCTCCCTTCTCCCCATTCCTCCCTCTCCAATCCAATAAACTTCCACTCCTCCTTCCCCAACCCGTGGTGAGTCAGCATCCACACATCAGAAGGGACATTCAGCTTTTGGTTTTGGGGGATTGGCTTATTTCACTTAGCATGATAGTCTCCAGCCCTATCCATTTACCTGCAAATGCTATAATTTCATTCTTCTTTATGGCTGAGTAATATTCCGTTGTGCATATGTACATTTCTGTGGCTTTTTATAAAAGTAGATGAACCTTTGTCTACAGGAAACTATTGCTTTCTGCCCTGAAAAACTCATAGAGTCCAGGAAAAATCTTAGCATAGGGGAAAAGGAAACATAAGGAATGAAGGTTATAGTAGTAAATATCAAAATAGGAACATAAAATTGGAGGAGTCAAATAGAACTCTCTAAAATCCCAAACCTTATGATTTACCAGTTGTATCATCCTAGGCAATTTCAATTCTCATTTTTCTTCTGCTCTCAAAAACAAAAAGAACACCTACTTTGCAAAATGGCTGTGAGGGTTATTTGAGATTATAGATGGTAAATGCTTTACAGAAAGTAGGTCCTCAATAAACAGTGTCCGTCCTTCAGTCCGGGCATCTGTCTGTCAGATCCTGGTGTTTATTCATCAGCTATTTGTGAAAGAGCAGCGAACCAAGAATAACAGAGTCCCTGCCTTATGCAAGAATATCCCAGTGGAGAAACCTGTCAGCGAACAAATAAAGCAATGTCTGCTGCAGCAGCAGGTCCTGATGAGAGCTAGGCACAGTTGAGCAGTGCATGGCCTAGAGAGAGCCATGAGCAAGACCTGAGTGAGGTCAGTCAGCCGCACGGGGTCTGTTTGGTGCAGCAGGAGGCACAGCGGGGTGAGGCCCCCGAGCCAGTTGCTTGGAGTGTGCACAGGTACCCTTGAGGCCAGGGTGGCTGGGGCGAAGTGAGGGCGACTGAGAGGTGCTCATCAGGTAGCCAGTGGCATCCCTAAAAGAGCCTACTAGGTCAGCGGAAGGACTTTGGTTATTATTGTGAGTGACCTGGGAAGTCACTGGAGGGACACGTGATGGGACTTTTGTCCTAAAGGGACATGTTTTGGGACCTGCAGACAGCAGACTCAGGCGGAGAGCATCAGGTCCTGAGCCTGGTTGTAAGGCCATCGCAACACCCCAGGGAAGGCCAGATCTCCAAGTCAGGCCACTGTCGCTGTGGCCATCATGACAAGTGGCTGGATCAGGGACATACCTTGAACACTGAGTTATGGGACAGGAGGAAGAGAGGAGTCAAGGTCCATTCCAAGCCTCTTGGGGCCTGAGCTACCGGGAAGGTAGTAGCCATGTGCAGAAATGAACATGCGAATCCTCCACAGCGCCCCCCAGTGACCACCCCTTTTTCTTTCTGAACATCCGACATAGTGCTCTGTGACGTGTGGGCAAGGTAGGGCAACCCGGCAGGTGGTATGTGTCAACTACAGTGACCACGGGATTGACCAGAGCGAGTGCGACCCCGACTACATCCCAGAGACCGAACAGGACTGCGCCATGTCCCCGTGCCCTCAGCGGACCCCGGACAAAGGCCTCCCTCAGCACCCCTTCCAGAACGAGGACTACCGGCCCCGGAGCCCCAACCCCAGCCGCACACACGTGCTGGGGGGAAACCAGTGGAGGACGGGCCCCTGGGGAGCCGTGAGTATCACAGAAGACACCCCCCACACACTTGCTTCTCTCCCTAAGGTCGAGTTTGGGGAGGGAAAGTTCTAGAAATGCCTCTGCACCTGTCTGCTCTTCCTTAGGTACTGGTGTGTGATTTCACGGGCTCTGGGTGAAGGCGATGTATAGTTGGATGTGTAGTTAGAGCCACTCAGTATGGTCCCCGAAAAGAAGATGCTCTGGGAGGGCTCACTCCTCAAAGGGGCGGGGAATGCATGGAGGAGCGGGTGCCACTGCTGGGCAGTATTGTGAAAGCCAGAATGAGTCAGGCAGCTCAGACCTGGAGGGAAAGAGGAGAGAGACTTTTCTAAAAGGGAGTCCTTTTTTTTTTATTTGTTCCTTTAGATGTGCATGACAGTAGAGTGCATTTTGACCTATCACACACACATGGAGTCTACCTTCCCATTCTTGTGGTTGGACATGATGTGGAGTTTCCCTGGTCGTGTGTTCACATATGAACACAGGAAAGTTCTGCCCATGCACTCCACTGTCTTTCCTAGTCCCATCCCCCCCTTTATTCCCCTTTGTCTAATGCAGTGAACTTCTTCTGTTCCCCACCGTTATTGTGTATTAGCATCTGCACATCAGAGAGAACATTTGTCCTTTGGTGTTTTGGGACTGGTTTATTTCACTTAGCATGATGGCCTCCAGTTCCATCCATTTACTGGTAAACACCAAAATTCCATTCTTCTTTAAGGCTCAGTAATATTCCATTGTATATATAGACCACATTTTCTTTATCCACTCATCTGTTGAAGGGCACCTAGGTTGGTCCCATAGCTTAGCTATTGTGAATTGGCTGCTATGAACATGGAAAGGGAGTTCTTAAACAAAGTGGCTTTTCTTTCTGCCATTTTCCAGATGAACACAGTCTATAGTGGCATAGTTGCTGTTTCAGTGGTATTAGATTAAAGAGGAAATACTCCTGTTAAATAATCTAAGTGCTGCTTGGGGTAGGGCAGCATCTCATTCCCTAAAGGTTAGCAGTGCGGGTGGACTGCAGATGTCTCCATTTGACCAAAAACTTGCACTTTCAAATTGGAGGGGGCTGAGGAGGGCCCCTCACCTGTGAGCCTCAGTGTCCTCAATTGTAAAATGAGGGTACCATTAAGTCCTGCTCTCTTTGGTAGTATGAATTAAATGAGATGATCTGGGGGCAGTGGTGCACACCTGGAATCCCAGCAGCCAGGCAGGAGGATCCCAAGTTCAAAGCCAGCCTCAGCAAAAGTGAGGCCCTAAGCAACTCAGTGAGACCTTGTCTCTAAATAAAATACAAAACAGGGCTGGGGATGGGGCTCAGTGGCTGAGTGCTCTGGGGTTCAATCTCTGGTACCCTCCCCCAAAAAAGATTGCAAATGCCATGTGCAACTTGATAATTTGTAAAACTGACATAGCTCCCAGGGTCAGATGGTTATTTTGGAGGCAAACCCATTTTATAACTGAAGGGGCAGAGTAAAGGATGCAGGCAATCACTCTGGGTTAAAAGGATAAGGAAATCATGGGAACACAAACATTCCAGGTGCGGCTACGCGAGAGAGCTGAGAAGCTTGTGTGGGAAATGCGGGGGGCCGGGGGGGGGGGGTGCCAACCTCAGCCATCAGCATGTTAGACTGAAGTGCCCCAAGACAGGCTCCTCAAGACGAATTCAACTAGGTTCATTGGGGAAGTAAAAAAATTAAATGAACAAAACATAAATCTATCTTGTTCCCATGAAGCCGTTGAAGTCAGGGGGCGGAGGGAACGGCAGCCTGCTAGGGAGTCCTGTCTCAGTGGCCTCCAGGCTGCCTCCTGCAGTAACTGAGTGCGGTCCTGGGGAAGCGACATTTCAACAAGTGGCCATTCATCAAGCCAGTAATTTGACCTCTGTGTTGAAAGGGACGTCCAACGTTGGTTCCAAATAAGCTCTCGAAATTTTGAAAAGAATCTCCAAAGTGGCTGGGGAGATAGCTCAGTTGGCGGAGCGCTTGCCTGGCATGCATAAGGCCCTGGGTTCACTCCCCAGCAGCGCCCCAAAAAGAAGAATCTCCAAATAAACTATGATGTCCATTGACCCTCCCCTCCCCTCCCCCACCCACTCCACCCCACACTGCAGAGAAATTAAGGGAGACAATAAATGGGACAAATTTAGAAGTCTCATGAGCTCAGGAGGCTGAGGCAGGAGGATCGTGAATTCAAAGCCAGCCTCAGCAACTTAGCGAGGCCCTGAGCAACTCAGTGAGACCTTGTCTCTAAATAAAATATGAAAAAGGGCTGGGGATGTGGCTCAGTGGTTAAGTGACCCTGAGTTCAATCCCAGTTACAAAAGAAAAAAAAAAAGATCCCCAGCTGCCTTGTCCTGGTTACGGATGCTCAGGAACAGTTTTTGTCACATTGCCTGAGTTTTAGCCAGTTGCTGCTTGTCTCTCCAGCGGAGGTGGTGCTGAGGGTTAACTTGTCACCGGTGTGTTAGTGTTCCAGTACCTGTGCCGGAGGGGCCCAGCGGCGTGTCGTGGTGTGTCAGGATGAAAACGGATACACTGCAAACGACTGCGTGGAGAGAATCAAACCCGACGAGCAGAGGGCCTGCGAATCCGGTCCTTGTCCCCAGTGGGCTTACGGCAACTGGGGAGAGGTGAGGATAAACCACCCGTCCCTGTTCCTCTGAAAGAATCGTGTCATTGTTTGTATTATAAGGAACAAGAACCAGCTTGAATAGAAACTTCCGGATTTGGGATTCATTAGGAAACCTGGCTTCGTGCTGTTCTTATTTAAACAATTAGCTTATAACCAATAAGAGACAGCTTGAATACATACAGAAGGCAGATTAGGAGAAAATGTTGATAAATGCTGGTTTAAGTTGTTTACTAACTAATCTTTGATGATTTTTTAAAAAATGGATGCTTTTAGCCGGGCAGGGTGGTGCCCGCCTGTAATCCCAGCAGCTCGGGAGGCTGAGGCAGGAGGATCATGTGTTCAAAGCCAGCCTCAGCAATGGCGGGGCCCTAAGCAACTCAGTGAGACCCTGACTCTAAATAAAATAAAAAATAGAGCTGGGGATGGGGCTCAGTGGTTGAGGTCCCCTGAGTTCAATCCCTGGTACTCCCCCAAAAAATAATAATTGACATCATTAATGTTAAAAATATTCATGATCCTTCATGGTACTGTTATGAAAGGGAGCTTGAATCCCTGTTGTACTTAATGGTGGAGTTGAGATGCTTCTGGTTTTGCGTTTAACCAAGAATACAGCTCTCTCCTGCTAAATCCACAGGAAGAGCACGTACTTAAAGCTCATCGAGCCGTTCTGTCTGGACTGTAAAATTTATGAAATGAAAAATGTCAGTTAGCACCTGGGAGACCCCGCTGCCAAGAGGAGGAATGAGAAACCAGCTTGCGGGCCCCTTGATGCGTGCTCTGGCTGAGGGCAGTGGCGCCCACCTCCCCTGGTTCCATTTGCGCCACCTGGTAGTGGCAGGCAGAGCAGGGGCTTTGGCTGACTGTCATCGACAGTTACGTCATCCTGGAGAGCTTCCCCGAAGGGAAGGGAGGGGGAGGGAGGCTCGGAGCCTGGTGGATTGTGGGTTTCCCAGAACTCCTCGCAAAATCCCTGTCCTCTGGGACCCCCGATTAAGCTTCTGTAATTGGACCCACACCAGCCGAGTGCAGGCATTTGTGGGACACGCGCTGTCAGCACAGAGTGATCCTTCCAGATTCTAGGGAGAGCTGGCCCTCACACAGCAGGGGAACTGACTGTCAGGGTCCCTGGATGTGAGCACAGCAGTACTGTCCAAGAAATGCGACTTGTTCCTGCCTCAGAAGTTTGAGTCCCGCCAGGAGTCTGAGCCAACATCTCCCACCACATTGCTTATTCATCCCAGGGGCAAGTCATCCTTGTCCTAAGATTCAGAGAGAGAGTAAAATACATTAGCATCATAAAGGTCTAAAGAGATTAGAGTCAGAAAATCATCAGAGGTTGGTGACAGCTTAGAAATTGCCAGAAAATAGCTGGGCGCGGTGCTGCACGCCTGTAATCCCAGCAACCCAGGAGGCTGAGGCAGGAGGATGGTGAGTTCAAAGCCAGCCTCAGCAATTTAGTGAGACTCTGTCTCAAAATAAAAAATAAAAAGGGCTGGGGGTGTAGCTCAGTGGTTAAGGGACCCTGAGTTCAATCCCCGGTACCTAAAAGTAAAAAGAAGTTGCCAGAAGGTGGAGTCTGACTAAGGAAGTAGCTCAGTGGTAGAGCACTTGCCTAGCATGTATGGGGCCCTAGGTTCCAGGCACTATTTTTAAAAAATAAAATAACATGTTTGCCAGAAAATAAAACTGGCTAGGTCATTATTTCCTTTATTTAATATTGAATAGTTTGGTTTTTTTTGTTTTTGTTATTTTTTGTTTTTTCCTGGGTGCCAGGGATTGAACTCAGGGGCCCTCGACCACTGAGCCCCATCCCCAGCCCTATTTTGTATTTTATTTAGAGACAGGGTCTCACTGAGTTGCTTAGGGCCTCACTTTTGCTGAGGCTGGCTTTGAACTCTCGATTCTCTGCCTCAGCCTCCTAAGCCACTGGGATTACAGATGTGCACCACTGCACCCAGCTTTGTTTATGTTTTTAGATTTTGAATTTTACCCCAGCCATTTGTGCATAAATTAACTTTGATCAAGTTAATTGACTCCTTAACCTCAGTGGCCCCAAATATTAAGTGGAGGCAAATGTTATACTCTGCACCTGAGGAGATAATGGATACAAAACCCCTCTCAGGTATGGGGAAGCCCTCAGTGAGCGACCCCTACCACCCAGGGAGGAGGACTTGGGTCCACTGTAAGATAGTATCGCGCGGTGACCCCTGGCTCCAGCTGTCAGAGTCACCTTGTCCAGTGCTGTCATCGAGTTCGGCTAAGACAGGTTCCTTATGGGAAAGAAAATCTGTCGCTGGCCATTCAGACAAAATCACCACAATGTCTGCTGTCCTCTCTGCAGTGCACAAAGCCATGTGGTGGAGGGAGCCGGACTCGACTGGTGGCCTGTCAGCGGTCCAACGGTGAACGCTTCCCAGATTTGAGCTGTGAAATCCTTGACAAGCCTCCAGATCGTGAGCAGTGTAACACACACGCCTGTCCCCAAGACGCCGCCTGGAGTACTGGCGCTTGGAGCTCGGTACGGCCCTAACTATTCCTGTTTGTTCCCCAAACTCTCCAATCCCAGGGTGTTCTGGTGCGGTCCCTGCGACATCAGTGTCCCCTGGCGAGGGTGTCCTAGAGGCCGTCCTGGGGAGTAGTGTGTCATCCCCTCCGGGTCACTGACAGTAGCATTAACATTTTTGCGACATGGCCAGAGGTGACATCACAAGAATCCGTGTACCTCATACAGGACCTGGTGCCAAGAAGTAGCTTCCTTTTCTAGAAGAACCATGTCCCTAGATAGTGACAGCTCATTAGCAGACACTCTCTCCTTTCTAAGCTACCATAGCGTTGACGCTGGGGACCATTTGTGCTTATTGAGGCCTCTGCAGTTTTTTCCTTCAATGACTAATAGTCTGCTTCCCTGTCATTCGGGGTACAACTCAACCACAGTCGTCACAAAGCCTGGGCCCACCAAATAGACTGAAATCATTTTGAAAAGATGAATGACCCCCAGTGGAATCAGTGACCTGGGGACTTTCAAGGTGTCTGGAATGTTCTTCTGCCCAGACAGGAAGCCTGTTGGAGACTTTTTTTTTTTCGTCTGGTCTCTGCTCGCTGCTCAGCCAGCAGCTGACATGGTGAGGCAGGTTTGCCACTGTAAGTGACACTCTGCAAACTTCTAGGGCAGCTCTTGGCAAACAGAAGGCTCAACTGTGTCCAGCCTCACCTTGGCTTGTCTAGCTTGTGCCACGAGCTATGGAGCCATTGGCTGGTTCATAGAGCTAGGGCAAACGTTCTGGTCAATACGTTAATTGCACTGAAGTTGAACTTAGTATTGTATCAGGTCCTATCCAGAAGGCCTTTTTTGTTCAGTATGATTCTGAGGAAAAGGCTTAAACAACCCTGAAACCAGCTGAAAAGCACATTCATTGAATTACATGGTTGATACCTGTGGATGCTTCTAGAAACCAAGGTTTTCAGTGTCTGAGGTTGTGTCTGCAGAAATAGCTCCGTGGCCACTGTACTTTGTTAGGTAGAAATCTAGAAGAATTGAGAAGGGCATCTCGACTGGTACTGTACAGCTGAGCTGTACTCCAGGGTTTAAGAAATGTTACCCTGAGTCACATGGACAGTTCCCTGGGAGCACGTCTGTGTCCAGTCATGGCACCCTCCCCAGGTGCATGCTCTGAAGAGCACCAGAGATGACCTCAGGGTGTTGGGAACATTCCCACATGTCCAGCTTTCCTCATCACAGACTTCATGTTATTTTCCACAAAATGTTCCCGCTCGAACTCATTCGGTTTTAATCTCTACCAGTAGTAACACCAACACCAGAGTCACATTTCAGAAAGCCTCCTAGCCCTCCAAAAAGAAATATGTCACCAGACACAGTGGCCCACACCTATAATCCTATGCCTCTGGAGGCAGGGGCAGGAGGATCATGAGCTTGAGGCCAGCCTCAGCAACTTAGCAAGGCCCTGAGCAACTTAGAAAAAACTTATTTCAAAATAAAATAAAATAACAAAAAGGGCTGGGGATGTGGCTCTGTGGTAGAGCTCCCCTGAGTTCAATCCCTGGTACCAAAAAAAAAAAAAAAAAAAAAAAGAATGTCACTAATTTTCACCAAAAAACATGAGCCTCCTTGTTACATATTCCTGTAACTGGGTGAAAAAAAAGAAAAACAGAAATTTGTATTTCCCGTGCTCTAATTCCTTAGATGGTCCTGTATTTTTCTATAAAGTATTCCTTGGGAAAATGACATCTTGCCAGGGTTCTATGCATGTGTACGTCCATGTACACACCAACGTATGTAAACACACCTGTGAACATCCACACTCATGTACATATATATCAATTTCCACAGAATTCTCTTACTTGAATGTATTCTTAGTATGGCTTTTTTTTTTTTTCCTTCTCTGCACAGGATCACCACCCGCCCCCATAGATATTTTAAGAGCTTACATGCTTAAATTGTAAAATATGAACTGCTGATTATCTTAACTGAAGACATGACGTTTATTTAATATGGTTCTTCTTGGGCCTGTGTACAATTTTCTGAAATGCCAAGGAGGAAGAAAGAGGGAGAGAGAGTCAGACCCCAGTGCTGTGGCACTTGCAGAACAAGTCGGTGGAGTTGTAAACTCTGCGTGCAGGCTGTGTGATGTCTAGCACTCCCTTTGGACAGTGATCATTATCTGAATGTCGCTTTCAATGCCTCTAACATCTTAAGGGCAAGGCCACTTCTGCAAGGCTTTTAAGTTGTGATTTTTTTTTAATTAAATCAAAAGTATTTTCTGGAAAAAGATACATTTGTAATATATTACTTTTCCTAACTAGATGTGTGAGAAGATAGTCTTTCAGATTCTTTTTTTAAAATTTTTTTAAAAAATTTTCCTCTTCTGTCTATTTCCATGGTGGTGGATGCTTTGGTATACAACATCTTAGTGATTCTGAATTAAGCATACCTCAGTGAATGTGTTCATAGCCATAAAGTCACTCCTACGGTGCTTGATCATTGTCACCCACAGTGGAATTCACAATAAAAAGTACATTTGAGGCACTAATATATTGCTTTTAAGAGAAGGCAACTTAGATTTGTTAGAGTTTGGGGGTAGGAAAGGTTCCTGCAGGTTTTTTTCTCTTCCCAAGGACTTCCACACATAGACGCTCTCATGCCAAGAACCAGCTACACTGAGTGAGGTGGCTTCCCCCAAGGTCAAAGGAAGCCTTCTCCAAGGTCGCAGTGGAGATAGCCTACTCCAGCACTTGCTACTAAAGAGCAATATCTAGGTGAAAAAGCCCAAACCACTGTTATCTTGGCTTCCAGAGTCTCCAAAATGAAGCTTCAGTGAACTTGAAGTTCAAGGGTCCACTTTAGACAGATGGTTGGCTGTGACTCACATCATTGCAGATTTAAGAATCATGATTCAGCCTTTTCTGTCCTTTTGAAAATATGTCCTTGGAAGCTCGGCATGGTGATGCCAGCCTATAATCCCAGTGACTCTGGAGGCTGAGGCAGGAGGGTTGCAAGTTCAAAGCGAGGCCCTAGGCAACCTAGTGAGACCCTATCTCTAAATAAAAAATAAAAAGGGCTGGGGAAGCATTTCTGGGTTCAATCCCCAGAACCAAAATTGTGTGTGTGTGTGTGTGTGTCTCCTTGGACTCTCCCTTGGCCATGTTCATTTTTGAAATAAGGTTCTTCAACCACTGTGCCTTTGAGTGTACTCCTGAAGCCAAGAGGTAGACGTCGTGTCATGAATGCACATACCCCATGATCAGAACGGCAGATTGTAAAGAGAGCTTGATGCTCTCCAGCCAAAGTAGAAATCAGCTAAAACTCAAGAGCCATCTAGAGCAAGCTCACCCATCCATATAACTCACGCAGCAAGTTCTGCTGGGTGTGCTATGGCTCCAGATGGTTCTATGGCGTTTCTCTACTTGGCCCTGTGTATCTTCCTTCCAATCAACTTGGAGATGGTGGTTCTCCTTAGGAGACATGGCTTGTTGGGGTTTTTCGTGACCAACCTAAAAGTGTGTGTTCTCTGAGCCTTGCTTCAGGTGCTTTAGAATACTGCTTGTCAACCCTCATAATGAGAATTTATGAGCTCGTGAAGGATCGTGCTTTGGTTTCTGCCTGGCCAACTGATGAATTGTGTCTACCTCATTTTCATGTTCAAGTTTGCAGCTTCCCGTAGGTAGGAAGAGAAAAATGTTTTGCATCAGTGTTTTATCACCTCATGACACCTGTCTCTAGAAGAAAATAAAGATTGTAAATAGCACGACCATATTTCCTGGACAGTTTTAAGCAGCCACACCTAGTATTTTCTGAATATTTTGAGCAGTACAGATTTCTATGTTTATATAATAAAGCATATTTATTTTTCCATGTTATTTAATTTTATATACCATGTTTAAAAAATCAGTGTTTATGAGCAGACTGTAAAGGCAAGTAGGCTGTGTGAATTAGACATGAATGTATATGTTTCTTCCAGTTTTAAAAAGATACATTTTAATTTTGTAAATTCCTTCCAACCTGTACCACTGCACCCTTTCCCCTCCAGTCTGTGTGGCCAAGAGTCAAGCTTTATGTAATTGGATAGTTTCAAGTGTATATTTTTAAAGAGATACTTTCAAAAATATTTCTGAATTGGAAATGATACTTAGTTACATAAACAAAAAATATATGAGGCTTAACAATTTGTTGGGTATTTTTTCTTTTCCAATACTGTTGTCCTGATTCATTGAGTTTCCACTATGAAATATGAATGCTCCATTTGTTGAATTTGTAGATAATGATGAAACATAGCCAGAAGATCAAAAAAAAAAAAAAAAAAAAAAAAAAAAAAAAACGTAGTAAGGAGAAATTGTTCTGAACACATAAGAGAAGCTAGGTACAGGAAAAAGCAAACAATGTGCATAAATTTGATCCCCCTTATTCTTTGTTCATATAACTGCCAAAGGCTTTATAAAATTTGTCAATTTTGTTTCTTGTTTACCTACAATATAGTTCAGAAAGCATTTCTTATTTTAAAAAAATACTATCCCAATAAACTGGGAAGTCTCAAGAGAGCCTTCCTTTTGCAAAAATATATATTTATGTGTAAACCATAAAAGTGACCCCAAAAGCCTATGGGTAACTGTTCCCCTCCTGAGCCTCCATATTGCCCTATAGTTGACTATGATCCTTGACTATGAAAGGACTAAAATAAAGGAGTTCCTATGAGCGTTAGAATATTTTTCCTAAGGTACCAAAAACCATTCCAAAAGCAAATGATGATAATACTTAAATTCTACTGAGCATTTGCTATGTGTCTTGCCCAGTGTACACATCACATCAACCATCTTGCTATCCCCTGGGGAGGTGCTGTAAGGAAGTCTCTAGATTACGTGATGATCTGTGTTAGAGAGAAGACCCCATGTCAGTAGCTTGACTGTATTAATCTATTAATCCTATTTCAGTGGGGGAAAAAAAGCCCAGATTTCAGAATGAACTTTTTTTGGGGGGGCGGGGGAACAGGGATTGAACCCAGGTCCCTCCACTGAACCACATCCCCAGTCATTTGTATGTTTAATTTACAGACAGGGTCTTCCTGAGTTGCTTAGGGTGTCACTGAGATGCTGAAGCTGGCTTTGAACTCTCGATCCTCCCGCCTCAGCCTCCTGAGCTGCTAGGGTTACAGGTGTGTGCCACCACGCTTGAGGCTTCTATTGATACTCAGTAAAATTTAAACATCACCTAACTTTAACAATATTAAATAATTTTGACATTGTCCATTTGACTCCAATAGAAAATCCCAATTTAGTATACCAGTTGATAAATTCTCCAAATGAGCAGTTATGAAAACCTTTGTTCAAGTTTAGGGAATAAGAAAACATCCCTCTCATACCTGTTAAAGATACTATTTGAGTCAGATTAAAGGAAATGATATCAAGCCTATCACTATGAAAAGATATCACACTAAGCATGTGTTTTTTGTAAATATATTTTTACAAAACTGAAGACATGTTTTAAACATCTTGCTTGCTAGCACTTTTTCAAAACTAATTTTTAGTTGTAGATAGACACAATACCATTATAATGGTAAATAAATAAATTATGGTAAATAAATAAATTTATTTATTTTTATGTGGTGCTGATGATCGAACCCAATGCCTCCCACATGAGAGGCAAATGCTCTACCACTGAGCCCCAGCCCCAGCACTTTGAATAATACAAAAAGAGCACATTATTTGGCTCTATCAGTGTGGAGTATAAATGATAAGATTTTTTTTTTTTAATCAGAAGAATATGACACCCAGCAGTTCAGGAGGCTGAGGCAGGAGGATCATGAGTTCAAAGCCAGCCTCACCAACTTAGGGAGGCCCTAACCAACTCAGTGAGACTCTGTCTCTAAATAAAATACAAATAGGGCTGGGGATGGGGCTCAGTGGTTAGGCATTCCTGAGTTCAATGCCCAGTTCCCTCCTCCCCAACCCCCCCAAAAGAAGAAAAATGCCAAAACAATATGACCTGTAGAACTACAGCATTTCTCTGAATTTAGTGTAGTTTAAGGCTTTATAAAGCCCTCCCCTCCAGTGTGTTTAGACCACTGTGAACACGCGCCTGCATGGATTTCACTGGAGACAAACTTAGCAGTCTTGAAACCCTCTTTCTTGTCCCCACGGTGGTTGTGTGCCTATAAGATTCTGTTATTGCTTTTGGACAGCTGCTTCCTGGTAGCTGGACTGATTTCTGTTTTCATGAGTCTTAAAAGTCCAAAGTCGGTGCAGGGAGAAAGGATAGGAGATGCTTGGACTCCAAGGAGTGTGTCTTCTCCCCAACTCCTGTCCTGGAGCTGTCCTTCTGGAATGTGGAGGGGGAGGCTGAGCCTCATGAGCAGGGAGGGAACCCTGGAGGTTACAGCAAAGCATCCGGAAGATTTATTCTGTGGGGGGATGGGATGCAGGACTAAAACTCTCCCATCATTCCTTTAAAAATAAAGATATTCATTTTTCAACAAATGCTTTTAAAGTGCCTACTGTGGGCCAGGCACTTTTTTGGGTGTTAAGGATGTAGCCACAAACAAGTCAGAGCTTCTAATGAAAAAAAGGAACATTTAGTATTAATTGAAGAAAACTAAACTCGTGTGATTCAAGCTTTACACTTTTTTTTCCCCTCACAGCCCCACCACCACCATAAAAATAAAAATTGCTATTAAAAATATACAGCCTCATGATCGCTGATGACGCTTGTTCAAAAATATAAACTAGCCTCCAGTAGCTCAAGAGGCTGAGGCAGGAGGATCACAAAGTTGAGGCCAGCCTCAGTAACATAGTGATGCCCTGAGCAACTTAACGAGACCCCTGTCTCTAAATAAAAATAAAAAGGGCTGGGGATGGGGCTTAGTAGTTAAGCTCTCTTGGGTTCAATCCTCAGTACCAAAAAGAAAAGGAATCGCAATGTGAGTTCAGAGGTTAGAGAGCCAGGGCCAGGGGTGAACTTGACTTTGCCTCCTCCTTGCTGGGGTCCTCAGGTTCCATGCAGCTGTGGAAGCTGGGCCTGAGGGTACATTTTCCCTTTGCTATTTGATGGGTACTAATAAAAAGATCTGGAATGTGTGGGTTTCCCCACACCCTCTTTGCATCTGGGTGCTTTCTCTCAAGTGTGCTCACTTTCAAGGGTGTTTTTTAAAGACCCCAACTTCCCTTTCCAGAACTTTCTGAAATATAAAATGGGCAGCCACGATAAGGAGGTTCAGCGGGTAGTGAGGAAGATAACACAAAAGCCAACCCCAGAAACCTGTCGTTCTTACCAAGATCTGCATCCGCTGTCTCTCATAAGAAAGAGATCAGGCCTTGGCCCACGCAGTCCCATAAACTCTCGTGAGATGGGCCTGTTCTGTGGCTTTGCTTCTCAACATGGAAGCCACCAGCCTCAGGTTGCTAATGCCAAGCCCTTCAAATGTGCCCGAGTGAGAAGGAAACACTGCACCTCTCTCTACAATTTTATTTAATGTGATGACTCTTCATTTTGAGCAGCCTCCTCTAGCTGGTGGCTAGAGTGGACAGGGTGACCTCAGGCAGAGGTATATCTCAGCAGTTAACCGTGCACTAGCCACGAAAACAAAGCTTACAAAAATAAATGGGGGAGAAATCCCCTACGTCAGCATTTAAGAGGTCGCTGTGTAGGATGCCCTCTCATCCAGCCATCAGCGACTGGACCCTGTGTTTGGGGCCTTCGTTTTGTAAGACGTGGGTGGGTGTTCCCTGACAGCTGGCAGGAGGGAAATCAGAGATCAGCTGAAAGACAGGCTGTAGGGACAGCTGTCCCCAGAGGAGGAGATGCAAGGCTTCATTGTCAAAGCAGCTGTTAAAACAAACTCTCGTGTATCTCACAGTTCAAGTTCACGGTGGCAGTAAGTTCACTTAAGGAGAAAGCAGGTGTATGTGTGCAGTGGGTCGAAAGGGCACGGCTCGGTGGGTGCTTTCAGCAGAAGGCAGAAGGGAAGAGCATCAGGTGGCCACCATACCTCTGCAGTTCCCAGAGACGGTTCTCTCCTTGCAGGAAGAGTTTTAGGAAGGCAGCACTTCCTGGTTGCTGAACCCAGCAGGTGACATGGAGCAAATTAGCTTTGTAGGGTTCTGTTTTAAGGACCCATCAGAAGATTCAGAGTTGAGGCAGTGTCTCCTCCAGCATGGAGCTTCTCATCTATTTTTGCTTTTTTTTTTTTTGGCTGGGGGGCAGTAGCAAGGATTGAACCAGGGGTGCTTAACCCCTGAGCCCCATCCCCAGTCATGTATTGTATTTTATTTAGAGACAGGGTCTCCCTGAGTTGCTTAGGGCCTCTCTTAAGTGGCTGAGGCTGGCTTTGAACTCTCGATCCTCCTGCCTCAGCCTCCAGAGTCACTGGGATTACAGGCATGAGCCACCAAGCCCAGAGAGCTTGTCATCTGTTAACTTTGCAATCCTCATCCTCTTCGGTGTTCAGAAAACCCTTATGGGTTCATTCAGTCACCTCATGTTGAGGACCCCCAAAATCTAAATTTATGGAACAGCATTAGCCACAAATGAGTGATGTCATCAATTCTTTTTTCTAGTGGCCAGATAGAGCTGTTTGTTTGTTTGTTTGACCGCCCCCCTGCCCATCCTGAACTAAACTATGATCCTGCAGTCAGGCCGTCTGAAGCTCTTTCTGGTCCATGAAGCTCCTTCTCATGTTGACTAAGCACCAAAGAGAAAAATAATTCAAATGATTCTCCCCAAGCCACTTTCTTCTGAAGTAGCTCCCAAAGTTTGATAGTTGCAGCAGTAATCCGCAAAAGAACTGATTTCCACCCACTTAGTGTGTGTCCTCCAGAATTATAGGGAGGACTTTGAGTTTTTCATATAACAATCACTTAAATTGTGGATCTTTTGCTTTGGGCAAGAGATTATGCTAAGCAATTCACCTACATTGTCTAATTGACTCCCCTATACTTGTTGAAGTCAACACTATCAGAGAAATTAGTTGACCCTAGATCACATTGCGATCGATTTGAACACAGAATTTTATGACTTTGAAGCCACAATTAAAGATTTTTTTTTTTTTTGGTCGTGCCAGATTGTGATGACTTCAAACATTCTGGAGTCATTTGTAGACTTTGCTCATGGGGTAACCCAAGCAAATTGTGAGAAAATCCTTGCTCTTAAAGATAAACTGAGGGACGGAGCACAGTGACACACACCTGCAATCCCAATAGCTCAGGAGGCTGAGGCAGGAGGATCATGAATTCAAAGCCAGCCTCAGCAAAATCGAGGCCCTAAGCAACTCAGGAAGACCTTGTCTCTAAATGAAATACTAATCCCTGGTACCCAAAAAATAAAAAATTAAACCAAGGGACGTGCAAGTTATCAGAGGTCTTAAAAGATTTCAAGAGAAATTCATCCAGTATTTATTAAGTACCCTTTGGGTTGCTATTTCTGACATTTTAATATATGAAGAGAAACAGAAAAAAAAATCAAGAAAATAAATCTGAATGCTTCCCAGTAGGTATCTAGGTAATTAGGTGGACAGATCAGATTTGATTAGAGCCACTTAGGAGATTTTTGCAGATGGTGGTGGCGGTGGTCAGATTCTTCAGGGAGAGGAGCAAGGTGCTGTAGCACTACAAACAAATTAACAAAAAATAATGAAATTAAAATTTATTGAAAATGGCCTCACACTAATAACGCTCAGATTTGAAATAAAACCTGCCACTCCATGCATCAAAATGTCACCCAGACTTTTTTGTGAGCTAACAGGAATGGAAGGATTCGAACTCTTAGCAACGTGAAGTCCAGTTCACTCCCACTGGTAAACCATCAGCCCCTGAGACTCCTGGGCTGGCTCCGCTTCCTCCCCTTCCCCTTCATCCTCCCAACTCCTGTGTTTGTTGGCCCAAGTGGCCAGCGAATGACAAGACCTGCTTATGGTTGGGGAACTTGCTAAGGTGAACAGAAGGATAACAGAAAAAAAACAGGAGGGATTTGCTTTCTTTTTCTTAGCGAAGACAAAAGGGAGGAAATGTAGACAGATCCCATCAAGGGTTAAGTGACAAACTTGCTGGCCAAATGATTTATTTACCTGCTCCAAACCTTAATTTCCTCTGGCACACATGCCCACAGTTAAGGAGCATGATATACTTTACGTGGGCAGACGATAAATGTTAAACGAATGAATGAATAAATGAGCCCAGCTACTCAGGAGCTGAGCTTCTCATCACTAATCTAGAAATTTTAAAAAAATAAAAAACTGATTGGAGGAAATCATTAAAAAAAAGAAAAGACATAGGATCCTTCTATACCTTGACTTAGTTATATGATATTCATGTAGGAGAAGGTTTTTGCAGACCAAGGTTTTGGAGATGATGGGATATTAGGTTTATGATTTGCTCTCCAATTGTTCAGAAAAAGACTAAATAATGAATATAGAGGCAGGAGGAGCAGGGTTGGTAAAATTGGAGCCCCTGGTGAGGAGAGGCAGGTGTCCCATTCGGAAGGGATAAGGGAGACCTTTGTAATGTTTTTGCAATATTCTTTAAGTTGGAAATTTTTCAAAATAAATTATTTGTTAAAATTTAATACACACACACACACACACACACACACACACACACACACAGAGTATGTGTTTTCTTTCCCAAGGGAGTGAAGAACAGAGCTGGTTTTATTATAGTATTTTTAAATTTCTGACTTGAGCCAGGCATGGTGGTGCAGGCCTGTAATCCCAGCAGTTTGGGAAGCTGAGACAGGAGGATCAGGAGGTCGAGGCCAGCCTCAGCAATTTAGCAAAGGCCTAAGCAACTCAGATACCCTGTCTCAAAAAATAAAAAGGGCTGGGGATGTGGCTCCATGGTAGAGCACCTCTGGGTTCAATTCCTAGTCCGCCCCCAAAAATAATTCTGACGTACTTTAGGAAGCTGTTTTTAATCCCAGATTTGCACTGTAATGATACTAAGAGGAGTAGCAGTTGCAGCCACAGCACAAGAGAAACAGATCTCTTCCTACTTTTTCATTGATTTTTTTTTCCCCACGATTTTCTCTCTCCTGGTCTTCTCCTTTCCTCCCTCTCTCTCCTCCCACCCAGGCAGCTGAAATAAAATGTCTCTGGGAATAATGCCAATTCCTGGCTTTCACTATGAGTCTTACTATTAAATTCCAGTAAATATCAGATCATATGAAGAGCTCCCCCTCATATTTTTTTTTCAACCCATTGCTACCCAAACTCCAGATTCCTTTGAAAACTAAAGACTTTTTCCAAAAATGTATGATGTTAGTTTTCCTGGAGCCTAACAATAAATAAATAAATAAATAAAAACCTCAATCCCTGCCTTGCTATTTGCAGGACTCACCCTTGAGGTCCCTCTCTCCTTGTCCTTGGCTGTCTTTGAGTCAGACCTGACATATCTGGAACCCCTGGGTAGAGGTCACAGACATGACGTCAGGGAGGAAGTGCTGTCCCAAAGAACACGGTTGTTCATTGTGACCGGGATCTTTATTGCTGTGTGTGGGAACTGATTTCCCGGTGGACACACACCTTCTCCATAACCCCCCTGGTAGCCTCCGCACCTGTTTGCCCTGAGCCCCTAACCTGGCTGCATTGATATGCAGAAGGCTCTTTGAAACTCCCAACATAAACAAGCTGTGACTTAAAACTAAGTCACTCCTGAGAACCTTAGGGATAGTTCAGTGGTTCTCAATGAGCGGTGATTTTGATCCTCCTGTAGACCTACAGCAATGCCTGGGGACAGTTTTGGTGATGACATATTGTGCAGGAAGTGCTCCTGGGATCTAGAGGTAGTGACCAGGGATGTTCCGGGCCAGCTTACCAGGCACAGCCTAGTAACCCCTGATCTCAAAGGATTAGCTCAACTGAACTTGGGCCAAAAATGTAGCCTCTGGCGAGGAGAGGCAGGTGTCCCATTCGGAAGTCAGAGTTAAAGGGACAGTTGCCAACTCTGTGTAATGACAGCAGAGCCATTAGAAGCTCTGCTCTCTGAAGAGTTCACATTCCTGCGAAACATTGCATGAGCTCCCAGGCAGGCATGCAGGGCTCCCAGATCCAAACGAGGTTTTCAAGGATGAGCCAGAAGTCGGTGTGCAATCGTCTTGCCAGGCTGTGAGTCTCAACATCTAGCAGCACCACTCACCTGGGAGGCAGGAAGAAGTCAGGGTGTGCCCGTGTGCCCCAGGTGACGGGCAGACAGTCTGCATTTTGGCACCAGTGATCAGCTTTTAAAGAATGGCATGAATGTAGGGGGACATTGCTTCCCCCCACCCCCAACTGGGGATTGAACTCAGGGGCACTCAACCACTGAGCCCCATCCCCTGCCCTGTTTTGTATTTTATTTAGAGACAGGGTCTCACTGAGTTGCTTAGGGCCTCACTGTGTTGCTTAGGGCCTCACTGTGTTGCTTAGGGCCTCACTGTTGCTGAGGCTGACTTTGAACTCACGATCCTCCTGCCTCAGCCTCCCAAGCCACTGGCATCACAGGCGTGCACCACTGAGCCTAGCTAGAACTCTGTCTTGTCTAGGTCATTTCTTTGCAGTCTGTCTTCACTCTGTCTATTGTGTTTTTCCATCTGAAAGACACTGTGTGGCATTGGGGTGCTGGCAATATCCAGCTGAACTTTCAGTGTTCTCCTGGCTTTTCTATAGTGGCATAGTGTCTCGAGTTCCCAGCTTCTGCGACTTATTTGTTTGTCTGATGTTACATTCTCAGATGACCTTCCTCCTAAATGTCACCTGTGATCTGCGTAGCTGTGCAGTTATGAATTACATTTTAAGCCGTAAGAGTACTCTCTTAGTTTGGGATTGAACGGACACAGGAGATTAGAGAGTCCCATAGTTACTTACCTGGTCTTTAGGATAAATGGTGCATTGGGCGGAATCTTTACTTCGTCCTTATGTATTATGGTAGGATAAGTGGCTTTAGGTTCTATTAGACTATTATTGGATGCATGTGTTTGTGAATTACATTAGTTGAGCGTTTCCATACACCAGGCACCATCCATTGAGTAAACACACACACAGAAAAACGTGAATTCTTCAAGCTTATGTTCTAGAGTAAGGGGAGACCTATAAGTAACAAAATAAGGGGAATTAAATATATTTCATGAAAGGAGGAAATAAGTGCTATAGGCAAACTAAACTAGGGCAGAAAAAATGGATACGGCATAGTAGGGAAGAGAGAGGGTAGGAACTATTATTTTAAGAAGGTTTGGGGAAGTCTCAGTTAAGAAGGAGACATTTGAAAGAAGATGCTGAGTTGCTTAGGGCCTCACTGAGTTGCTGAGGCTGGCTTTGAACTCTCGATCCTCCTGTCTCAGCCTCCTGAGCCTTAGGGAGGATCTTGTGCCACCGCATCTTGCATAAGAAAACTGAGGAATATGTGGAACTAGCCAAACCAGTTCTGACTAGTCCCCAAACCATGTTCCTAACCACCACGTTCCTCTGCCTCAGTCCTTGGGTTCCCATCTGATTAAATCTTAGAGTAGTACAGAAATAATTTCAATTTTCAGAAAACCACCAAATATAATTGTAGTCCTTCCTAATGCCCAGCCTTCCTGTTGTCTGCCATTTGCATGTTAGCCAATTTCTATGTTGAATTCATCCTTTCATGGTGGCACTTGTGAGTAATTTCTTTGCCCAAAGATGGGCAGAAGGAGGGAACAAGAAAAGACAGGAAGATTTTGAATCATGCATATTAGCAGTGACTGTGTGCTCTCTGACTAGCAGCCCAGCAATGAAAGATTGGGGGGCAAACAGCTAATTTCCCCTCCGGCTGAGATACATTTCCCTGGATTCCACTCAGATGTTTATTCTCATCTCAGTTTCTAGGTGGCATTAATATCCAACCAAAGCCAAGTGATTATATAAGTTGACTCCCCTCCCCCCAAAAAAAGGTTGCAAACTCTTCAGCACACTGCCCCCTTGGTAACCAGAGGGAATTGGTTCCAGGATCCCAGACAGATACCCAAATCTGCAGATGCAAATGCCTAGTCCTTTACAGAGAGTGGTGTAGTGCATGCATATAGTTCATGCATCTCCTTCTGAAATTTTATATCTTCTCCAGACTGCTTATAATGCCTAATAAAATATAAATGCTTCATAAATGATTGTTATATTCTATCTTTTAGGAAATAATAACAAGAAAAAATCTTGCATGTTAGGTACAGATGCAGTTTTTGGTTTTTCCTGAATGTTTTATTTTCGGGGAGGGGAAGGCGGGGATTGAGCTCAGGGGCACTTGACCACTGAGCCACATCCCCAGCCCTATTTTGTATTTTATTTAGAGACAGGGTCTCACTGAGTTGCTTAGTGCCTCGCTTTTGCAGACATTGGCTTTGGACCTGCAATCCTCCTGCCTCAGCCTCCCAAGCCACTGGGATTACAAGTGTGCGCCACTGAACTTGGCTCTTGAATGTTTTTAATATGCGGTTGGTTGGATCCAGGAACCCCAACTCCAAAGAGATACAAAGGGCAGACTCCATGGTATACTGGGCAGCTAGTCTGTAAAGATGCTACCCTAGCACTAAGCTTATGAGGAAAGGCAAGAATTCAGACAGTGGAATGCACTCTGTCCTGGTGGCTTTTATTAAATCAAATTAAATTAACTTTACTTATTTAGGTACTGGAGATTGAACCCAGAGGCACTTTACCACTGAACCACATCCCAGCCCTTTATTATTATTATTATTATTATCATTATTTATTTATTTATTTTGAGACAGAGTCTCGCTAAATTGCTGAGGCTAGGTTTGAACTCTCAATCCTCCTGCCTCAGCCTCCCCAACAGCTGGGATGACAGGCATGAGCCGCCCGGTCCTTTTTTTTTTTTTTTTTTTTTTTTTTGATTCTTTATTTTTGAGATAAAGTCTCTCTAGATTTCCTAGACTAGCCTCAAACTTGTAATCCTCCTGCCTTAGCCTCCTGAGTGGCTGGGATTTACAGATCTATGCAACTGTGCCTGGCTGTCCTGGTGTCTTTAAAATGTTTGATGGACATATATGTAGCATATTGAGAAACGGATAAGATTTAGAGGGTGGAAGTGTGTTGGGAACATGAGACAAACTGCACGTAGCACAGACAGGCCGCAGGGACTGTTTTTGGGCAGAAACATTCCTGATGGTGTCCTAAGCTCCCCAGATCTGACCCTGATCGCCCTGGGCAATAGCATAGAACATCAAGTGAGACTGCTGCAGCACTGTCATCGCAGGCAGAATGACATCTCCAGGTGGCCTTGGGCCCTTCAGCCCAGAACTTTGATCACCTGAAAATACCAAAACCTTTGGTCGCTGTCCCCCTCCGCCATAGCTTCCCCATCAGCGATGTATTCAGACATTTCCTCACTCACCTTTGGAACAGCTGAGAGTCAGGATCCTGGGGGCGTCTCGCCCCTGCCCCTCCCTGTCCTCCAGACAGGATTTTCAGAGACACTCCCATAGCCAGCACAGAGGGAGGGCTCCTGATAGGGTTTCCACGTCTTCTCTGAAAACGCCAACATCGTTATTCTAGTGCCGTCACGTTGCAAAGAATCACGAGCTATAAGGTTGAAAGGGAAAAAATAAGTAAGTCCTGCAGAAATAGGTCAAGTGCTTAAGAAAGGGGACTCCAAGAACACTTGGGGGGTGGCAGGGCCTGGTGATGGGGCGGGCATCATGTTCCCAGGGGTGCCCTGGATAGGCCCAGTAGAACTCATCAGGTACCACATTTGCAGATTTTCTTAGCTTTTGTTTCTCTCTTTTTAAATTGTTTTATTTGTTCCTTTTAGTTATACATGACAGTCAGGTGCATCTTGACATAGAATACACACATGGAGTCTAACTTCCCATTCTTGTGGTTGGACATGATGTGAAGTTTCCCTGGTCGTGTGTTCATATATGAGCACAGGAAAGTTCTGTCCTATTCATTCCACTGTCTTTCCTGTTCCCATCCCCCTCCCTGTTTCTTTCTTCTTCTTCTTCTTCTTTAGTACTGGGGAGTGAATCCAGTGGTGCTTAATCACTGATCCCCTTTCTCACCCCCCACCTTTTTTCCTTTTTATTTAGAGACAGGGTCTCACTGAATTGCTTAGAACCTCACTAAGTTGCTGAGGCTGGCTTTGAACTCACAATCCTCCTGCCTCAGCCTCCGGAGCCTCTGGGATTCCAGGTGTGCACCACCACTCCCAGCTTTCTTGATAGGGAGAAAAACTGTAATAATCAGACCCTTGCAGAGCAAAAGGAACCCTGATTGGGTTTCCACAGCTTATGTAACTAATTTCAGGTACTGCTGTATCTAATGCTAAAATACATTTCCCCTTCTGCTATGAAGTTGTTACATTGTGAAGGGACAGCTGGAGAGCCCTGTGTCCCCTAATTCTCTGCAGGGAAGGGGGGTAATAATGGGAAGTGGAGGGCAGGGACGCCTCTTACTGTGTCCCCTTATGTTCCTGGTCCTGCCATTGACCCTGTTAGGCAGGGCCACCTACTTGGCTCTTATATTGACAGCAGCCTTCACATGTGCTCCAAAAGTTGACATGCGAGTCTTAGTTCCTTTTCGTAGATCTTTGTAGAATTGTGAAGTCTGGACGTTGGGGGGCCAGTGGGGATGGCCAAGTGTCCCATCTGGCTGGAATGACAGTAACTCCCACATCCCTTTTTTTTCTAGGCTATTCCCTCCCAATCTCATGCTTCTCAGCTTCTTTCTGTGGTCATAAGTGCCAGGGTGGTCCCCGACACAAACAGCCATCAGGACTGTCAACCCTGGCTTTATGCTCTCAAGTCAGAGCCCTTGTTTCCTGGTGAAGCTTGCTCCCTGTTCCTCCTCAATATTTTTGGTTCTTGGTATTTCTGTTCAAAGCCATTCTTGTTTTGTGAGAAGTCCTATAAAAGCCTTTTTTTTTTTTTTTTTTTGGTGCTGGGGATGGAACTCAGATTCTCGTTCATGCCAGGCATGTGCTCTACCACTGAGCCATATTTTATTTAGAGACAGGGTCTCACTGAGTTGCTTAGGGCCTTGCTAAGTTGCTGAGGCTGACTTTGAACTTGAGATCCTCCTGCCTCAGCCTCCCCAGGCTCTGGAATCACAGGTGTGTGCCACCGCACCTGGCTGGAGCTATGCTTTTTTTGACCCAGGACTGTGACCACTCCCACAGTACCTGGGCACAGCAAGGAAACGAGTGACTATGTAGAATGTATAGGGTGACGTGATCACAGTTGCTGATTCTTATCTCTGGTGCCGAGTCTGTCTCTGGACCTTTGAAGAACTGATATCACAAAATACTAAAGAGAAACGGCTCGAGTTGAGAAAGAAAAATATAGAATAGAGAAGATGCATGGCATTTGGATGAGGTACCTTAGTTTTCTGTTGGTTGATGAGAGGTCCCCGTATTGGTATCATCTGTAGGAGGAAAAGATGAATCTTTTCAGAAACAGAATCTTCAGCATGTGCGTCTGTCCCGTGGACCTCTCTGTGCCCTTTAGAAAAGACAGCGCTTCACTCGTTCATAAGGATGGGATTTTGCCTGACTTATCCCTGCTGTGCCTGTTGAAGTCTCTAGTAGACTCCTCAGTGAGCTGTGGCTATAGCTTGGTGGGTACATGCTTGCCTACCATGTGCTAAGGCCCTGTTTCAATCACCCCTCAACAAAACGAGTTCTCATCTTAGACTCTGTAGACAATTTTTTTTTTTTTTTTTTAGAATATACCTTTACAAGCAGGGTTCTCACTAAGTGGCTGAGGCTGGCCTTTGAACTCAAGGTCCTCCTGCCTCAGCCCCCTAAGCCACTGGGATGACAGGTGTGAACCATCACTGGCTTATCCTCATTCCTCCTGAGAGGTAGAGGAAGCAGAGAAATCTGAAATAGCCCAGGGTCCTGTTGCCACTTTGTCATGAGTAGGCAGACGTGAGCAACCTGCTGATTTAATCGGGTCACTTCTCCTGGATAGCCTTAGGATGATCAGATGGTTCTAGACACCTCTGTGCTATCTAGAAAGCCTGACTCTGCTGTGACCTGGATTGGTGACCCAGGGCAAGTGGAATCACTCTTTGATTCTCAGTCTTCTTATCTATAAGGAGGAATCCTGATGATTCCTGGGTGATAAGGACACTTCTGGAATTGAGAGAAGCCAGTAGACTTCAGCATAGTTTCTGCTTACAGTCAAAACTCAATAAAAGGTCATTTTGCTCCAAGGAAAAGAATAGCTCAGCATAGCTTTTTTGAATCTAAATAGCTTGTGCCAGATTCGTTCAGCATGAGCGCTGTGAGTCCGATTCTAGGTGGATCTTTCTTTATGGAAACACGACATTTGGTTTACCATGTGTCTGTGGCTACAGCTCTCTCGTGATCATTGACTTCCATCCATATTTGCTGACTGGCCACAGCCTAGGAAGCAGGAAGGACACGTGCGTGAGTGGCCCCTTCTGTCTTTCCTACTTGGCGAGCCCACGTGGTTTCCTGGGCCTTTCGTGGAGCTGTGTGTGAGACTTTGGTCCCTAAGTCTGCATCCTTGAACTTGGATTTTCTTTCCCCCGTGGAATAGTAGCAACAGGCAGGATCTGTTCCCCTTTCCTAATGGTGTGACCCGTATGCAACATGCACCTTCATTTGTCACTGTGATTGGCACAGCCAGGCCTGTCCCTTGAGCATACGCATGACATCTCCAATAGTACACTCTTCAGGTGAGCTCTGACTTTGTTTCAATAAGAGCTTTCTTGTGATGAAAAGGTACAACCGAATATTATTTAAAGGAAAGTGATTTTAGATGTTATTTTCAAATTCTGTGAAATCACAGGCAAAAGACCTTGGAGAGACCAGAAAGACCATTTCCTGTCTGCAAACAGGATTTGACCCACCTGCCTTGGGGTGATGCTACCACCTGGTTAGAAAAAGACCCCAGGAGAGTCCTGGCTTAACTTGGCAGGGCTCCTGGCCTTTCAGTCCTTGTCATTTCTAAACTGCTGTCAACCAGCTCTGGGTTTGGAAATATGTAATACTTGATGAACGTGATGATGCACGCCTGTGATCCCAGCGGCTGGGGAGGCTGAAGCAGGAGGATCTCGAGTTTAAAGCCAGCCTCAGCAAAAGCGAGGTACTAAGCAACTCAGTGAGACCCTGTCTCTAAATAAAATACAAAACAGGGCAGGGGATGGGGCTCAGTGGTTATGCACCCTGGGTTCAATCCCTGGTACAAATACAT
Organism: Callospermophilus lateralis; assembly: GCF_048772815.1. Taxonomy (NCBI): domain Eukaryota; kingdom Metazoa; phylum Chordata; class Mammalia; order Rodentia; family Sciuridae; genus Callospermophilus; species Callospermophilus lateralis. Next base: position 169,655,853 of record NC_135305.1, read on the forward strand.
ACATACATACATATATATATATATATCCTTTATCAGCATCCCCTGTGACACATTTGCAATATACAGGGTCTCCATCTCATCCATCCTGATTGTGAATCACCTGTGCCTAGAGACTAAATAAGCAAAGGCTGCCGCCCCACCCCCAACCCCCGGGGCCATCCATTAACCCCGTAGGTATCAGGAGGCATCTGCTCTGGCTCAGTGGTCCTGGTTGGCACCCAATCCTCACCAGGACTTCCTCTAAGCCCCAGCATCTTGTAACCCCACCCAGAAGCTTCCTTCTAACCAGAGCCTGTGCATCCCTGACCCCCACCTTTCCCTCCTCCTCCTCCTTGATGCATTTGGTGGACTTACCAACTCTGTGTGTGACTCCATCTTCATGGTGAGGTCCCAGGCCTCAGCAGTACCCTTGGGGATCTTGTTCTCTTTAGGTCTCCAGGTCTTCTCACCCAGGAAGACACACGGGGTTATTTGATGGCCTCTTAATGATTAAGAAATTGTCACCGAGTATGGTGGCCCACGCCTGTCATCCCAGCAGCTCTGGAGGCTGAGACAGGAGGATCGTGAGTTCAAAGCCAGCCTCAGCAACTTAGTGAGGCCCTAAGCCACTCAGGGAGACCCTGTCTCTAAATAAAATGCAAAATAGGGGCTGGGGATGGGGCTCAGTGGTCGAGTGCCCTTGAATTCAATCTCCCCCACCAAAAAAAAAAAAAAAGAAAAGAAAAGAAAAGAAAGAAAGAAAGAAAAGAAATTATGCTTCCCAGTGTAAGTTAAAGAACCAATAAAAGGAACCAGAACAGGACACAGGACCCAAATCTCTCGGTTCTGTATCCACTCAAGAGAGAGCAAGCCCTAGGAGAGAGGTTGTGAACACACTGCCCACATCTTGAATTTCATTTCCACCAGATGAGTTGAAATGTAAGATTTCAAACTCTTAGCCTGTCCTTATGGAAGGTGTGAACCCCAGATCTGAACAAACTCCTCATCCCAGCATCCCCTCTGAATTCCTGAAAATGTGACTGTGTGACCAATAGGATTCTGCAACATGAACACTCAGGAAAATGAGAAATCATATCCCATCTATGTATGATCTACCAAAGTGCATAAATGCATTCTACTGTCATGTATAACTAATTAAAACAAATACAAAAATTAATTAAAAAGAACAAAGCCAGAAAACCCCAGCATTTGGGATACTTGATTTTGTGATTCTACATTGTTCACCAGTCTTGCTCCAAGTTGTGGGGGAAATCAATCTCTTAAATAAGTTGGGTTGTTTCCCAGGAGGAAAAAAAAAATATTAGAATCCTACTGGCAAAGCAAGAGGCTATTTCAGCTGAAAATTTAGGGAATTAAATGTTCCCAAGACCAAGAGCTCTCCCATACGTAGCCAATAAATAACATGGAGTAGGTGATGCACTAAATATAGCTATTACAGCCCAGTGACGCACACTGATGTGAAAGTCCTCTTTGCCTGGAAAAGGACTAGAAGTGATCAGATGGAAATTTCCCTGAGAACGTAAGAGCTAAAACCTGTGTTTATTTGATTATCGAAATGACAGCTCCTTTACGAAGTCATCCCAGACCCATGAATAAACCTGTTATTTTTGAACATTTCCATCAACAGCTGCTTTTCTTCATTGGTCATTTAGAAAGCATTAAATGAAGTGTTTGCTGTCAGATTAGATACCTTGAGCGGTTCCTAATCACTTTCAGATCTTAATGATTTCAGGCAAGGAATATGTGTGGTGACTCATGCAAAGTATTACATTCTCCCCTCCCCCCACACCCAAGGTGCTTCCATTCAAGTCCTCAAGGAAGGAAAAAAATGCACATTTGAATGGGTAGGATGCAGCTAGTCTAGATATTAAAAAGATATTGCCAGAGGCAGTGGTGCACGCCTGTAACCCCAAGGATCCTGGAAGCCGAGGATTGAGAATTCAAAGCCAGCCTCAGCAACTTAGGGAGTCCATAAGCAACTCAGTGAGACCCTGTCTCCAAATAAAATACAAACTAGGGCTGGGGATGGGGCTCAGTGGTCAAGTGCCCTGAGTTCAATTCCCTGTACTCCCCCCCCCCAAAATAAAACCTTTAAGGCATGCTATGTAGAAATTCCTTCATCCAACCCCATTTCATTAGCAGTATATACGGTGGCGGCATCAGTGACACACATCAGATGAATTACTATCAGGTAGATTGTTGATGATTAAATTACTTTTCCAATGTGTGGTTATTGTTCCCAACAGAAACAGACCTGCTTGTGAGAATTAGGATTCAAAGCCCTTGTGGGGACAACACTGTGAAAGCACTACGTGTCTCCAATAATAGCACCTATCTCTGGTATTGAGCGCCATTGGTTATTGAAATGATTAAGTGAGATAATACACATCAAGTCTTAGGGCACTTCCTGGCACATAACGTGTTTGAGACAGTTAAGCCTCTGCTGATTCTGCCACCCTGGTATGGCGGCCTTCTTTTAAGCTGTGTCCTCTGCTGACCATAGCAGTTTACTTAATCAGTATTTCCATCACCTTCCATCACCCTCCTCATTGCAAGAGACAGCTTGTTCGGACTGTTTGTATGTAGGAATGACTATCCCTAAGGATACCCTTGCTTTAAGTTCATGCCTGTTCATTTGATTTAATAGAACTATGTTTCTTCACTCTGATCAAGCAAATGTTACCACCTACGATGCCATATCCCTGATGTCCAGCCCATTTCCTACCAATGAATATATTCTTGACTCCCCATGCGGTTCTTCCCGGTACTCCCCATCTCTTAACAGGGTGGTAGATGTTATTATTATCTATCTAATAATCCAAAACAGAAAACTGAAAGTCACCCTTGACTTTGCCCCTCAACCTCTACCCCACAGTGGATTCATTGGGCAATATCATGTATACACCAAAATATATATATATATAGATAGATAGATAGATAGATAGATACATAGATACATAGATAGATAGACAGACACACACACACACACACACACACACACACACACACACAAACACACACGGTTTTAGTTTGCCACCCTTCCCCACCCAGACAGTGAAGCCTAATCCAAGCCACCATTATCTCTTGCCAGGACAATTTCAGTAGCTTTCTGAGTGGTTCTTCTTCTTTCCACCCATGCTATATTCATATCCAATTTCCACTGAGTAGCCAAAGTAGATTTTTTCCTATTTTTTTTTAATTTTGGGGGGTTCCAGGGATTGAACTCTGGGGCACTTGACCACTAAGCCCCATCCCCAGCCCTATTTTGTATTTTATTTAGAGACAGGATCTCCCTGAGTTGCTTAGGACCTCACTAAGTTGCTGAGGCTGGCTTTGAACTCAAGGATCCTCCTGCCTCAGCCTCCCGAGTGGCTAGGATTACAGGCATGCACCACCTCACCCAGTGAATTGGACTTTTTTCTTCCATACTGAATACTATTAAGATTTTTCCAGAATAACTACTCCAAATCATAGCATTCAGAAGATGAAAGATCAAATGCATGTTTCCACCTTCTAAAGTGAAAAATCTAAACGTGTTGACACCCACATTTTAAACTTCTCTACTCGCTCCCATTGAAACTTTTATAATGGCTTGATTTACTAAAAAAAAACATGCCTTTGGATGGTTTAACCATGAGCCTGCTTGGTGACCGTGGCTGAATTAACATGAGGCTCCTTGTTTGACACAGAGCTATTTATCTATGAGGCATGAAAGGGTACTTTGGTAATGTAAGCTAAGGAAATCACCAAGTTAGTGGGGGAAATGAGAAATATTGAATTGAGGGAAAGGACCTTGAAATCTATTTTTAATCACATGTTCACATTTTGTTCTTCATTCTTAAATTCATTTCCCTCCAAAAAGCCGGACCATTATATTGGGGAGTAATGTGTCTTGAAAACCTGAGCCAGCAGCTTAGGATCCAGCGGTAATGACTTCTGGAACCGCTAATGAGGCGGTGGACGGTGACCGTCTCGGTGCGCTGATTAGGGCCAGCCTCTTGCCTGGTCCACAGAAGCTGTCAGATCAGATCTTTGTCCAGACTCCGTGGGCACTTTGATTCCTGAACCTTTCTGAGAAACCTAATCTGAAATCAAAGTCAAGCTTCTCAGATGCGGTCAGACAAGGTCACATTTAAAACAGCCCAGGGAACCCGCAGATCAGAGTTGAAAGGTGACGCCTCCCCCCACCACACACACACACACACACACACACACACACATACACTCCCACACACACAGTTGGAACAGGCTTACCTGCTATCTTCCGGTTTTCCATTGGCCTTTTGCTCCTCTTCCCGAGCGATTGGAGACATGGGAGCTTTTTCTCTGGAAAATGGCCCAAGAGTTTTCCTTAAAAAATGACATTAAAAATATGGAGACAGTTTTGGAAATGAACATTTATTCCCATCAGCAAATCACAGGGGATTTTGAAAACATATCTTACTATTTGATAGTAGGACTTTTTATTTATTTATTTTATTTGTTTGTTTATTTATTTACTTTGGTACTGGGAATTGAACCTAGGGGTCTTAACTACTGAGCCACATCCCCAGCCCTAAATTTTGTATTTGATTTAGAGACAGGGTCTCACTGAGTTGCTCAGGGCCCCGCTAAGTTGCTGAGGCTGGCTTTTAACTCACATCCTCCTGCCTCAGCCTTGATAGAAGGACCACTTTTAATCAGATTCTCAAGGTAATTCTGGGTACATGAGTTCTGTTTCTGGCCTGGGTAATCAGAATCTATCCACACTCTTAAGGGAGTTAGGACGCCACCTGACATGTGTTCTCAATGCCACCTGTGTTCCCAGTGGACCCTTGAGATTGGATCTGGAAAAGGAGGGCATGGTGACTCTGGTTAGACGTGCTCTTGACCTTGACGTCTCAGGCAGGCTTTGCCCACCTCCGTGTGATTCAACAACTACAACCTTGCCGTTGCTTTATGTTGCAGTGCTCTGTGTCTTGTGGTCGAGGGCAAAAACAGCGAAATGTTTACTGCATGGCAAAAGATGGAAGCCAGTTAGAGAGTGATTACTGTAAACACCTGGCTAAGCCACATGGGCACAGAAGGTGCCGAGGAGGACGGTGCCCCAAATGGAAGGCTGGCGCGTGGAGTCAGGTGAGCAATGCTTCTCCCTACCGGCTGCTGCCTCCCGCCGCGGTCGCTCCCGTTTCTCTGCATGGGCTTGGTGTCACAGAGGGGCGCGGGGCGCTCGAGACTGGGAGGGACGAGTCTTTATGGGACACTGTGGACACTCACCAGGTGACCTTGAGCAGGTGGATTCAGTCCCTGGAGCTTTGCATAATACCTTCTGGGGGTGTTGCAGGGAGGAGTTCCATGTGGTAGTGGGTGTCTGAGGTCTCAACCCCTTGATCCTTGGCTAATGGCCTTGGTCACTCACCACTTAGAAAACCACTGACTCAGGTCCCATGGAGGCTGAGTGGGATGAATTTATCTTGGAGGTTCTCTCTCTCTCTCTCTCTCTCTCTCTCTCTCTCTCTCTCTCTCTTTTCTTCCTTCCTTCCTTCCTTCCTTCCTTCCTTCCTTCCTTCCTTCCTTCCTTCCTTCACCAGGGATTGAACCCAGGGGCCCTTAACCACTGAGCCACATCCCCAGCCCTTTTTATATTTTATTTAGAGACAGGGTCTCACTGAGTTGCTTAGGGCCTCACTAAGTTGCTGAGGCTGGCTTTGAACTCAGATCCTCCTGCCTCAGCCTCCTGAGCTGCTGGGATGACAGGTGTACACCACAGCACCCAGCACAGATTTTTCTTAAATGTCTAGAGCTGCTGGCAGCCTTGTCCTCCCTACCCCCAGCCACATTTCCTATCACAGAAGTGTGATGTACAGGACACCCTCCCTGGCACAGTAACCTCATCCCTCCCAAGCCCTTCGTCATCAGGAAACATGGAGCTGCTGTCTGTTCTAATTCAACACAGAGTCTGTGCCCAGGTAGAGGTGGTTCCATAAGGAATCCCATTCAAGCATTGTGTCCTACTGCTCGCTTTCTGCATGGTCTCTAACGACCACTGTCATCTGCTAACCACCCGTCCTCCTTATTTGGGGAGCTCTCTGGTTCATCTGAAGCCTGCAGCCAGCGTGATTAAGATCCCCACTAATTAGCTTGACTTCTTGTAAACTTCACATTCTTGCTCTTCTTTATGGCCCTTGCCCTCTATTTATCTATTCTACATTTCTCCCTGAATACTCAGCTCAGAGCACATAAACGATGCTCATTTTAAAGGCCAGTTTACTCACTAAAGAGATGATTAAAAGACTCTCTTGTTCCTTATTGGTAAACACAGGGAATTTACTCAGTATCCCATGGTCTTATGGGGGAAGTCTAAAACTGCTTACAAAATTGGGATGATGAGGTTTAACTCTGGAGGGTTTGGGGAATGGGTACTGGGGATTGAACTCAGGAGCATGGACCACTGAGCCCCCCCATCCCCAGCCCTATTTAGTATTTTACTTAGAGACAGGAGGGTCTCACTGAGTTGCTTAGCACCTTGCTTTTGCCGAGGCTGGCTTGGAACTCAGGATCCTCCTTTCTCAGCCTCCTGAGCTGCTGGGATGACAGGCATGTGCCACCGCACCTGGCTTTCTAAATTTTTTTTTTTAATTTTTGTAAACATAAGGTAATGGGATTATCAGAATGCCTTCCCAAACAAACCACACCAATTGTTCAAACCAATTGCCACCTTTAAAGGAGAGGCAAGCAAACCCAGTTATGTAATGGTCTGTGGCCAGCTTGATAATGTCCTGATTTGATTTGTAGAAATGCGTTATAAAAGCTGGACAGACAGGGTGCAGCCTGGGAAGGTGTGCTTTGTGCAATTTAGAAGCGTGCCTGAAACTCATCCACACGTGATCAGAGATTGTTGGCTCCCTAGAGATCAGCAGGAAACAGCAGCGTCCCCAAGGCAGGACTGTTAGGCAAGAGTGATTATGGCCCATTGGCAAGGATATTTAGGAGATTTTATATCTGGTCTTCCTACTCTTTTGCTGATAGCTATTTTTCAGTTTCTCTGTCTTTAAGGTAGAAAAAATAATTAGTGCAATTTTTCACGGTGTCAAAAATACTGGTGATAATAAGGCAGAGTATTGGGATGGGAGACTCCTATAGCCATGCTACTTTTAATAGTCTCTCCCCAAAATTTGGTGTTTTGAGATTTGAAATGGAATGTTTTGTTTCAATGTCTTTTTAGAAATCTTGACGTTTTGAAGGGAATCAGCTGGGTTGGGTTTTGTTTGTTTTGTTAAAAAACATCATCACTAAAGACTTCAAGGGGCTCCCCCCAACCACTGCCGAGAGTTCATGTTCAGGGCTGTGGCTAGGGCTCACTGGTAGAGCACTTGCCTCACATGTGTGAGGCCCTGGGTTTGATCCTCAGCACCATATAAAAATAAATAAATAAAAATAAAGGTAAGGTGTCCATCTACAACTAAAAAAGAGAGAAAGTTCATGTTCAATTTGTTTACATGGTTTGGATCAAGAGCTAAGGGATATCCATGAAATTTATTTATTTTTTAGTTTTAGTTTTTATTGTTTTGGTACTGGGGATTAAACCCAGGAGCACTTGACCCCAGCCCTACTTAGTATTTTATTTAGAGACAGGGTCTCACTAAGTTGCTTAGTGCCTCACTATTGCTGAGGCTGGCTTTGAACTCATGATCCTCCTGCCTCAGCCTCCCAAGCCACTGGGATTATAGGCGTACACCACTGTGCCCAGCTACCCATAAAATTTTAAAACAAACATCACCATCAGCTTCTTGATTCAGCCTGATAAATTTGAAGGCTCTGTATTCTCATTTTTTAAAAACAGTTCAGGGCAGAATTTTAAAACTTATTCCTGTTCCTATAGAAAGGATTTTTTGTTTGGCTGGTTGGTTAGCTGTTTTGTTTGTTTTGTTTTGTTTTGTTTTCTTAAAATGAAGCTGAAAATAAAAATCAATGATCGGTTTGGAATGAAAGTGTACTTCACCATTCATTAGTCATGATTCTTTCAATCAGTTCCTGCGTCAATCCTGAGACATAGGTCTCTATCATGATTCAACACCTTTGCAGTTAGCATGGGGCCAACACAGTGGAATGCTGTGATTTAATTAACAGGCCGGGTTTCTTTCTTACTTATTCAAAATTTCAAGGATATGTCTTGTAGTCCATGGTGTGTTCGATGTAGTGAAATAAGGATCCAGTTTTTTAAAGATCTTCAGTGCTAAAGTTGAAATAGCAGCTGCTCTAAATTATGACTTTTCTTGTAATTTCAATGCAAGCCACTAGGTGGTGGTGTCTGAGACTGACGCATGCCTCAGTGTGTAATGGAGAAATGAGTATATGTGGACTTTGTATCCTCTGAGAGGTTAAGGAAACCATATGCATATGGCCAGGATGAGAACAAAGTTGCTTTCATGATTTCTGCTCTCCATTTGCCTGGGTTTTGTTTGCACTCCTCACCAACACTCTTGCTGAGAGAGTACAAGAAAACATCATGATTGCCATAGTTTAAAACTGGAGTCAATTCCAACCCACAGTATCTATGCTGCATTGCCCTGGACACTGTTTATTTGGATTCATTTTTTTCCTTTTTGCTTTTGTTGGAGCTAAGGTGATTATCTCTGTTCTTTACTTATTTGTGGAATACCTACATAAAAAGGTTCGTTAGGAAATAAAAAAGATGTTTCATGGAAAATGCTGAGCATAGAACTAAGCCCTCAACTGGGGGTAATTTTGTACCCCATGGGACATTTGGCAATGTCTGGAGACAGCTTGGGTTGTCACAGCTCGGGGTGAGGGAAAGTGTAATTGGTACCTAGTGGGGACAAACCAAGGATCCTGCTAAATGCCCCACAGTGCACATGCAGCCCCCACAAAAAGGAATCATAGAGTCTGATATCTATTAAGGGCTTGGTAAAAGTCTGCTAGTATTGTTGTTATTATTCAGAAAAGTGGGTTGATATAGTTATCTTTCTAGCTAATTCCTACTCTCAAATAAAGTCCCCTCTCCATAATTTTAGCGGTAATGCTAGAAGAAAGTGTATAAAAATTCTCTCCAGGTTTTCACATATGTGTTATTATTCCCCAAATGCCAGAAGTTCCGCAGAGATTCTTCTTATCTACGTAGATAAGCACCAAGTTCCCCCTCTAAGTTGGTGAGTTCTGGGTCCCAGCAGTTTCCTGCTCCCTAGGTCAGCACTGACAGCATCTCTCAACCCTGCGCAGTCCACTGTGCTCAGATGATGTTGGCAGCAGCCGCAGTGGTGGCCGTGGGGGGGACACCTAACCAAATTCACTCAAAGTAACTCAGAGGTACACTGGGTGGAGTTAGCAAAATTAAATACACATGAGCACACCCCTGGCCACCACCTCCAGGGTCACACAGAGGTCTTTCCGAAGCTGTTTTATTCATGGAGTTTCTGCACAGATCTCTTAGAATTCACCAACCAAGCCTGGCCAGCTCTGTATGCAAATTGCTATGTCCCTTGAGACAGCCCAGGAAGAAAGATGGAATACCACAGATGAACTCGCAGGCTGTTTGAGCAATGAGCATAAAAGCAGGATTCAGAAAGGCAGGGCCTGTAGCTTGCTGTTTCATTTCAGGGGGAGCTGAAACTTCTGAATGGGTTATTTCAGAGCTGGTTTTGATAGTACACAGATCAGAAGCCCCGAACAACACATTGCATAATTGAATTCTTGTGTGTGTGTGTGTGTGTGTGTGTGTGTGTGTCTTAAATTGTCTTTTGAAAAACGAACGATCAAACAATTTAAGTAGTGATTTTTTAAAATTTTTAGATCATTATGACTCTTTACACCTTCCCTCCATTAACCATAATTTAACTATTCAATAACCAGAGCATCAAAATAGCCAACATAATATTATACACTCTTAAAGTCTTCAGCTCTTTTTCATTTTTTTTCCTTTAGGTAATCCAAATATTTATGAGTTGGTGAATAAATAGTCAAAGGGTTTCTTGGTTCTTGCTGTTAATGGTTGGTGGCATTGTTGTTTGAACAATTCTGTCACAAGTGGGGTAGCTCTGCTATGCCTCGGCTCATTTTCCTTCACAGAGTAATCATTGAGAAATGTTATTCCTGTCCCTCCATGAGCATTCAAGGGCCATTCCCTAGAGACAGAGCTGTCCCTCCCACCCAGGACATAATGACTTCAAAAGTCTGGCTCCTTGTGGGTCACAAACTCAATTCCATTAATACAATTAACTTAATTAAACTCACTTAATTAATACAATTAAGCCCAAACAATACAGCAACGTGGATCCAACCTATTTCCTTCTTAGCCAACTTTGATGTGAACTCTGTCTCCCGAGCAGAGACTCAGCTGAAACAATACAACGTCCCCACTGCCTTCTAAAGAGTGTCACCTGTTTTCTTAAAATCTGAAATAGGGGGGAACTTAAGATCCAGCAGAACCCGTTGGGTTGTGCACAGAGGAAGGTCATTAGCCCCAGAGACAGCAGAGACCGCTGAGGGTTAATTGAACAAGACCGTCTTTCTAGTTTAAAAGAGCAAGATCCTGTTCTTTAGGGAGACTTCGGTTAGCCATGTAGCTTTCATGTACATCAAACTCGTTGTCTCAACCCCAGCAAATTAATGGGGGCTGAGCTATCACAAAAACTGGGTCATCATTTGTAGTAGCTCTAAGCCGTAAGATGCAGCTCCTTCCAATCAAAGGTTGCCTTTCGTTCCTGTCAAAGCCTTAATAAAGACCATCATTCTTGGGCCTGACCATAAGTGAGATTATGAAACCCAGCAACGAGGAAGCCATTAAAAAATTAATTTAGAGGAAAGTTAATTGCAGATTTAATATGGTGTTTTGCAACTTGGTCAAACAAAAATGTTTCTGCGTGATTAACAGTTATTTTTCAACAGCAGAGCACATTAAGCCTGAGGAAGTGATTTTTTTTGTGTCAGCTTTTATTCTTCATACATTTATCTGAGGTTGTAAATAGACACAAATACTTTAGTGAATTCCATGGTTTAAAAAAAAAAAAAACTGTTTCCAAAAATAGGAGCCAGAAAAGGAAGAGACTAGAGGAAATAATTCTGCTTATATGGCCCTAAAATGGTCCGGGGTTTACTGTCCTTGGGTTCTGACTTGAATCTGCCAAGAAATTCTTCTTAGACCAATTGTAAGTTTGGATTTGAATTGTAGAATTTCGATTTCTTGCAAATTCTTCCTGATTTTCAAGAACCTCAGACCCTCCAGGATAGACATCATCCCAACTTGTCATTCCCTGTGACAGCCTTGTCCTCTGGGGGGCTGACTGCTCCACCCCACTCTTCCCAGCGCTCCAATTCCCCTCGGGGGGCTCTGCTAACTCAGAGACCCCTGACACTCGGGTGGCTTTTCCCAACGCCCCAGCCCCTCCAGCGGCTCAGTTCCCAAGTGCCCGTGGGTCCCCCTGTCGCACTAGCGGTGAAGGTCACTAGGTTAGGAGGGCACCGCCCGCCTCCTCACCTCCCCCCACCAAAAAAATGAGCCAAAGCGGCCACTTACGTCCTCTGTCTTCCCAGTGCTCGGCGTCCTGTGGCCCCGGCATGCAGCAGAGGCGCGTGAGCTGTCAGATCGGGACGCACAGACCAGCGCGCGACACCCAGTGCGACCCCTTCGCCCGACCCGCGCCGGAGCGCGCCTGCGAGGGCCCGCCTTGCCCGCGCTTCACCTGGAGGGCCGAGCAGTGGCAGGAGGTGAGTGGGGTCACCTGTCGCTTGCCCCGCCCCTGGCCGGCGTCACCTCCACCTCGGGAAGCCCGGGGCCCTGCAGCAGGGTGGCGTGGTGGCTGGCCCTTTCCCAAAGGCGGGCTGTCAAGTCTGCAGCATTCCCACAGCAGGGTGGGGAGCGCCCTGCAGAAGCTGCTCCTCCCCAGGCTCCGTGTGTCCCCAACGTCCTGGGTCTGACTGTGCCAGACAAGTTCTCCAGGCCTTGAGCCAAATGCCTAAAGATAAGACTCACAGGAGGGGCAGGCGGGAGGGACATGTTAACTCTGCAGGTCCAGATTGGGCCACTCTGTAGTCTTGCAATAGCCGCCAGCCAGAAGGCAGACTGTAGGTAGGACCTGCTGTGTACTTTCCCCCCTTTTGCATGACTTGGGCTGTCAGGTAGAAGACGGGTGCTCATGTGAAACTGGGATTCACTAGTGAAGGATTTCCAGTGATTGTGAAAGAAGGACAGCATCTAAAACTCTTCCATGGGTGCAGAAATAAGCCGGACTTACTCCCCGCCCCCATCCCCAGTTAATGTTTAGCTAAAGAAAACACTAAGTGTCCCTGGAGAAAAGTCTGGCTGGGAAGGTAAGACATTAATAAGAGGTGACCTCAGCTTCCAGAGCATAGTATGTGTGTGTTCTGATTGCACAAAGTGGGGAAAGAAAATGAAAAGCAAAACCACCTCCTCTGATGTTGCAATAAATAAAATTGCATGCTGTTTAAAGCTCAAAGATAGGTCGGGAGTCCCCCGGACCCAGAATCGCTCTGGGAATGCACAGAAAGGGTTACAATTTGGGGAGCAAAGACACTATACTTGGTAGTGAGGTGGGTGCTTTGTGTTCCTGTCACCTCACTCAATCTTTCTAACCATTAGATTAGATGAATATTGTTATCATCATCCCATTTTATAGATGAGAAAACTGAAGTTCTGAGAGTCCAAGTCACATACTAATCACCGGGAAGAAGCAAAAGTTGGGATCTTAAGTTTGTTTTCTTAACTATGATGAGATGTCCACCTGCATTCTTTTTATTTGGGGGGGGGGCAGGGGGGTTACCAGGAATTGAACTCAGGAGCACTCAACCACTGAGCCACATCCCCAGCCCATGAGGCAGGTCTGAGTCCATCAGAGGGTAGTGGGCAGCAGTGCCTACATCAGATACAGTTCCGGTTTGTTGCACGGGAGCCCTGTACGTTACTGGGAACCCGGAGACTTAGAACACAGACCTGGTTCCTACCCCAGCTCTGCTGCCTGCCAGCCACGAGACTCAGGGCAGGGATTCTGGATTTCTCTGAGTCTTGGCTTCACCGTCTGCAGGGTGGGGATAACAGGAACTATGCAGAGCTATTCTGAGAAAGATAGAGAGAGGCATCAATTATGGTTTGGGAATTGGCATGTCCAATGCAGAAGAAACTGGAGGCTCCTTGTCCCCCTGCCTTGATAATACCTCTTAATTCTCTTGCAATTGTCTTTTTCTTTTTTTGGTACCAGGGATTGAACCCAGGGGTACCTAACCACTGAGCCACATCCCCAGACATTTTTTATTTTTTTATTTAGAGACAGGGTCTCCCTGAGTTGCTTAGGGCCTCGCTAAGTTGCTGAGGCTGGTCTTGAACTTGTGATCCTCCTGCCTCAGCCCTCACTGCTGGGGTGACAGGCGTGCACCACCACACCCGGCTTCTTCTCCCTGCAGTTCTTGTTTATTGGCTGCTTCCGCCCTGTCCCTCTCCATCTCTCACCAACTCTGCTCTGTGTGACTGCTCCAGGGAGTAGAAGTAAGAGAGCATTGAGAAATAGACCGAAGGGGACTGTTCAGGCTTCAGCCAGTTTCTGAACCTGCTAGAACCAATCACCAAACCCTACCCCAAGCTCCCTTGAGACTCCTTCTAAATCTCAAAAAAAAAAAAAAAAAAAAAAAAGAAAAAAAAAAAGGTGGAGAGGGGACCTTGCCCCAGAAGCACTGATGAAATTCCTCTTTTCCTGTCATACAAAGTAAACCTGGAAGTTTATGTCTTCACATACACTATGCAGATGGATCTTTGAAAATCTATCCTCAGATATTGCTTTCAATCTCTCAGTAAGAAGACCTGCTGGGCACAGTGGCTCACTCCTGTCATCCCAGTGGCTCAGAGGATGAGGAGGGAGGCTGAGGCAGGAGGATGTGAGTTCAAAGCCAGCCTCAGCAACTTAGTGAGGCTCTACGCAACTCAGGGAGACCCTGTCTCTAAATAAAATAGAAAAAGGGCTGGGGATGGGGCTCAGTGGTTAATCGCCCCTGGGTTCAATCCCTGGTACCAAAAAACAGAAGAAGAAGACCTAAGGACACAGTCTGGCTGGGACCCGTGTTTAAGACGTTTCCAGAGATTAACCAAGAGAAGAGGCCCCATTAACGATGGAGGGCGGGTCCGAGAGTCTCCCTCCTGCCCCGTGCTTTCTCCCTTGCCTGCCCCCGAGCTTGAGAGTTTGGAGGAGGACCTGGGGTCACGGGTGGCTGTGCGCTGTGGCAAAGTGACGCTCAGGGCAGCTGGAAGCTTGAGAAATCCATCCGGACCTTCATGTCCCCATGTGAAAGGCTGTTGGTGGCCTGCTCAGAATGTCCCCAGGGCAGCACAGCGGAGAGGGAGTGTCCACGATGCCTGAGAACCTGAGCCGACCAGATCAGGAGCCCAGATCAGGAGCCGTGTGACCCTTTGCACGTCCGACCTGTTTGCCTGGGGCCACCTGATGGGATCCTTGATAGTTCCTACCTCTGTGGTCACAGGTGTCCTGGTTAAACAGTAAGGAGGGTGGTTGATCCCCATGCAGCCCCCTCCTGGCCCCTAGAGCACAGCCACCCCCACCGCTCTGTCTTGTTCTCCTGGACCCTCTCACTCAGGCGCGTTTTGACTTTCCTCCCTGATGACCCTTGACCTGATCTGGTGAGAAAGCCCAGAGCAACATCCGGGCCCCCAGAGTGGGAGGGCTGGAGTTCCCTGGACAGGACTCTCTCTCTTAGCGGTTCTTGGCAAACACCGTATACATCTTGTGGCCTGTTGCGAGTATCTTGTGCTTTCTGCTCCTCCTCTCTAGGTAGTGAACTCACCTGTACGTTGGTGGATGTCTTGTTTCAGCACGTGACCCCCTTTCCTTGTCAGAAAGGCATCTGCCTAGATCAGCATGACCTCTGCAGCTCTGCCCACTGCTCCTGGCCCGGCAGAGGAACGTGGTTTTGCTCATGCAGATCTGGACTCTGAGGACGAGCAGGAGGTCTTAGTGATCTTCACGATGGTCACAGTGGGGTGGGACCAGGGTGGGATGTGGACACAGGGCTCCTATCATTCAGTACTTCATTTGATAAATCCGTATGGCCACTTGCAAAGCTCCACGTACTGTGCTTTAGGAAGGCGTTTAAAATCCCAGTCCTCAAATCATGCAATCCAAGAACCCCAACTGCTTGAGCAGGGCCCCCTTTAGCATTTGGGGATGCCCTTGGCCTCCTCTTCTTTCCCTGGGATATACTCAAGTGTATTCTGTGAGGAACCCACGTCTGCTCTCAGAGCTGTACAGGTGGCCCTAGGTGCTAAGCCCAGTGACCACCAGTGAGCAACTGAGTGACACTCAGGACACCGAGCTGACAGTAGTTGCAGCCCTGCATGGCACAGTAAGGAGGGAAGCTGGGTACGGAGCCGTCCGGGCTGTGTGTTGGTCCCCAGCCCAGAACCGGGCCTGCTGTGAATACTGACTGACTGAATGAGTGACGTCAAAGTTGTAAAATGTCTCCACGGTAACATTTCTGCCTCCTTTTTTCCTTAGAAGTCTGTTAATCAGGGGGCAGAAATGTCCAAATTTGCTGGGCACGGAGATGCGTGCCTGTAATCCCAGGGGAGGCTGAGGCAGGAGGATCGAGAATTCAAAGCCAGCCTCAGCCACTCAGGGAGGCCCTAAGCCATTCAGTGTGAGACCTGACTTTAAAATGAGCTTAAGAATAGAAGCCCTTGGTGATTTAAAAACAGTTTACTGTGGGGTGGGGGATTTTCCATCATTGCATCTCATAATATAAACATTTAAAGTCTTTGCTGGGTGTGGTGCTACACACCTGTACTCTTATTGGCTCACGAGGCTGAGGCAAGAGGACCATGAGTTCAAAGCCAGCCTCAGCAAAAGTGAGGCCCTAAGCAACTCAGTGAGACCCTGTCTCTAAATAAAATACAAAATAGGGCTGGGGATGGGGCTCAGTGGTTCAGTGGCCCTGAGTTCAATCCCTGGTGCCCCCCCCCCAAAAAAAAAACCTTAAGGTCACACGAGGAACCCTGGGTTCCACCTGCGGTCTGTGATTTCTCCCTCTGTCTGCTCTGCAGGCATTGCGACTCTAGAAGTGACAGAGTCTTTCCTCCTTGGAGAAAATCAACAATCTCAAAAGGCAGAGCCTGTGAATATCACATGACCGATCTCCCCCTATGGTTAGGGAACTGCACCAAAAAGTATATTTGAAAGTATAAAGCAACCTGATTACAATCATTAAGGACAGACAATTTCCACCTGTCGCATTAAATGAACCTGTTTAGACCGGCACCCCATGGCCTTCCTACCTGGCTGAGCAAAATAGTACCTTAAAGAGTTTATTTTAGGGCTTCCTCAACCTCCAATTTGGAAAGCTATTTCCCCGCTGTTAATTTTAGCACATTTAAAGGCACATGCAGCCCGAAGCACCCCCAGCAACCTACCCCACTGAGTCCAGCCCTGTGATTATTCTCCTCCTGAATTACACAGTGCGCTGGAATTCACAGAGGCTGCAGGTGTTTCTTATGCATTTATTGGAGGTTTTCCTCTAAAAGCTATAATGGAATCAGAGAAAGCCTTTTGGACATGAAAATAAGACTCCTTGAACTTCCTGGGTGCTTTCTAGAACATTCTAGATCATATTCCAGGACAGGATGGGGAGGCGTCTCAGCAGACGCTGCTGAACCCCCAGTCTCACGGCAGGACTGGTTTTCTGGTTACCCAGCCCCCAACGTCTCATTAGGATTAAAGATTCCAGGACAAAACCCTCCTCAGGGGACTGTCAGAGCTGCTGTTGACCAGTTCCAAGGCACGGGCCAGTCACTGATTTACCTGGCTTAATTTTTAATTTTCTGAAAAGGGAGAGGTTTTCCCAGCTCACTTCTCTACTTGTGGTCAAATAGCTCTCCTGGAAGTTAACCAACTGTTCCTCAAGACGCAGGGACAGGCACGTAGCAGGCAGAGAGCATTCAGGAGTCTGAGTGCTGCTGCTCTGAGCCGTTACTGATTGACACCAAGATGAGCCTTGTGGGTTACGGAAAAGGAGCCAGAGCCCTGGAACGTGTAGTCCAGGTCAGCTGCTCACTGATCACCATCTTCTCTGAGTCACCCAAGTCTTTGCTTTTTAAGGCATTACTTTTTCCCACATGTAGCTACAAATTTCTTCTGCAGCTATCTGCACACTTTTTGGTTTGGTTTTTGTTTCTCTGGTACCAGGGATGGAACCCAGGGGTGCTTAACCACGGAGCCCCAACCCCAGCCCCTTTTATATTTTATTTTGAGACAGGGTCTGGCTGAATTGCTGAGGGCCTTGCTAAGTTGCTGAGGCTGGCCTTGAACTTTTGATCCTCCATCCTCAGCCTCGAGAGCCGCTGGGATCACATACCTGGCTTACTAATGAATAAACAAAAACATTATCCCTTCGCAATCGCTGCCGTCTTAGTTCAGGAAAACAGACGCCCAAAATCACTGAGGTAGGGGTGAGCCGGGGAAGCAGGCCCTTCCTTGACATGATGTTTGCTCCCCCAGGCTCTCCTCAAAGTGGTTTTAAGTCAGATTTGTCCTCTGGGAAATGGATGGGGATCCACATGCCAGACTCTTGAGATTTTGCTTCCAAGCGAGCAATTTTAAGTTCACGAATAATGAGAAGCTAACAGCATATAGCAGGAGATGGCTTCTGCTCCCTAAAGGAACAAAGTCATTCCTGAAGGACCCACAGCCATTCCCTTCTTAGAGGTCTACCCTAAAGAATTGAAATCAGGCCAGGAGCAGTGGCACACCTGTAATCCCAGCCGCTCAGGAGGCTGAGGCAGGAGGGTCGCATATTCAAACCCAGCCTCAGCAACTTAGCGAGGCCCTAAATGACTCAGTGGAGACCCTGTCTCTAAAAAAAATAATAAGATAGGGTTAGGGACATGGCTCAGTGGTTAAGTGCCCCTGAGTTTAATCCCTGGTACCAAAAAACAAAAATAAGAAATAAGATTTGAAACCGGGTTTACCAGTCTGTCCATGAATGTTCATAGTAACATTACTCAAAAATGTCCATCGGGCAGATTAGGAAAGACCTCTCTGAGTGAGGTTGGATCTCAAATGCCTTGGGGGCAAGTCTGTCTGTGAGAGGTGAGATCTGAGGCTCTCCTTGGACTCCTAAATTAGAAAATTCACCGACTGTTAGATAAGCCAGGGCAACAGGATTATCACTGGGGTTAAGGAAATGGACGCTGGGCTCAGCACATGTGTCCATCAGCTCCCAAAGTCATCTGGAGTCTTAAGAAAGAACAGGTTTTGGTGACCTTAGCAACACATCACCAAGATGAGACTTCTGAGGTGGAGTTTGCTGTTGGTTGAAGCAAAAAAGATAAGAACTTTGTGGACACCACAGAGATCATTCTAGAACAAAATATATCCTTAGCTTTCTTTTCCAGGCTTGACAGGAGCAAACGTGTGACCAGGGATGAGTTACTTAAGGCTCTTACAATCCCAGTTTTTTGCCAGGCACAGTGGTGCATGCTGTAATCTCAGGGGCTCTGGAGGCTGAGGCAGGAGGATTGCAAGTTCAAAGCCAGCCTCAGCAACTTAGCAAGGCTCTAAGCGACTCAGTGAGACCCTGTCTCTAAATACAAAAAAGGGCGGGGGGTGGGGCTCAGTGGTCGAGTGCCCCTGAATTCAATTCCTGGTTTTAAAAAAAAAAATCCCAGTTCCTTTATCTGAAATGTGGAAATTATAGAAAACCCTAAATCTCACTTTCTTGCTATTATCCTTAGTGCTTAAACAGGAGCACCTCCCTGAGACCCTGGAACTCCCTGTTCTCGTCCACTCTCCCCCACCAGGACCTGCCCCGGGCCTGGCCGTTGGCGGAGACTTGGAGTGTGTGGGTGGTTGGGTGTGTGATCTGCCCCCTGGGGTAGGACAGGCTGTGGCCAGGACAGCACATTTCCACGTCTGAGGGGCTTCTTGGGGAGAGGTGGGGCTTGTCATCTGTGGTTCCCCGGGATAGGAGATAGGGCGAGGGCTGGAATCAGCACCCATCACCACGTTCCTGGCACCAGAGGTATTCAGGTGGCAGTTGGGTGACCCTGGGGCTTTGGTTTTAAAGGCGAGTCTGCATTTGGGTAGGTGTTGAGTTTTCAGGCCTGAAGGCCTTTCCAAGACTGAGAGTCACTCCTTCAACTTTCCTTTCTTCATCCGGCTCATCGCGTGCCCTGGGGAGCCGAGGGTAAAATATGGAGAGCTCTGACATCCTGCTTCAGGATCTCAGGGTTTTTTCTTATTTGTTCTTTTTAGATATACCTGAGAATAGATTGAATTTTGACATATCACACACACATGGAGTCTAACTTCCCATTCTTGTGGTTGGACATGATGTGGGGTTTCCCTGGACAGAAAGTTCTGTCCCATTCACTCCACTGTCTTTCCTATTCCCATCCCCCTCCCTTCCTTTCATTTCCCAATAAAATTATATTCTTCCCTACCTACCTTCCCTTATTGTGTGTAGGCATGTGCACAGCAGAGAGAATATTCAGTCTTTAATTTTTGGGGATTGGCTTTTTTCACTTAGCATGATAGACTCCAGCTCCATCCATTTACCAGCAAATGCCATAATTTCATTCTTCTTTAAGGCTGAGTAATATTCCATTGTGTATAGGTACCACAGTTTCTTTATCCATTCATCTGTCCATAGGGCATCTAGTTTGGTTCCATAGTTTGGCTATTGTGGATTGAGCTGCTATAAACATGAATGTGTAGGCCCAAAATAGGTCCAGTTCTCCACCATGTTGATTTTGGAACCAACTTCCTCAACAAGACAGGAAGTAAAATCAAGAACTAAAAAGCTTCTTTACAGCAAAGGAAACCATCAAAAATGTGAACAGAGAGCCTATAGAATGGGAGAAAATCTTTACCATCTGCACCTTAGATAGAGCATTAATATTCAGGCTATGCAAGGAATTCAAAAAGCAACACACACACACACACACACACACACACACACACACACTAACCAGGGCTAGGCTGAAGCTGGTGGTGAGCGCTTGCCTAGCATGTTTGAGGAGGCCCTGGGTGAGATCCTCAGCACTGCATAGAAATGAATAAATAAATATTAAATAAAAAAGTATGGTGTCCATCTACAGCTACAAAAAAAATAAGTGAAACAGCCCCATCAATCAGTGGGCAAAGGAGCTGAACAGGGACTTCACAGAAGACCCGGCCTCAGCCTTAGGAGCTCAGAGCCAGGTGGCCAGGTAACAGCAGGCAGCCGGGGACATCGGAGGACCGGCCTCACCTTCTCTCCCACCGCTGTGTCCTTGCAGTGCACCAAGACCTGCGGGGAGGGCTCGCGGTTCCGCCGGGTGCTGTGCGTGGACGCCCGCGAAGGGGAGGTGCACAGCGCGCACTGCGACCCCGGCCAGCGGCCAGCGGAGCGCGAGAGCTGCAGCCTGCAGCCCTGCGAGTACGTGTGGATCACGGGCGAGTGGTCAGAGGTACGGTCCCCGGGACACAGGGAGGGGGGGCGCCTCCAGGTCAGCCTGGCCTGGGAGCAGCAGAGGGAAGGGGCGGCACCCACCTCCCAACTCTGCCCTGAGAACCCTCGTGCTCTCCGTGGGTCCTGGGTGCAAACCGGGGAGGTCTGCGGCCGCGTCTCCTTTCCCTCAACTCCTCCTGCTGCAGACTCCGCTGGATGAGACGATGAGTTGTGACAGGGACTGCAAGAAGATCCTTAGCAGCATAGTGAGACCCAGGCTTACATTTTAAAAAGTAAATAAAAATTAAGAAGGGCTGGGTGCAGTGGTGCACACCTGTATTCCCAGTAGCTCAGGAGGCTGAGGCAGGAGGATCTTTGAGTTCAAAGTCAGCCTCAGCAATTCAGTGAGGCCCTAAGCAGCTCAGCAAGACTCTGTCTCTAAATAAAATACAAAACAGGGCTGGGCTTAATAGTTAAATGCCCCTGAATTCAATTCCCAGTTTAAAAAAAATAAATAAAATTTAAGAGAAAGATTGGGGATGTGTAGTCTAACAGTAAAGCACCCCAGAATCTAATCCTCAGTACCAAACTAAGTATATAAGTATTAAAAAGAAATCATAAGGTTTACAAGGCAGGGTGGCCCATGCCTATAATCCCAGCAGGTGTTCTTAGTCTTGGGATGAAGAATCACCCTCTTGCCGGTCATGGTAGCCCATGCCTGTCATCCCAGCAGCTTGGGAGGCTGAGGCAGGAGGATCGCAAGTTCAAAGCCAGCCTCAGCAAAATTGAGGCCCTAAGCCACTCAGGGAGACCCTGTCTCTAAATAAAATACAAAATAGGGCTGGGGATGGGGCTCAGTGGTCCAGTGACCCTGAGTTCAATCCTTCCCCCCCCAAAAAAAAAATCATAAGGTTTGAAAAGAAGATAGTCACGCCATCACCTGTGTGGACTGACCGATAGAGAGGCGTCTAGGTAGGCAGCGTAGGGGGTGTGCAGGGGAGATAGACCCCTGTGGTTTTTTGGGTATCACAGAAGATCGTTGTGTTTCTCTGGGCAAAATTGGTGAAATGGGAAATCCACATTGGCCTTGCCAGACGTGACTGGACCGGCCTGCACAGGGTTGGAAATAGCAACGGGAGAAAGGAGGCTGCATTGGGGAGTTAGGAGGCCCACACAAAAGCCCAGTGTGTGGCCTCTCTGGGAAAATCAGGCCAGGGAAGAGGGGGCACGTTTCTGGACAGCTGGGTCCAAAAGGGGTCCTGGCTGAGGGGTGGTCCTGCCCTACCACGCCCTGTGCCCTCTGATGGCCTCACCGCGTCTCCGGCCTCTGTAGGGGGAAGGGACACGGAGTCAGGCTATTAGGAAACTGACGGACAGTCCCCGGGCAGGGGCATGTGACCCAGGCGAGAGTTCAGAAGGCTTTGCCTCGAGTTTGAGGCCTGCGTCCCAACTGTCCTGAGGCCAGGGAGGCAGGAGGGGTTCACGGGAAGTGGCTCCTCCGGTCTTCTCCTTGCCCCTTATTTCTTCATCAGTCAGCGTCCCCAACTTCTGTCCCCAAGGCTTTCCCAGGAAGCTCCTCGTGGACCTCAGCAGGGGAAAAGACTGCCGCAGTCTCTGGCTGGGCACAAATCACGAGTCTCCACACAGCTTGTAGATTCAAACAGCAATTCTTTATTCCCGAACTCACACCGGCCGTCTACAAACACGCTCTGGGGGAATCCACGTTCTCTGCCCAAATCCACACCGCATGGGCTTCTGTCTCCCAAAATATACTGTCTGACCCTAAGAACTCAAGAGGAACTCAGCAGCAGGATACGCCCTATTCTAAAGGGGAAACACCCTACTCTCCTATTATGCTAAACCGCCCTATTCTAAAGGGGGAACACCCTAAACACGGATCCTGCCCTGGTCCTTGAGCAAGGTCACCTTTCAGAAGTCCTTCCACTAGACAGCATGGGAGTAAGCTGGCAAGGAATTTGTCATACCTACTTGGCTGATGGCTCCCAGCAAAAGACATCCTCCCTCCCTCCCTCCCTCTCTCCCGCTTGAGGCCTCTGTCCCTGTGACTGTGGACTCCTCTGCTTCCTGGGGACTCTGCTTCTTGACTCGAGCTCAGTCAAGTGCTACTCAGTTGAGAGCTGGCTGGAGCTGCTGTGCCTCTCACTGGCCAAGACTCACAGCCTCCTCTCAGCTTCATGGCAGCCTCCTCTCAGCTTCATGACAGCCTCCTCTCAGCCTTCTATGACAGCCTCCTCTCAGCCTTCTATGACAGCCTCCTCTCAGCTTCATGACAGCCTCCTCTCAGCCTTCTATGACAGCCTCCTCTCAGCCTTCTATGGCAGCCTCCTCTCAGCTTCATGACAGCCTCCTCTAAGCCTTCTATGACAGCCCCCTCTCAGCCTTCTATGACAGCCTCCTCTCAGCCTTCTATGACAGCCTCCTCTCAGCTTCATGACAGCCTCCTCTCAGCCTTCTATGACAGCCTCCTCTCAGCCTCTATGACAGCCTCCTCTCAGCCTCTATGACAGCCTCCTCTCAGCCTTCTATGACAGCCTCCTCTCAGCCTTCTATGACAGCCTCCTCTCAGCCTCTATGACAGCCTCCTCTCAGCCAATCTTCTATGTGCTGCTTTTTTATGTTGAAAGAGTTTGCGTTTCTTTCTAAGACTTCAGTCATGTCACTCTTGTAGCTTTAATACAACACGAAACCCCTGACAGAGGAGGCAGAAAGATTTTTTAAAAAATAATAGTCCCACACTTCCACGGATCTTCCGCTGTATTATGAATTGAAAACGGTGCAGATCTGCAGACCGCCTAGAAGTCTTAGAACAGGACCAGGCACAGACAGAAGGACCCAGGGAAGGGAGCTTACAAGGGGAGAGATGCAGAGAGGGGCTGGCAGAGCGATTCCTTCTAGAAGGATCTGTGAAGGTGCCAGTGCCACCGCAGGCATGCTCTGTCCTGGGACCTCCGCTCCTAGAGAGCTCTCTGTGTCCTTGTGGGGGCCACCCCTCTAGGCTGGCAGAGAACAGAGACCTGCAAAGACAAGCTCCACCCCCGACAGAGACGCCCTCCAGTGAGGCCTAGCGGGTCCTGCTGGGAAGGAGGCACCGTCCTGTGCTTTCTTTTTATTTTCTTTCTTTATATATTTGTTTATTTTATGATGGTTATTTTCTTGGGTGTGGTACCAGGGATTGAACCCGGGGGTGCTTAACCACTGAGCCCCATCCCCAGCCCTTTTTGGAGATGTTTTTAATTTAGAGACAGGGTCTCGCTGGGTTGCTTAGGGCCTTGCTAAGTTGCTGAGGCTGGCCTCAAACATGCGATCCTCCTGCTTCGGCCTCCCCCGCTGCTGGGATCACAGGTGTGTGCCTCTGTGCCTGGTTTATTTTCAAATTAGATCAGGAAGACGCCGGGCTGTGGCAGACTTTAACAAAGAATCCCACATATAAAACCAGGCCCGGGAGCACAGGCAGAGCCTGCATGATTTTCCCTCCTCAGAGAGGGCCACTCAGACCCTTCAGCACTCTGGTCTGCTTTGGTTGGAGGAATCCAGGGACAAGGGACATTTTCTCAAGGCTTTTATCAGCCGGTTGAGAGGATCTGCTCTTCCCAGCTTCCTTTCAGAGCGTGGGGGCCTCTGAACCCAGCCTGGCCATACTTGGGGCTCAGTGTCCTCAGCAAACAAATGCCCGCCTGTGCCCCTCTGGAATGGCCAGTGGGCTGCTTTTGCTTGTGGTGTGTAGGGGCCAGGGCTCTCAGCACCCATCTTCTCAAACATACAGCCTCGTTGAAGTCAGGACAGACCAAGGTCGATGCCTGCAAGCACTGGTCAGCCCCGAGAGAGGCCCTAAGCAATCTTGTGAGATCTTGTCTCAAAATAAAAAAAATATAAAGGGCTGGGGCTGGGGCTCGGTGGTTAAGCGCCCCCGGGTTCCATCCCAGGTTCATCATCTCATCATCATCATAGTAAAAGGACTGGGGACAGGCCCATGGCAAAGAACCCTTAGAGTAAGTCCCAGGACTGGGGGACAGGGGAGCAAGATGATCCCTGCCCGGGGAGAGAAGAGTCAGGCCGTGTGGAAGCGCTCCGTTCCCAGGATGGACACTCCCCCAGTCCCCTCTGGCTAAATGTTTGCATTCCACACTCAAAATGGCAGCTCATGGGTTGGCTGTTGGTGGCTTCTGTGATGTGGTGGCTGTAGGTTTGGAAGAGCACAGTTTGGTGACAACTACGGATCCTCCAGGTCCTTCTCCCCTGGAGACCCAGAGAGGGGTGGGAGGGACCCCAGGTCCCTGCAGTGGGAGCCCCAGGTGTGGGAGTGTCCCAGGCTGCCTGTCCCCTGGGTGCCTGGGCCGCCCTGTGATGGACTTCTGAGCTGGCCGCGGGAGAGCCCCTAGCGGCACCCTGGAGACAGGGCCAGCTGGAGAGCCACCCAGGGGGACTGCCCGGGGCCCTGCCTGAAGCTCCCTGGGGCCCTCTGTCCCTGTCCACAGTGCTCGGTGACCTGCGGAAAGGGCTACCAGCAGAGGCTGGTGTCGTGCAGCGAGGTCTACGCGGGCAAGGACAGCTACCAGTACACCTACCAGGCCAGCGCCCCTTGCCCTGGCCCGCAGCCCGCCAGCGTCCGCCCCTGCTACCCTGGGACCTGCCCCGCCTCGGCCACCTGGAGAGTCGGCAACTGGGGGAGCGTGAGTAGAGGGCCCTGCCCTGAGCCCCGCCAGCCCAACGGGGCCACACGTTAGCGCTGGGCTGCACAGAGCAGGAGAGGGGCCTCTCTGGTCTCTGACGGGATGACTCTGTGCTTAGAAGCCACTTGGGCTGGAACTGAATCCCGGGTTGGCCACCTTCCAGGGCAATGTGAGCTGGACAGCTCTCGGTTTCCTCATCTAGACAGTGGGTGGAGGTGAAATGTCAATATGCAAAAGGCTTAATATGTAAATGGTCAGAATGGCCAATTTTATTATATCTATGTGTGAGTGTGTGTATGTGTTTTTTAATTACTTTTTTTTTTTTTTTTGGTACCAGGGATTGAACCCAGGGGCACTTAACCACTGAGCCCCATCCTCAGCCCTATTTTGTATTGTATTTAGAGACAGGGTCTCCCTGAGTTGCTTAGGGCCTCATTAAGCTGCTGAGGCTGGCTTTGAACTCAGGATCCTCCTGCCTCAGCCTCCCTAGCTGCTGGGGTGACAGGTGTGCCACTGTGCCCCACTTACTACCCTTTCCTTTCAAACGAGGGCTGGGGGATTCTCCCAGTGCTGAAGAGCTTGCCTAACATGCACACGGCTCTGGGTTTGATCCCCAGGACTTTAAAAATAAAACAACATGAAAAGCACTTGGAGCGTAGCCCTTGGCAGGAGTTACTTACGGTAGCAGCTATGTCTTGCAGCCTCTGTTCTCAGGGAGTCTGTAGGTTCCTGTTGTCCTGTGTTGGGAGTATGTCATGGTGTTACAGATTCAGCAAGGCAGAGGATTTGAACTGAGTAGGCCCTGCTGGAGAACTGCTGCAGCCTCCTGCCTGGGCTATGAGACTCTCATTCTTGAAAGGTGATTAGGCACAAGTATGTGGTGACTTGTGCCAGACCCGGTAGCACACGCCTGTGATCCCAGCAGCTCAGGAGGCTGAGGCAGGAGGATCACAAGTTCAAAGCCAGCCTCAGCAAGTTAGCAAGTTTTAAAATTAAAAAAGGGGTGGGGGGAGGTGCTGGGGCTGTAGCTTAATGGTACAGCTCCCTGGTTTCAATGCCCTGTGTCCAACATACACACACAATCCTGGCTTTTCCATGACATTAACAAATTCCCTAACATTTCAGCCTCAATCTCTCATCTGTAAAAACAGGGCAATGGTAGTCCTTCTCACAGGACTACTGTGCAGCCTGAATTTAAAAAATGTATGTATGCATATAACCACATGTAATTTTACACATATGTAAAAGTGTTTCCTGGGTATGTTGCATACCTATGCATAAAGCTAAAATGTGCATGTCTAAGGCTCAGCACAGAGACTGGTCCGTAGTGAGTGCTCAGCACATGCCAGCTGCTTGTCATCCACACGGGGTCGGAATGGTCACCCTGCCCGTGACTTTGGGGCTGTGAGCCCCGCCCAGCCAGAAGCCCGAGGCCAGCCGGGGTGGACAGCCTCCTGCTGACCCTGGTTTCCCGCGCAGTGCTCCGTGTCCTGCGGCGTCGGGGTGATGAGCAGATCGGTGCAGTGTTTAACCAACGAGGACCAGCCCAGCCACTTCTGTCCCGCTGATCTGAAGCCGGAGGAACAAAAAACCTGCCATAATATTTATAACTGTAAGTGGTCTGATGGGAGCCGGTTCTCCAGCATTGGGAATGGGATGCTTTGTTCATCTGTCTTAGAAACACAGTGGCAGGATTTTTTTGGGGGGTGGGGTGGGGTGGGGGAGGTTACCAGGGATTGAAACCAGGGGCACTTGACCACTGAGCCCCATCCTCAGCCCTATTTTGAATTTTATTTAGAGACAGGGTCTCCCTGAGTTGCTTAGGGCCTCACTTTTGCTGAGGCTGGCTTTGAACTTGCGATCCTCCTGCCTCAGCCTCCCTAGCCTCTGGGATTAGAGGCCGGCAGGCCATAAGGCTATTGTTAAGGAAATCCTCCCCTTTGCTCATACATCTTGGTGCCAAGGACACCATCCATTTTATTGTGGGTTCCCACCCATCTGGGAGCATCCACTCCCTCTCTGCATTTCGGGTGTTCCAGGCGAGTTACCCCAGAACTGCAGGGAGGTCCAACGACTCACCGGTGCCAGAGACGACGGCGAGTACTTCCTGATCATCAGGGGGAAACCCCTGAAGGTGAGTGTTGTCCCGGAGCCGTGTTTGGGGACCCGCCCGTCCTGTGTCCCGGAGCCGCTCCCCACGGCCTCCTCCGGCCTCCCCAGGTCTTCTGCGCGGGGATGAAGTCGGAGCGCCCCAAGGAGTACGTGACGCTGGCCCGCGGGGACGCCGAGAACTTCTCCGAGGTCTACGGGCACAGGTAGGACAGCGGCTCAGGAACAGCCAGGCGACGCCCGGGGAGCCCCAGGAAATCGGCCCGTCCCCACCCCAGCCTCTAGTCCGAGCCTCCTGTCCAAGCCTCCTCTCCGTGGCGTAGGTTGCACAACCCCACCGAGTGTCCCTACAATGGGAGCCGCCGCGATGACTGCCCGTGCAGGAAGGATTACACGGCCGCCGGGTTCTCCAGCTTCCAGAAGATCAGGCTGGACCTCAGCAGCATGCAGATAGTCAGTGAGTTCGGGGCCACCCACTGCCCTGCTGGTGAGGGGGGGGGGCGGGAGAGGCTGGAGGCCGTGGAGGCCGTGGAGGCCACGGAGGCCGAGGGCTTGCATTTTGGTAACCACAGTCCCAGCTAGGATGCCCCAGAGCAGGGTCCGGTCTTCACCCCCTGTACTGTACCCAGCAGATTTGTGATGAATGACCGAGGCCCACGTCCCTTAGAAAGACTCGGAGGCAGTGTGGGAAATCAGGACAGCACCACAGACAAATGACTCTTGCTATGACCTGAGGATCAAGAAGGGCTCAGGCTGGTTTGGTGGCCCACGTCTGTCATCCCAGCAGCTCAGGAGGCTGAGGCAGGAGGATCACGAGTTCAAAGCCAGCCTCAGCAAAAGCAAGGGGCTAGCAACTCAGTGAGACCCTGTCTCTAAATAAGACACACACAAAATAGGACTAGGGGTGTGGCTCGGTGGTGAGTGCCCCTGAGTTCAATCCCCCTCCCAAAAAATGGGTCAGCCAGATCAGGGCACCCTGGTTCCCGCCTGGAATCCCAGCTGCTCACGGAGGTTGAGGCAGGAGGAGACAAGTTTGAGGCCAGCCTCAGCAATTTAAGGAGACTGTATGCAAACTAGTAAGATCTTCTCTGAAAATAAAAATTAAAAAATAGGGTGGGGGATACAGCTCAATGGTTAGGTGCCCCTGGACTCAATCAAAAAACAAAAAAGAAAAAAACATGGTCAGCCAGGCACAGGGGTGTCAGTGTGAGGAAAGCAAAGGTGGACACAGAAACTTCCAGAACAGACAGCAGGTGCAAAGCCCCAGAGCTGAGCAGATTTTATCCCAGTACTCCCACCAGCACAGTGCCCCCCAAACACAGTGGAAACCTATTCCACCTGATTGTCAATTTCCAGAAGAAACATGGAGCACAGAATGACCTTTTCTAACAAGCCTGCAGGAGGGCTGCTCCATGCTCTGGTCACCCTGCATTTCTGTTGGGGACATTAATCACCAGAGTGGTTAAAGACAGCTCAACTCTCCAAACATGCTCCCTCCAACAGAGGAAAAACAGAAATGATGAATAATGAATTTTTCCTCATTAACATGGAACCAGAATATGCATGGCTTTTCCTCTCGAGGTAGATTCAACCTGATTTGTTCCAACATATTTTTAATTGCCTTCGGCCAGACTGATGAGGGCTCAAGGCAGAGGGACTGCCGTTTCTCCCCTTGGAAGGCACCTCAGCCTGCAGAACAAAGCTCTCCCATTTCCCTCCCATCCGAGTATAGTTCTCTGCAGAAAGATGAAGGGCTTTGGCCATTCCTGAAAAAAAATCAAAGCAGGCTGGGCTCAGTGGCGCACACCTATGATCCCAGCGGCTCAGGAGGCTGAGGCAGGAGGATTGCAATTTCGAGGCCAGCCTCAGCAATTTAGCAAGGCTGTAAGCAACTTGGCAAAACCCTGTCTCTCAATACAGTATAAAAAAGAGTCGGGGATGGGGCTCAGTGGCTAAGTGCCCCCAGATTCAATCTCCAGTTACCAAAAAGAAAAAGAAAAGGGCAGAAGATAAATAAACTCCGGCCTCCAGTCCCATCAGAAGACATGTCCGACAGCCTTCTCACTTTGATGGCTCCTAGGCGTTTGCAGAACTGGGCTCTGGAGCTACGGCAGGGTTAAAAACGCAAGCTCTGGGTCAGAGTATTTTGATTGGCTTTTTCTTGTTCCTTTTTTTAAAAAAACTCCAGTTAGCTACACTTGGGAAACTGCCATTAATCATTTCAAGATGTGGGTTTTAATTGCTCCACATTTTGGCAATCAGGGTGCCCAGGCCACAGAAGGACAGATGGACCCTTGGGTCTATAGGCCCTGAGTGGCTGGCAAAGCTCCCCTGGCCCCGGCCTTAAGCCTGGGAGGCAGAGTGACAGAAGGTCCCTCAGTGTCCTGCCTTTCAGGGAGGAGCCTCACCTATTTATTTATGTAGGACTAGATTCCAAAGTCGCGAGAAACTCCCTTTGGGCTTCCATACTGGGGGAGTCAGAGTCAGTGCCGATAAACCCGGGAGCGAAGCTCTGTCTCCGAACCACAGATCTAAGGAGGAACCCCCGCAGCACATCTGGATCCACTTACTGGCTAATCCTTGGAATTGTTTCTTTCTCTCCCATTCCTGCTCACTCCTCCTCTTCTCCTCTTCTTCCCTCTTTCTCCTCACTCATATCCTGTCCCTCTCTGCCTCCCTCCCCCCTCTTCCCTTCCTCTCCCCTTAACCCTTTCTCCCCCCCAACAGCCACTGACTTACAGTTTGCAAGGACAAGTGAAGGGCACCCCGTGCCTTTTGCCACTGCTGGGGACTGCTACAGTGCTGCCAAGTGTCCACAGGTATGTCCTCAGAGCTTCGCCCCTTACCCAGCCTCCATGGCCCTGCGTACCCCAGGGCCACCCTCCTCGGTTAGCATATGCTTGTAAGGATGAGATGGGAACAGCTTCTCTGCAGGGCGTTTGGACACATGCATTAGCGGGTCTCGCAAATCTGTGCAGAGTCTAATCCAGCGATTCCATTCCCAAGAGTGATTCCTAACAAAGTAACCAGAGCTGCACGCCTGATCTCTGCATTTGGCAAAAGGCACCAAGTATAGCCGGGCATGGTGGTGCACAGCTGTAATCCCTGTGGCTCGGGAGGCTGAGGCAGGAGGATCATAAGTTCAAGGTCAGCCTCAGAAACTTAGTGAGGCCCTAAGCAACTCAGTGAGACCCTGTCTCAAAATAAAAAGGGCTAGGGCTGGGGCTCAGAGGTAGAGTGCTCACCTAGCATGCCTAAGGCACTGGGTTCAATCCTCAGCACCACATGGAAATAAAGTAAAGATATTGTGTCCACCTATAACTGAAAAAAATAAATATTTTTTAAAAAGGGCTGGGGATGGGGCTCAGTGGTTAAGCACCCCTGGGTTCAATTCCCAGTACAAAAAAAAAAAAAAAATGCCCCATGATTGATTTCAAGCTGTCAATCTGATGTCCCTGAATGGACAGTTGGAGAGAGATGCTCACCATTGACTAAAAAGCCTGTTTTAGGGGCCCCACCACACTCCACCCAGCCACTCAAAATTCTGAAGTTTGCATAATGTAGAAAACACTTTTGGAATTAGCCATCAAAAATAAGCGCCGTATTTGCTATGGCCCCTCTCTGGTTTGGGTTTTGGGTTTTGTGGTGCTGAGGATCCATCCCAGGCCTCGTGCGTGCTGAGCACCTGCGCCACAGCGGGCTCTTCCCCCAGCTCCTGTGTGTTGTGTATGTTTTATTTGTTTGTTTTGGGGTACAGGGGATTGAAATCAGGGGCCTCCACCACTGAGCCCTGTCCCCAGCACTATTTAGTATTTTATTTAGAGACAGGGTCTCACTGAGTTGCTTAGGGCCTCACTAAGTTGCTGAGGCTGGCTTTGAACTCATGATCCTCCTGTCTCAGCCTCCCAAGCCGCTGGGATTACAGATGTGCGCCACCATGCCCGGCTCCAATGTGTTTTAAAAAACATCTAAGTGGAAACAAAGTCTGGAAGAACTTTTTTCTAATACTAGTGAGATATATTTCATTAAACATTTTTGAGAAATAAATGTTGGACCTGGGGGTCTCAAAATTTGCAAGCCCTATATGGGTCCCTTTGATTCTGTAGCTGGAACACTTCTAGAATCACCTTAGCAGATCAGTTGTTCTCTCTGATATGCACCATTCTGGTTAGTAGAGACCCACTAATGTCCATCTCCTGAGGGATTTATAGTTGTTTGAGGAGAATAACAAGTAAACTCATATCCATAATGTAATAGTATGTTCTAGAAGTCTGATAGGACTGAAGCTTGGGGCTCTGTGGATAGTCATTAGCCGAATGGGTTAGTCCTGCTTCAGGTCTATAAAATTTGCAATGTTCAGGTCAGAAGTACAAATTCATCATCTTCTACTGGATCTGCCCATTCTGTAGTTCTACCCTTTCAAGTCTCTTCAGAAGCATGTCCTTTTTGATTTTGATCTTATTTTAATTTATTTGAGTCAGGGTCTCGGTAAGTTGCTGAGGCTGGCCTCAAACTTGCAATCCTCCTGCCTCGGCCTCCCAAGTGGCTGGGGTTACAGGCGTGCACCACGGCACCCAGCCAGAAGTGTGGCCTTTTGAAACATGCTGGAATCATCAGCCCAGGCTAATTTTGCAAAAATAAGTAACAGTCTTTGCAAGAAGCTTCTCCGCTTGGGAAGCAGGACAAAGCCTAATGAACTGTGGATTCTGGTCCAGAGAACTTGGTCTGGTTTTTTCTTTGGTCCATGTGAGGTCTTCACAAAGCTGTTATTCCACTCTGTGCTGGGAGTTTCCCACTTGGCCTTCAGAAGTCTGGGGATCAGGACAGAAGGCTGTGCTCAGGCACTGGCCTCCGGTAGGATGGGTGGATTCAGCCCCAACCACAGAGAAGGCCTGAGACAAACACAAGGGAATTTTCTTTTAAGGAAGTGTTTTCTCAGCCCCCATCGCTAAACATTTAGGGAAGGGAAAAGAGAGCTCTTCAGGGAGAAAGAAAGTAAACACAGGCCCTGATGGTGAAAAGGGGCCTTTCCTCTCTTAGCCAGGAATTGAAAGCGTTTGAAGTACTGTTTCTTTGGGGCCGTGCTGGCTTCAACACCCGGGTGCTGCGGGTCGCGTCTTAATGGCTCATAGATGGGCCTGCCTGGCCTCTTTCAGATGGCCCAGAGGTCTCTTCTTTCTGTCTGCACATCTTTTGGGAAACATGACTGAATGAAGGGCCATTTGCATTCATTTATTTTCATAATTCAGAGACAAATGGCCTGATGGGTCTGCTGAATTCTGACAAAGAACACAACTGCTAAAGGGGCAGCTCCAGTCAGTGAGGAGCTCCTGTGTAGTTTTTTAGAACCCACAGTGCCCTCTGGGGTTCGACTCCTGAGACGTTTAGGGAGCCCCGGGTACTGATGGGAGAGGGGAGCTTCTCACACCCGGGAAAGGTTTGCAGAAAGACGATTGTGCACACTGCTATGGAGCAGGTGATGAGTCGTTGCTCCTGGTGATCGTGCAGAAGCCAGAGAGGGGCTCTGTTTGGATCCCCCACCCCCACCCTCACCCCGTCCTGGGGATCAGACTCAGGGCCTTGAGCGTGCTAGGCCAGGGCCCTGCCCCTGCACCATCTCCCCAGTGGACATTCTCTGTTTGAGAATCTGACTCTTCTTCCTGTTGCTTAGAGTATTTATTTTCCAACAGAAGCGCTCTCACCTCCAGAGAAAGCTGGGGTGAGCTGGGCACGGTGATTAATGCCTGTAATCCCAGCAGCTGGGGAGGCTGAGGCAGGAGGATCGTGAGTTCAGACCCAGCCTCAGCAACTTAGTGAGGCCCTAAGCAACTCAGCGAGACCCTGTCTCTAAATAAAATACAAAATAGGGCTGGGGATGGGGCTCAGTGGTTGAGTGCCCCTGGGTTCAATCCTGGTACCAATAAATAAAAAATTTAAAAAAAAAAGAAATGGCAGGAGTGTATGTGTGTAAGACGGTCACTCTGATCAAGCATGTGCGTTATTGGGTCACCCTTGCTGGCATTCATAACTTGCCATTACTGAGCCTCCTCTGTGTCTCAGGCACCAGGCTCCCTGTGTCCATAGCCCAGTATCCTATGTGGTGAGGAAATGGAAGAGGTTTGATTCTTGTCTGAACCACACAACCAGCACATGGGAGAGGCTGCATTGGATCCCAAGCGTGTCTGAATCCATATCTGTGATGGTAGATGTCTTTTTTTTTTTTTTCTGGTACCAAGGATTGAACCCAGGGGCACTTAACCACTGAGCTATCTCCTCAGCCATATTTTAATATTTTATTCAGAGACAGGGTCTCCCTGAGTTGCTTAGGTCCTCACTAAGTTGCTGAGGCTGGCTTTGACCTGGTGATCCTCCTGCCTCAGCCTCCCCAGCTGCTGGGATGACTGGCGTGCGCCACTGCGCCTGGCTAGATGTCTTTTCTGATTCTGTTTCCAGGCAAGATTTCTGCCTCATATTCTTTTGGTCAGAGGACAGGATCTGTCTTTGGCCTAAGCATGTCTTTTGCAGATCTCTAGGGGATGTGCCTAACTCTTAATTACTTTCCCTCTTTTAAATCAGCCACAGGAGGTAATAGCTATAACTCTTACGCCATTTAGGCCTCGAAGGTAAAGCCTTTAGGGGCAGAGGTGTCCCAGAACAGAGCTAAAAAGACATCTTTGCTTCTTTGACAGTCTTCAGCTTTCAAAGTACGAATACTTAGCTAGGATGCTTGCAGATTCCTGATCCAGAAAAAGCAGGAGGAGTGTGAGGACCATCTCTCTTGCGTTTGGGTTTGTTACTCTGCTGAGAAGACAGAGCTGGTCGACTCTGTATCGGGTGCTCAGACATGGGACACCCAGATGAGCTGGGGCCATTGTTGGGATAGAAGCCAGGTCAGTGGTCTGGTCTCCCTAGGAACTTGGACGCTGGGACAGACCACATCTCCCTTGGGCCGTGCAGGGGGTCGAGCAGAAGCAGGATCAGAGGGATTGCAAAGACGGTGATCACGTTGGAGGGGTGGCTCAGCGGTAGAGCGCTTGCCTAGCACGTGCGAGGCCCTGGGTTCCATCCTCAGCACCATATAAAACTAAACAAATAAAACAAAGGTGTGGTGTCCATCTACAGCTAAAAATATTTTTTTAAAAACCGATCCTTGGCAACTTTGTGGTCTGGGTATTATGAATGGTGAGACCCACAGCTTCGGGTATGAATGACAGCGACTAAGCAAATGGCCAGGTGGGAGGGTGCAGAAGCTAGAACCCAGGGTGTAAGGGAGCAATCGGGGACAGTCCCCCCACAACACCAACACCTGGGTACTGAGGCCGCTGCCTGACATCTGTGTAGTACTGTCATAAAAATCTTTCCAAAAATAGTTTCCAAATGTCTCCTACTCTCTGCCAGGTGACAGATTACAAGTGTTCTGCCTCCTAGTCACAGGTTAGGTCTCACTAGGTGATTTTACACCTGGGCTCAGGAGGGCTGAGCCGTTTGCCCGAGGTCACACTGAAGAGAATTCAGGAGTCGGCATTCTAGAGAGATCCAGCCGCTCCCCAGAGATCCACCCCTCCCCAGGCTTCCCATGTGCAGTGTTCTTGACTCTGGGGGCTGGCGGACTCTCTGTGGTGGGCTGTCCTGTAACTAGTGGGCTGAGACACATCCTTGGGCTCTTCTCATTGCCAGGAGATGAGATGATTAAAAATGTCTCTGGACAGTGCCTGGTTTCCTCTGGCAGCAAGAATCTTCCCCATGGTTGAGAACTGCTGTGGGTGAGACCAGACTAAACCCTCTGGTCACCTCCAGGAATAGGAATCCTGTTCGTCCTCATTCTATGTTTGTGGAATCTAAGGCTCCAAAGGGGTCCATAAACTCTTGTTTATGGAACAGGCAGGGAGAGGAGAGTCCTGGTCCTGCACATCTTTATTGATCAGCTAGAATGTAATATTTATTAAGAGTCTATCAAGGCCGGGCGCGGTGGTACACGCCTGTAATCCCAGCAGCTTGAGAGGCTGAGGTAGGAGGATCACCAGTTCAAAGCCAACCTCAGTAACTCAGTGAGGCCCTGTCTCAGAATTAAATATTAAAAAAATAAAAAGGGTTGGGGATGTAGCTTAGTGGTAGAACACCTCATAGTCCAAATATTAATAATAATCATCATCAAATGACTAGTCGTGTTATGAACCATAACTAATATGCATAAAGCAATACCAAGGCCCTGCCTTCAATAAGCTTACTGTTATACTGGGGAAAGTAAACTCACAACACAATTAGAAAATGCAGGACAGATATCAGGGGTTTTGTATCTCTGCTCCCTACCTGGGGATTTCATTTCTCCCTCACTACAGCATCTGAGGGGTTACTTCTATTATTACCTTCCATTTTACAGATGGACAAACTGAGATTCTGAGATGCTAAAAAATCTGTCCAGGATCCAATTGCTGGTAAAAGAGCTAACCTCATACTCTGGTCTGTCTGGTCGTGAACACCTGCTCCCACTCTGTCTTTGCTCTGTAAGGAGCGTCTTGATGAAAGCACCGGGGCGTCCGAATCAGAGAGAGCTTGCACATGAGAATAGGTCCAGCCCTGAAATTGCTCACCAGGGAGGAAGCCTCCAAGAAACCACCGGTCCCAGAAGCCTTTGCAGGGTCACTTTTAAGAGAGAGAAACAGAGGGAGGGAGCAGCCAGCGGATCGCTCTGCTGCTCCACGCCTTAGAAATAAATGCTTTGCAAAGCACCCAGCAAACCTTGGCGCACTGTGTTCCTGGCCTGGAGGGAGCAGCCCGGCGGGCCCTGCGGTCTTGCGCGGGCCAAGCGCGCCCTCTGCTGGCCGCGGCGGGGAAGCGCCTCCTCTTTGAAGTCCCGCCCCGCTGTGCCGAGGCCACTCTGTGCCCAGCGCCCCGGGGAGCTCGAAGCCCAGGACGCTTTGGCAGCGAGATCTTGTTAGAAAAATTACACGGTGGCATTTTGTTCCCGAAGGAATCTGATAATTGTGAGCAACATCAGAGGCCGAGTAGAGGAGGAGGAGGAGGAGGATGTAAAAGTGAGGCCGGGATGAGCCTCCCTCCTCCTGCTCCAGCGGGGACACCGCACCGCCGGGCCTCAGTTTCCCCATCTGTAAAGAAACCCCTTCTCAGAGCTCTCGCGAGGAAAAATGAGGCGATGCTTGCAAAGTGTCTGGCCCTGCCCCAAACGAAATACCCTCCACAATCAGGGGCCATCGGAGCTCATTAACGTCCTCCTCCCTCCCCAGGCGTCTCTCCTGGTGGCCCCTTGCGGTGGCTTGGGACATCACGTGGGCTAAAAGGCCTTTTTGTGTCGGCCCGTTTGTTGCAGGGTCGGTTTAGCATCAACCTCCACGGGACGGGGCTGTCTCTGACGGACTCGGCCAGGTGGACCTCGCAAGGCAACTACGCCGTCTCCGACATCAAGAAGTCGCCGGTAAGGCTGCGGGGTGGCACGGGCGGGGCTTGCTTTCAGCCTTTCTTAGGTTTTGGAGCCACGGTGGTGGTGCCAAGGGGCGAGTGTGCTCTGACATTTCCTTGCAAAGTTTCGGGAAGAAAATGTAGGACAGAAGTCCAGGGTGGCAGCCTCATGGGGCTACGAGGTCCTTCTCAAGCCGTGACTGTGTGAACCATCCCAGTGGTTGAGGCCGCCTCGCCCGGAGGCTAAAAGCAGGGAGATGCCTCTAACATGCCCTTGCAACAAGTCATTGTGGCCCCATTCCCCAGCCCTTTTTAATATTTTACTTTGAAACAGGGTCTCACTGAGTTGCTTAGGGCCTCGCTAAGTTGCTGAGGCTGGCTTTGAACTCAAGATCCTCCTGCCTCAGCCTCCCAAGCTGCTGGGATTACAGGCCTGTGCCTCCATGCCTGCCTCCTGCCCACTCCCCCCCCTTTTAAATCTTTAGAGACAACTGCCCTTCAGATGGGTCTGGAAGAGAAGGATAACTTACCAAGTGATATCTCTGGACAATTAGGGATACATACGCAGGTTGTACACTAATCAGGTTTTTGTACTTTTATTTTATTATTTTTAAAATTAATTCATTTATTTATTTGTTCTAGTTTGCCGGTGCTTTTAAATCTTGTGCTCCAGGTGTGGTCCAAGGGACATGTGGATGTTATTCACTCAATGTGGCAATCTTATCAATAATAATTCTGCCTAGTCAAAATCAGAACATACGGAAGCAGCTCAGTGCCCTACCTCTGGGAAAGGAGATGCCCAGTTTTATCTTCTGGAGGAAATCTGTTTCCTGATCCCTTTTTCTAAATGCCAGGGTTACATTTGCGAAGAATAAGAAAAAAAAAATGTACCTCATTCCTTCTTTTCTCAACCTGAGCCAATCAATCACTGACCTCCAATAGAACTAACTAAATAGCCATATCGATTGCTCACAATTTGATCGTTAAATATTTTCATAGCACTGAAAGGAATGGAAACAGCTCCTGGGGTTAAGAATGTGCCCTGAAATTACAGCATTCTTACCTTTCCTCTTCCCTCCAGCAACTGTGCATTATGGGTTTTATTATTATCATCATCATCATCATCATCATCATCATCATTATTAAAACTATATTTATTGTGTTTTTAGACTATACATTGTTTCAGTGACCCAGAACAACAACAACAATAAAAATTGACTGTCCAGCCGGGCATGGTGGTGCACACGTGTAATCCCAGTGGCTGGGGAGGCTGAGTCAGGAGGATCAACAGTTTAAAACCAGCCTCAGCAACTTACTGAGGCCCTAAGCAACTCACTGAGACCTTGTCTCTGAATAAAATATAAAAAAGGACTGGGGATTTGGCTCAGTGGTTGAGCACCCCTGGATTCACTCCCCAGTATAAAAAAAAAAAAAATTGTCCAAAACCATGGTTGAAGGTGTGGGGAAGCAACCATCTCAGTAAACTGCATAATGTGGGTGGCAATGGCGGGCTAGCCCCTGCAGGGATACTGCAATTTCAGGGTAGACTGAAAATAATGAAAGCCTGGAGCGCCACCTTATGGAGAGAATGATCACTGCAGGGAGGACTCTACCTGAGCTGGAGGAGGAAGCTGGTTTGACAACAGTCTGTCACCATTTTTTTCTTTTTCTTTTTCTTTTTCTTTTTTTTTAATCTATGACAGTTTAGAGAACATGAGCTCAAAATTAATCTCCAGGGCCTGTGGAGTTCTCCTTATGAATACCTGCATCTGGGACACCCCATGGCCCCTGGCAGCCGGGACAAGTGCTGCTCTGTGGCTGACCTTCAGTCTAGAGCACAGAGCAGGATCCCCTAAGGGTGCTCAGTGACGATGGGTCTCCACAGCCTCGTATGGAAGGATGCACGGGGGATCTCCTTCCTGAGGAGTCACAGAGAGCATTGCAGTGCTAGAGATGGGAGCACGCACACAGGAAAGAAACCCACCAGGCCTTATTTGAACCCACATTCCCCTCAGGCACTGGTTCTCAGGCTGGAGTGTGTGTAAGCCTCAACAGGGTTTGTGTGGGGTTTTGGTTTTGGTTTGTTTTGTTGGTTTTTGTGTGTTCTGATTGACTGATTGATTGGTTCCAGGGACTGAACTCAGGGACACTCAACCACTGAGCCCCATCCCCAGCCCTATTTTATATTTCATTTAGAGACAGGGTCTCCCTGAGTTGCTTAGGGCCTCACTAAGTTGCTGAGGCTGGCTTTGAACTCCCAATCCTCCTGCCTCAGCCTCCCTAAGCCACTGGGATGACAGGTGTCCGCCAGGCATCCCCAACCGCACCCAGCAGGATTGCACATTTCTAACCGTTTTCCAGGTGATGCTGGTGCTCCTGGTCAATAACCCTGTTTTGAGAACCACTGACCTAACTTAAAGCAACCACAAAACCTGTCAAAGGCACACCTTTTAATATTCCCACAGAGTTGGTGTGCATTGGGAGACGCTTGGGAAATGGTGCAACAACCTGCCCCCACCCGATGCTCACTGCCATCTCGCCCTGAGGGACCGACCGAGGCACCAGTGTGGGCCCTGGCCATTTATAACACCCTCTTTTCCAAACTTGCTTAACAATAAAATATTTCCCCAGGCAACACTCAAAGCAAAATCAGGACACTCAGGTCCAACTGGATCTCTGGGGCCAATGCAGAGCTGAGGTGTTGCCTCACCACCAGGGGCAAAACCCGCCAAAAAGAAGCCTCAACGCCAAGTTCACTGTTGTTGACTTCCTTGTGCGCCATGAAAAGAACT
The DNA here is from genome assembly GCF_048772815.1 of Callospermophilus lateralis. Classification (NCBI taxonomy): domain Eukaryota; kingdom Metazoa; phylum Chordata; class Mammalia; order Rodentia; family Sciuridae; genus Callospermophilus; species Callospermophilus lateralis. Next base: position 169,695,301 of record NC_135305.1, read on the forward strand.
CTCTCCTACTTTCACCTCAGAAAAATAACCATGATTGTAATTCAAATACACTAGTTCCTCCTTCACTCCCAGGGGATGCCTGAAATCTCAGAGAGTACCAAACCCTAGAATTACTAGGTTTTTCTCTGTACATTCATGTCTACGATAAAGCTTAACTTAATAAATCAGGCACCGTATCTGTGGTCAAATGGAGTCCAAAAATAGCATATGGAAAATTCCAGAAACAAGCAATTCATATGTTTTAAAATGTGTGCCATTTTGGAAGAATGCCATAAATCAGAGTGGCTTTGGGATTAAAAATTAATGAAAGTTGTATTTTATTTATTTATTTGTTTGTTTGTTTGTTTGTTTGTTTATTTATTTTGGTAATGGGGATTGAACCCAGGAGCACTTAACCACTGAGCTAGTAAATATTAACAACAATAATTAATAATACAATAGAAATATCATAACAATATATCATAGTAAAAGTTATGCAAATGTGGTCCCTCAAAATACTTGACTATGCTGTACTCATTCACCCTTTTTGTGACGATGTCCGATGATACAGAACCTACTCGATGGGATGAAGTGAGGTGAAGGATGTGCCATTGTGATGTAGCATTGGGCTACTCAATAAGGTTTACTTGAACACAGACACTGTGGTACCATGAAAGTCCATCTGATAGATGGCTACTAAGTGACTAAGGAGAGGGTAGCTTATATAGCATGGATACACTGGACAAAGTGATGGTTCACATCCTGGGTAGGACAGAATATAATGGCAAAAGATTTTATCACACTACTCCAATTGGCACACACTTTAAAACTCATGAATTGTTTGCCATTTAATATTTTTGAATTTTCCATTTAATATTTTTGAACCTCCATTGACCATAGATAGTGGAAACTGTGAAAAGTTAAACCTCAGATAAGAGGAAGGCTACTGTAGATATTTATTGGGCAGTTTACAGATATGAATTCTGTGTGTTCCTCCCGGCTGTCACACCACCAAGGATTGGGACAGCAAGGTTTAAGAGTGAGGTCAGTTCTTGGGAGAGCAAGGTGAGGAGGTGGGCAGAGGAATACAAGCCTGATGTCGTTGGGTGATGGGCTCAGTCTAGCCTGCAGCAGGCCCCCGCCTTGGGTGCCTCAGTCAAGCCCTCAGTGGCTGCACAGAGAAGGGGCCCTTGCTTTCTTCATCTGTGCCGTGCAGACTGTAGTGTCCCTCGTCTCTTTGGGTTCTTGAGAAGCATAAATGGAGTAAGGAAGTGAAGCTGATTGCGTGTCACCAGGAAGACAACAGGAGTGGAGCACTGGCTGTGGGTGTCACAAGGTCCCGGTGTGAATGTTGCAGGCAGGCAGAGCAGACTAGGGAGTGAGCTTGCCTGAGTGGAAGGACCTCGGACTGTGGTGTGAGCTGAGTGAGCCTGTGCACGTGGGCCCACTCTAGACTTCTAGGCAGATGCTTTGGCTGCGTCCATGGGCTCCGTTAGATCTCTGCACGAGGGCAGGTGAGTTTCTACTCATCCGTTAGATCTCTGCATGAGAGGCAGATGGACAGAAGCAGGACCATGGCCCGGAGGTGAGATCTAAGAGAAGATGATGAGTTCTGAGCTCCTCTGCCAGGGAGAGCTCGTCAACTCACCAGTGTGCTCAGGATACAAAAGTGCCCTTCCAGCCCATCCAGAATCCCCTTGCACCCCAAATGCCCTTCTCAGAGCTGCCCCTCTAGTGCAAGTCCAGAAGAAGGTTCTAGAATAGGCCTGTACAGCCAGGCAGCAAAAAGAGCCCTGGGGTTGGGGGAATTCCTGGCCAGGAGGGCAAGGAGCTTTGTGTACCTGTGTACCTGGGGGATGTGCAGGGGCAGGGGACAGGGGACTGTTCTCTACATCCTGCCATCCACCTGACATTCTTTGCATTAGGAAAAGGGCCGTCAGAGTTGTTTTGGAATTAAACATTAATGAAAGGTGGTTTTCTTTTTTGATTTATTTTTTAGGGGGTACTGGGGTTGAACCCAGGGATACTTAACCACTTAGCCACATTCCCCAGCCCTTTTATATTTTATTTAGAGACAGGGTCTCACTGTCTTAGGGCCTTGCTAAGTTGCTGAGGCTGGCTTTGAACTTGCAATCCTCCTGCCTCAGCCTCCTGAACCGCTGATATCACAGGTATGCACCACCACACCTGGCCATGCATGCATTTTTATTCTGTACATTCTTATAGAAACCGACCATGTTTATACATATATTTGTATATACATAACTGTCAAGGACTAAATTTGGAATATGCATATATGTATGTGTATATATGCATATGCATACATATATGTATATGAATAGTGTTCATGTGCAATAGCCAATAGTCAAGAGCAAATTTCATTGCACATGATTTCAACCCTAACATTTTCGGTTTGGGGTCCTAAAATCATGTGTCCATTACTTAGGATCTCTGTGGGTTTTCTCAGCAAACTGCCCACCTTCCAGGCCAGCAGGCTCCCCTTATAGCGCCCTCCAAAGACACGCCGGTAAATGCCCTGCCATCAGACAAGCACAGCCCTTCCTAAATCACGGTAGTCACTCCCTAGTTATATAACTGAGAAAGCCAGAAAAAAATTAGTGCCAAGTGTAAAATACAAGCTCTTCTTAATGGAACAGAGATCCATCCGTTTGACTTATATGTAATAGTTTGAACTACGCTAATTGCACATTAGCTGAAAAGAGAATTCTGGAAGGCCCACTCTAATGAAGGAATAAAAATTAACACTGCGTGCTGTGTGGGCGGATGCTTCTTATCTACTTGGTTTTTTTTTATTTTGCTTTTTTTTCCCCCTGAAAGAGACCCTGTCTCCATGACAGTGTGTTTATCTTATTTGCTTGCTTGGTATGGTGCTTTTTTTTTTATCTTATAGTAAAAATAAATTTTAGCTAAATCAAATTAACAGACTTCCAACAAAGGATTGGCATGGAGCCTGAACCACGTTTACCTTTCAATTTTATAATCTTATAATTACCCACATTTTTTTCTCATCCTCAGGAAAACAGGATGGAGTGCCCCCCGCCCAATGCCTTTATGATCAAGAGAGCAAACCCTTCCTGAGCACGCGCATTGGGCCAAGCACTTTGCTGAGCACTTATTAAGTGCTTATGGCAAACACGTTAGAGAAACTCTCGTGCTTTCCATTTTACAGATGCCCCAGCACACGGAGGTTTTCAGGAGCCTGTTCCAGTCCCAGGCAAATCTGGTTCAAGTCACCTCCTCTGCTGGTTGAGGAGAGTTTGGGTAAAGCTTAGCTTTGAGGATCCTAAAGACTTTTCTAGCATGTTGTGGCATCCTGAAGGGTACCAGCCCTAGACTCATGCCTGGGAGAAGTTCCTAGCTGGGGATCAGTTGTTCTGTCATCAAACCTAGTTCTTGGTATCCGTACCAACTAGTACCTGTACCAACTAGTTCCAGAACTAACATGTCCCCCTAAAACCAGAACCAAGTAGGATCCTGGAAACAACTCTCCTGAGCTCGGAGGAGCCCAGTGGCCGAGCCCTTGCCTAGCATTGGCAAGGTCCTGGTTCCGTCCCAATAAGTAGGAAGGAAGAACTCTTCCAGACAGGGTCTCCTTCGGTTTTAAACTAAAGAGAAAATGTTTTGTTCTTCTTCATAGTTAGACTCACTGTTTTCTTCCTCTCCCACACGTCTTTCTTTCTTTTATAAAAAGAAAAGGAGGGGATCCTTGGTTTGCAGGAGGCTTCACAGATGGGCTACCTGAACCAGATCTTCATACCCCTCCACCCAGTTCTGGGAACACAGCCCAAAGACACCCTGAAATTAAGACCCTGATCTCTTCGTCATTGTGTTAGTCCCAGTAGCGGAAATAGTGGAACATGGTCTGGAGAGGGAGGTGGAAAAGGATTTAAGTGACATGGTAAATACATAATGCAATGCAATGCTACAATAAACAAAAACATTTATAGCATGAACGCAATAGGGGAACTAATTAGCAAGGCAGTGTTCCACAGTTCAGAAACACAAGGCAGCTTCAGCCACATTCATTCATTCACTCATTCACTCATTAACAGATGTGCATTTGGCATCACTATAAGCCACACACCGTGCTAGGTTCTGGACACTTTCAGATTTTAATAGAAATTAGGCCAGGCATGGTAGTACATGCCTATCATCCCAGCGGCTCAGGAGGCTGAGGCAGGAGGATCATGAGTTCAAGGCCAGCCTCAGCAACTTAGCAAGGCCCTAAGCAAGTCAATGAGACTCTGTCTCTAAGTAAAATACAAAATAGGGTTGGGGATGTGGCGCAGGGGTTCAGCATCCCTGGGTTCAATCCCAAGTACAGAGAGAAATTTCACCTTGCATCATGAAGCTTACCTTCCAGCAAGAAGACAAAAAAAAAAAAAAATTTAATTGCCCAATTGCAGGGTGCTGTGCAGCAAGTAATTGGGTCAGGAAGGTTTCTTAGAGGAGATGGCCTTTGACTGCATTCTGAAGAATTTATTAGGCAAATATCGGGGTGGGTACAATGCACACACGCAGGGAAAGAGAAGAAAGTTCTAATCAGAGAGACTGGGCATGTGCAGAGGCCCTGTGTTACAAAGGGCGTATCAGAAGAACAGCCCAAAGAAATACCATCGTGAAGGAAAGAATAGTACAAGATGAGTCTGAAAAGTCAAAGACAAACTATGCATGTCTGTAGACCAGGGATTGACAAAGAAAGGGCCAGAATGCAAGTATTTTAGGCTTTGAGGACCAAGAAGCAAAATCAGTGATGTCATATTTGTATTTATATGTCAAGAGAAAAAGAATATGTAAAAATTTTGGATAAATGCGTAATGTAATGATTGAGTACTATTTTTATAATACAAATCTACCAATGAGAAGACTGGCATATTGGTGGAGGAAACATTTGGCTTGATTAGTGTTCTCTAATTATCAAAATGTATTGAAGATATTTACCTGTTGATGCAGATCTGAAATGAGATCATATCTAATTCATGCATGGTGCAAAGTGTTCTTTTACATGCATACATATTGCCTGACACCGATATCTGTCCACAGCTGTCTAATTTCATTTGAGCATACTCAAGGTTTGGCAGGCCTTTATAGAATTCTGTTGGAGTTTTCTCCTGATATTTGCCTTTTAGCATATCATTTCATTGCACATTAATCACCATTAAACACTTGCAACTGAAAATGAAATGGAAGCTCCTCAATTACCTAGCTAAATGAATTTTTGAAATATGAACATTTCCTTTGCACTTACATCAAAGTCCAAATCACACTGCTGTTTAAACTCAGAAAATATAACCACTGTAAATTCGTGTGTGATGAGATGTAGTTGTTTTTTTTTTTTTTTTCATTTTAACTTTTGACAGTCTGGGGAGGTGTTAAAGCAGTTTAACATTACTTGTGATTTAAATAATGTTCCTTGTCATTGAAGTGCCCTTACCACAGTAGGAGTTTTGCCAGTAATTGCAGATTTGCCATATCACCCTAGGTATACTTCATTAGGAAGTATTACCAAGTCTATAGCAAGGCTAAAGTTCAAACACCAAGCATCCAGTTGGAACGACTGGGAACAATTCTTACTCAGAAAACTTTTAATCTGGGTCCTGAGCTCAAAAGTCAAAATAAAACTTTACTGCTAAGTGTTTACACTGCAGTGGTAAGACAAGTCAAGGAATTCAGCTTCTAGTTTTTTTACAAAATTAAAAAGGCACAAGACTGATGATGATTAACTTATAGCAAATGAATTCATTATTGACAATCCTATATTGACAATACTTCATTGGTAATACTATATATTCAATTATTGACAATTCATGATTGACAATACTATATATTAAATACATTATTAAACCTGATAGGTTCAATTATTTTCCACACAGTACCTGCTGATAAATAATACAATGAATAACCATAGGCTTTAAATCTTACAGTTTCACAAGCTTTGTAAGTTTTCCAACTAAAGCTCTTTGCACTCCAAACCTAGTTGTACCACAATCTGTTTTCATCACCTCTTAGCAGATTCCACTTCAGTTTTTCGGCAAGAGTGTTTTTTCTCTACCTCATTGAAATATTGTCACCCATGCTTGTTTCGTATGAGCCATTCATAAAGGCTAATTTTTTAAGTCAGTTCAGATTGACCCTTGTCTCCTCAAATGACAACAGCCCCTAAATAATATCAGTAATATCTGTTGACTCATCAAGAACCTAAGAAACCCACTCAAAATCATCTGCCTTGTTCTTAATTACCTATTGGCGTGGCTGCCAACGTCGTCAACTTTCTGGGGCAATTTTTCTTGCCAAAATGGTGGTTTCCTTAAATTAGTTTATTTTTGCTGGACACATTTCTTGAGCTGCTGCAATTAAACAAGTTGTCATTAATTCACTATGAGTAAGTTGTTTTCCTTGCACGACTAACAAGTGAGCAAACTGGAGACTTACTCATTTTCATATTTTATTTTTGGGTAAGAATCATGCTCTGGTAATATACCCCATTTTACATTTTATACATTTATAAACCATTACAGGAATATTTGTGATGATTTTAGTTTGATAATGTTGGTGTATATCACTTTTCTTTAGCAAGACTATATTGTCATTACATAATAAATGCAATGCTTTGTCATCTAAATTTGATAACAAAACAATCTACCTGCCATTATATCCTAAAAGTATAACATTCATTTTGGGGAGGGGAATGGTTATTTGTTGTTAAGAATCAAACCCAAGACTAGCATTCTACTACTGAGCTGTACCCCTAATCCCAGCCCAAAAGTATAGCATGCAAAGCCCACTTTCCCTTCTTTTCTTCATCTGTCTTCATGATTGCACTGGTAGAAAACAAATAGATAAGATGTATCAAGTTAAAACAGCATCAATGTGAAACTGAGACCTACTGCAACTCCTCATTTCTGTTGCAAAGTGAAAGTAGCCATAGAGTTTAGGTAATATAGTGAACATGGCTGGTTATAATAAAACTTTACTAATGGACACTGAAATTTGAATTTGATAGAATCACCTCATGTCAAAAAAATGTTATTCTTGGTTTGCTTTTGATCAATCATTTTTTTAAAAAATACTTTTTTAAAAACTGTTTTTTAGTTATTGATGGACTTTTTTTAAAATATTTTTTTTACTTGCTGATAGACCTTCATTTTATTTATTTATATGCGGTGCTGAGAATCGAACCTAGTGCCTCACACATGCCAGGCAAGTGCTCTCCCACTGAGCCACCACCCCAGCCCTGATCCACCATTTTAAAATGTAAAAACCAATCTTGGCTCGTCCACCATGAAAAACCAAGTGGTTGGCTGGATTGGGCCCTTATCCCATAGTTGGCCAACCCCAGCGTTAGACCCTGGTGAGCATCTTAGGTTTCATTTAATTTCAGAAGGTCATGCCTACTGTGTGTACAATAATGATTTTTCCCAAAAGGTGTTGCGAGCTCTGAAAATGTTAGGTAATCTAAGTTGTGTCTCTCTTTGCAGGATGGTACCCGAGTTGTAGGGAAATGTGGTGGTTACTGTGGAAAATGCACTCCATCTTCTGGTACTGGCCTGGAGGTGCAAGTTTTATAGCTAAGGTAAGTGTTCCATCTCTGATCTGTCTCTCCTCTCCTCTCTCTTTTCTCCCACGCCCCCCCCCCACCACCGTTTCTTGTGCAGCCTAATGAGGAGCAGCTGTGGGCCAGTCATTTCCCCCAGTCAGGGTCACTAGTAAGGGTACTGAAACTGGCCTGATACTAGCCTAGCTTTTTTCTGTCTTGCCCATCTGCTTTCACATGAGTGAGGCCATCTGTCCTGCACCCTTGAATATGAGGTCCCTCCCAAGGCCACATGAACCCGATTTCTCTGCATTGAGTATTTAAAATCTTCCCTACCGGCAGGCTCCATCTCTAGGAGTCTTGCTTCAGGCAGATTCAGGGATCTGTATTTTTAATGCAGGGAATTCTGATGCAGGGAGCACACAGATCATCTTTTGAGAGCTACTGTCCAGGAATACGATGATAATAATAATAATAGCAATGGTAATTGTCAAGTCCTCGCCATGCTAAGCAAATTACAGGCATTATTTAATGGAATTCTCCCAAGGAACCCATGAAGTGAGGCTTTGGGGCTTTACAGAAGCTGAGGCCCACATCTATTAAAAAGCTGCTTCACGGTCCCTCCAAGTGCCCAGGAGGGCTCCCGACCGCTGTACAGTGTCACCAGCTTTGCCACTCACAGTGTGGCATTGGGACCAGAAGCAGCAGCATCACCCGGGAGCCTGTTTGAAATGCAGAGTCTCAGACCCCACCCTGCACCCACAAAAATCAGAATCTGCATTTTAACAAAACGAGGAAGAGAAATTTCTCTTGGGGAAGAGAAATCCTGCATAAAGATCCACAGTCCCTGGTTAACCGCATCATGCTGGCGCGGGCTCCCTCTGCTGGACGCAGGGTGGAATTGGTCACTATTTTTTTATTTTTATGTTTTACATCGTCCTGGTGTGTTCAGCCGCAAGGGACAAGCTCAGCCAACTCACGTGGGCCTCCTAATCTTCCCGGATCTTTCAGCAGCTCTTTATAGAAACCTGACACAGGAATACTTATGTGACATTTATGCATTTTAATATTTAATTAAGTATCCACGTTCAAAATTATGTTCTTAAATTGGAATTATTTCTGTTACAAGGGACAAAGGAAATATATTAAATAAATAAGATGTCCAGTGGCTGGCTTGGGCATGGCTGCATCCAGAGGCTCAAACAAAGTTATCAGTTTTCTTTCTTTTTTTATTGATCAGCAGCGATTGCCTCTTAAATAACTTCTTTCTCAGACAGATGGTCTCCCCCACACCGTGGTCCCAGGCAGCTCCAGGATGACATCATCCTCATCATAGCTCATGACCCAATAAATACTCACCCCCAGCATCCATTATGCAAAAGAACTCTGATTGGCTCTGATTGGGTCCCATGGCTACTTCTGAACCAATCACAAAATCCAAGGGCCTGAGATCACATACCTTCCTAGAGTCAAGTGACTGTTAGCTTCAAGAGAGACATCATTCCTAAGGGACAAGAAGATATTTGTTATCAGAAAAAGGAGACCAAAATTAATGCTGGCAAAATTCATTGAGTATGGCTGGATGAGGTGGCGCATACCTATGATCCCAGCAGTTGGGGAGGCTGAGGCAGGAGGATCCTCGAGTTCAAAGCCAGCCTCAGCAACTTAGTGAGGCCCTAAGCAACTCAGCAAGACCCTGCTCTAAATAAAATATATAAAGGGCCGAGGATGCGGCTCAGTGGTTAAGCGCCCCTGGGTTCAATCCCTGATACCAAAATAGAAAAAAATATATATATTTTTTTAAATTGGTAGAAAATAATAGTGCCATTTTAAAACTATATATGTAAAAATATATGGCTTACCTACTCTTTGGCTTTTGGCATTTGAGGCAGAAGGTTTACATTTTCTGATTTGTTTATTTCAGGTGCTCTGAAGAGGAAGCCATTATGGGATGGATGAAGGATAGTCATGCAATACCTCCACCTTAAATCTGGGTGCCTGTGTGTATGAGAGACCTGTATGCTCGTGTGTGTGTGTGTGTGTGTGTGAGTGTGTGTGTATATGTGTGTACATATGCATATATATATAAATATATATGTGCAGGTTGAGCATCCTCAGTCCAAAAATCTGAACATCAGATTCCGTGTGTGCAAATATCACGAAATCTGAAATCTGCAAACACTTCCGGTCCCAAGCATTTTGGATCAGGGATCTTCAACCTGTGGAATAGCCTGATGATGTAAAGTTTAATATTTATATGTTTGAAATTATTTATTGTGATGTAATATTTTTGTACGTAAAATGATTTTATTGTGACTGCCTTCACGTTATTACTTTTGTCCCCTGCAGTCAAGACCACTGCATTTTACGTACTCTACGTTATATGTAGGACTACGACAGAGGTGACTCTTCCTTATCACGGTACACTGCGGTTTACTTTTTACCTGTCCGTGTTTTGCTGATACTTTTTTTTTTTTAATTGTGATTTGCGTTTTGAAACAACCCAGCCATCCCATCATCAAGGTGCTACAAGAGTCATACAAGGGTAGTTTGGGCATTTCTGGAAAAGGTTCGTTAGCCAATGAGTTTCATTAGCTAACCCGTTAGTGACATGGCACGCAGACTGTACCAACTGGGAATTCTATTCAGTAGCTATTCGGTTTCATGTGATCTCTGGGAAAAAAATAAATGAATAAATATATATATGCTGCCTTGGTGCTAATGTTGTATGTATTTAAGTGACTTTCAGACTTCTAATAAAAGGGAGCAACAGAAAGACAGCTTCCAGTGGACAGAGTCACTTGGATAGAGTAAGACCAACAACACCCTTATGTTTTGGACATGCCTTTTTTGGAAGAGAGTGGAACTTTATTCTTGCTGGTATCGCCGCTTCAGTGTGGGGCTCCTGGGTCTCTCTGCATTGGGACAGAGGATTTGGCAGAGACACACTGGGGAACTGAAATCCTCACACTGTTTGGCCAAGGTATTCTAGAGTGACATCCAAGGTCACTGAGCAAGCACAGCCTACGAGTGTCCTTCAGCACACCCTGGAGATGTTCCGGAAGGTTCTGAGTCATCAGGATTATCCTTTGCTGAGGACTGGCCTGCTTCTCTGGCTGAGCCTGATACCCCACCGTTCCACCTGTAGTATCCGATGCTGTGTGAAGAGATGGACTTTGGAATACAAGGTGCTGGTTTCTTTCTGATCTTCTGTGAATCCGCATTTTGTTGCTTCTTTCCAAGAAGTGGGGAAGCCTTGGTCTTTGTGCCCTTCCAACTTGATTGGAATAGAAGTGGCCCATGGAAGACCCTTGGTTTGAGAAACTCTGCCCATGTCCAAAAACCAAAGAGATTGGGGGAAAAAAACACCTGGCCGTATTTAACTCCAAGCGAACTCCAGAGTGCTCCAGGGAGAGGTATATTCAGTGTATGAATAAGTATTGTTTTCCATTATTAACACATGTTGAAAACATATTATGAATAAATACCATGACCACATCCAAACCATTTTCTTTCTGGATTCTGGACTCAAGTTGGAATAAGACTGTCTGTCTTTTAAAGTTGCCAGACTGGGCTGGGTGGGGTGAGGCACACCTGTAATCCCTGCAATTTGGAGGCTGAGGCAGGAGGATCTCAAGTTTGAGGCCAGCCTCAGCAACTAGCAAGGCCCTAAACAGCTCGACAAGACTCTGTCTCAAAGTGAAAAGTAAAAAGGGTTCAGTGGTTAAGCACCCCTGGGTTCCATCCCCAGCAGCAAAACAAAAATTTTTTTAAAAAGCGAATAGGCCCAAGCTTGCTCACATGAATGAGTGGCAACAGGCTCTGATTGGGCCACAATGCCGCATCTGGACCAATCACATTGTCGAAGGGGGTGGGGCTGAGCACCCACTTAGAATCCAGTGATTGACAGCTTAAGTGGAAAATGAGGTGGTGGTGTCCCTTAGAGAAACCCGGTGAGTTACCAGAAAGCAGGCCATGGAAGGGAGACGGCAAAAGCAGCAGCGTCCTGCTCATTCATTCATTTACCCTAATATTGTTTATTGCACACCTATTAATTTCCGACCGCTGTTCTAGAGGTTTGGTTTGATGGGGCTGCTGTAACTGCCACTGGCTCAGTGGCTTGAACAAAAGAAATGAATCCTTTCACCAGGACGGTCCCGCTGGCCTGTCATCCCAGCAGCTGGGGAGGCTGAGGCAGGAGGATCGCGAGTTCAAAGCCAGCCCCAGCAAAAGCGAGGCGCTAAGCAACTCAGTGAGACCCTGTCTCTAAATAAAATATAAAATAGAGCTGGGGATGGGGCTCAGTGGTCAAGTGCCCCTGGGTTCAATCTCGGGTATCCGCCGCGGCCCCCCAAAAAGAATCCATGGAGAGAAGAGGCCAAGAAAGCCCGAGGCGGAGCGTGATGCTCTTTTAGGTAAAAGTTCTTCTTTATGAGCCTCCAGAGCTGCGAACAAAGCGGCGGTGGAGGGTCACCATCAAAGCCTGCCACCCAGCTCAGTGGGCGTGGAAACCACCTGTCACCAACAGATGGCGGGAGTCTGAGCTGTGGCACTGTTGGGCTGTCGCTGGGTTCTGCTCATTTGGGCGGTGACGGGCCGAGGCGTTGGCTGTCTGTAGAGCTGATCCGGCGGCTCCCTTTGCATTTGTGCCTCAAAATTAAAAACACCTCCAGGCCATGAACTTGGTCTGTTTCATGGAAGACTATTTTAATACCGAGTATCAGCGCCAGAAGAGCATTTTTGCTGTGGCCCTGGGCACGAGCTTTGCCCTGGAGGTGGCCCAGCTAGTTTGACTTGATTCTGTGATATTGGGACATAAGGCTCAAGGAGTCATAGAGGGGCACCAACTAGGAGGAGAGAAACAAAATGTACCTGTGCCTAGAAATGTGCACCTGTGCATGTAACTGGTGTCGTGCACTCTGTCAGGACTTAGGCTCAAGTGCCTTTCGGGCCATTGACATGAAGGACACAGTGTGGTTGAGGGAGGTTTTGTGTGTAGGAAATGCAATTCGTATTCAATTTACTATTCAAAAAAAACCTATGTTTTCCTTAAGTTTTTGTTTTGTTTTTGTACCAGGGATTGAACCCAGGGTCACTTAACCACTGAGTCGCATCCCTACCCCATTTTATTTTTTATTTTAAAACAGGGTCTCCTTAACTTGTTGGCCTCAAACTTGCAATCCTCCTGCCTCAGCCTCTTGAGTCACTGGGATTACAGACATGAACCACCAAGCCCAGTTTGGTCCTGTTATCTTATTTATTGGTCAACTTGGGTTTTAAGGTTTACTGAAATACTTTTGAATAATGTTTGCCTCATTTGTAACTTAGAAATTTAAAGTTATGGATTATTTTATTCAAAATTTATGCATTCAATGAACTTTTTACTTCTTTTTTTGCTTTTCTTTTTTCTTTTGGTACTAGGGATTGAACCCAGGGACACTTAACCACTGAGTCACATCCCCAGTGTGGCTTATTTTTTTTATTTTGAGACAGGGTCTCACTAAGTTCCTGACAGTTTTGCTAAGTTGCCACAGCTGGCCTTGACATTTAAATAGAAGAGCCACATTTAGCAGGATGCAGTGGCCCAGCAACTCGGGAGGCTGAGGCAGGAGGATCATGAATTCAAAGCCAGCCTCAGCAACTTAGCGAGGCCCTAAGCAACTCAGTGAGATCCTGTCTCTAAATAAAATACAAAACAGGGCTGGGATGGGGCTCAGTGGTCAAGTGCCCCTGAGTTCAATCCCAGGTTTCCCCCACCACACACACACACAAAAAAAAGTCTTCCTGCCTGGATCCAAAGACTTTGGAACTTGTCAAGAATTCTGCATTATCACCTAGGCTTCCTAGCACACAGAATTCTCCCAGTGTGGGGGCACGGCCCTCTGAAAGCTCCACGTCTGGTGGCTTTGCTGACCTGCCATCATGCCCTGTTGGGCTTCTTATGATAGAGCGGCCTGTCAGAACGTGAGCTGTTGCGAAGTCCAGGCACTTCCACGGGCAGCCTGGTCACAGAGCCTTCATCTTTCCGGATGGGCCAGGACAGGCCGCCGGTGCTCTCAGTCAGCTTCATAGCACCACAGCATGGGTGCGTGTCTGGGAGCCCCCCACCACCTGGCAAAAGCCGGGACCCCCAGGGCATCCCGGGCTCCTGGGCACACCCAGGGCTTACTCAGTTGGTGTCCCTGGGGGCGACCAAGAACCTGCCTTTCTGCAGCTCCCTGGGAGACCAGTGAGCTCACCACGGAGGACCACCTTTCAGGGTGTCCTTCCCACACCAAATTGGGGGCCTCCATCCCACCTCAGGCCACTCTCCAGTGCTCTGTTCATACGCAGGTCTCTAGAGCAAGAGGATGGCCCTGCACTGGCTGCTGTGCCCCCGTGGGACCTTGGACACGACTCCCACTTTCCTCTTCTGAGAGATGAGGGGCATTAATGGCAGCCAGGTCTTGTGTGGCCCTGAGGCATGGACAGGGTAGTACCGAGGAAGCATTTACAAGACAGCCTGGTATGTGGCCGGAGCTCTGCCTCTCTTAGCTATTAGGGAAATATGTAATGAATGAATAATGGTCTCTGCTTTACTTGGGGGTCCGCTATTATGGGGAAGCTACTGGCCTCACCTTTAACCTCAACCTAGATTGAGGAAACTGAGTTTTCCTGCAGCACCCTTCTCTAATTCCATTTGTACACACCCTACTGCAGTTCCGTTTGTTTTTCCAAAATGTGAATGAAGGTTGTGAATCGGAAGATGGCAGGCAGCATGAGAGGGTCCTGGAAGGACGTACAGACCAACAGACAGAATAAGTGTGTCACAAGAATAATAGGGAATACATTTACAGAGCAAGTCTCAGTCCCTGTGAGCTGCTACAACAAAACAACCTGGACCAGGTGACTTACAGACCACAGAAGTCCATTCCTCCCAGTTCTGGAGGTCAGGTAGTCAAAGATCAAGACTCCAGAGCATTCCATGTCTGCCAAGGGGTCACTTTCTCATTGATTTCTGCGTCCCCTTTGTAACCCCACACAGTAAAGGGTCCCATTCATAAGGACTCTGCACTAGAACTCTGTCACCTTCCCCGTTTACCAAATGTTCATTTTATGTGTCAGCCTGAGTAGGCCACAGTATCTTGGGATCAAACACCACTGTAGACATTTGTTTTAGTCAGCTATTTTACCACTGAGACTAAAAGACCCGACCAGAACACAACTGTAGAGGAGGAAAGGTTAATTTGGAGGCTCATGGTTTCAGAAGTCTCAGTCCACAGACAGCAGGCTCCATCCCTCAGGGCTGGAGGGGAGGCAGGACATCATGGAGGAAGAGTGTGGTGGAGGGAAGCAGCTCACATGGTGATCAGAAAGCAGAGAGAGACTCCACTCTCCAGAGACAAATAGAGACCCCAAAGCCATGCCCCCAATGCCCCCTCCTCCAGCCACACCCACCTCCTCCAGCCACCACCCAGTTAATCCCATCAGGGGTCCATTCACTGGTTGGGTTAAGGCTCTCACAACCCAGTCATGTCTCCTCTGGACCTTCCTGCATTGAGCTTTTGGGGGACACCTCCCATCCACACCATAACAATATTTCTGTGAAGATGTTGCCTTAGATGTGGTGAAGACTGAGATCCGACTCAGCAGACTCCCCTCCACAGTGTGGGTGGACTTCCTCCAACCAGTTGAAGACCTTGAGAGAAAGAGCCGGAGGCCCCCTTCAAAGAAGAAGGGATTTGACCTTGAGAAAGTACCTTGCCTCAGGGTGCAACATCATCTCTGTGGCTCCGGCCTGCTCATCTATTTGCTCTGCAGACTTCAGCTCTCCTTGTTGAGCTCCCTGGGTCCCCCACCCACAGATAGGTGTGGACGGAGATGCAGATCTCTAGAGACCCCTGTATTTTAGGTTGTTTCTACTTCTGCATCCTGTTGACTGTGTTTGTTCAGAGAACCCTGAGGATGACTGAGACAGAATCATCCAGAGCCAGACATACCTCCAGCAAGTGCCTCCCACTCTGAGCCCAGTGTTCCAGAAATTGTGTCCACATCACCTTGTCCTCCCATGGAAACTTTATTTAGAAGCTGCTGTGTTGATCCCCATTTTCACAATGGGGAGGTCAGGGAGAGTCACAGCCCAAGTCTCATACCCAGTAGGTGACCCCAAAGTTGCCGCCTCAGGTATTGAATGAGGTCAGAGGCAGTGCCACAGCCAGGCACAGTGGTGCCCACCTGTCATCCCAGCAGCTCAGGAGGCTGAGGCAGGAGGATGGAGAGTTCAAAGCCAGCCTCCACCACTTAGCAAGGCCCTAAGCAACTCAGGGAGACCCTGTCTCTAATAAAATACAAAATAGGGCTGGGGATGGGGCTCAGTGGTCAAGTGCCCCTGGGTTCAATCCCTGGTACCAAAAAACAAAACAAAAAAGCAGTGCCAATACCAGAGCCAACACCCTCTCGCTCCTGACACACTGGCCTTCCCCACAGCAAGCCTCCTCACAGAACAGATGAGCCGAGCCCAAGTGTCACACCTGTGATCCCAGCTCCCTGGGGAGGCTGAGGCAGGAGGATGGCCAGCTAGAGGCCAGTGAGACTCTGTCTCAAAAACTAAAAAGAACTGAGGATGTGGCTTAGTGGTAAAGCATTCCTGGGTTCAACCCCCAGTACCTGACCCTGTCTCAAATTTAAAACAATCAAAATAAAAAAAAAGAACAAAAATATTAAACAACAACAACAACAATAAAAAAAGACAATAAAATAAAATAAATGTAGAACCTTGCCTCCCAAGAGCAAGCAGAGAAAGAAAGAATGAGTCCCTACTGGAGTGCTTCCTATGGTGGGTCCTGACAGTTAAGAGCCACGGGCCTCGGAAAACTCAGGTAAAGTAATTTTCCAGTCACTTAGTTAGACATCCCTCCTGCTCCATTGTTCTTTGTGGCTTGACTTTTAATGTGGCCAAAAAGCACTTAGAAACCCCGCCCAGCTGTCCATCCGGCTATTTCCAGAGCTTTCCAGGGCACTGAGGTCAGCAAGAAGCACTGGGCTCATCGGATGCTCTGTCCTGGGACTGAGATAGAAACTCTTGGTCCCAGCCAAGAGCCAAGCCCTTCACTCAAGCAAAGAGACCAGGGTGTCTTTCCAAAGTCAGGCTTGCTTCCCCCCACGCCCCCAGGTATTCGTCCATTTAGGGAATAAAGTGTTAAAAGCAATCGCTTGACCAGCTCGGCTGACCCAGGGGCCGGCCAATCCAGCTTCTCCTACAATCTACAAAACATTTTCTTTGAGGTTGCCCCTGAAGTCCAAGTGGGACTAATGGCTTTAACCACCCACTCCTGTATTTCAAAGTGATTTGCTCATCAGGAAGCCATTGTCCTCGTCCCCCCACACTTAATTGGTATAGGCTGTGAGCAATTCAGAAAGCAGGGCTTCTGGTCCAGTCCCAAGCCAGGGCTCGGATGGAGGCTGGCTCTCAGCAAGGACTTCCCTGTCTGCCTCCTGAATGTGCAAAATCACTCATGGCTCCACTTCGCTATGGCTTAGAAGGCTTCCTTGGTAGAGAGAGATCATGATGGCCCTCCCTGGAACCCAGGAAATAGAGCTGTGGTCACACAGGCCAGAGTGCTCTGCATTGGCACAAGGTCACAGAGGACCCCTGCCAAACACAGCCTCTGTGAGCGCAAGCTGGGGAAGAGTGCAGCCGCTTGAAACGGGGACGGGTGACGTCTCTCTGGACCTCAGTTTCCTTAGAACCAGGCACCCACATCCTAGTGCCATCCAGGGAGTAAGTGAAATCCTACACGCAGAGCCCCCAGGGGGTGCCGGGTGCACAAGACAACGAGGAAATATGTCTTGACACTCCTCTGACTCCATCATCACCACCACCACCACCACCATCATCATCATGGAGAAAGAACACCCTTTTAGAAAGAGCAGAAAATTGCAGAAGTGATAAATAAGAAAAATCACCCATTGGAGCCACATACAAATTCAAAACTAGCTGGGTGTGGTGGCTCACACCTGTCATCTCGGGAGGCTGAGGCAGGAGGATCCCAAGTTCAAAGCCAGCCTCAGTAACTTAGCAAGGCCCTGAGCGACTCAGTGAGACCCTGTCTCTAAATAAAATATGACACAGGGCTGGGGATGGGGCTCGGAGTTGAGTGCCCCTGGGTTCAATCTCTGGTGCCAAAAAATAAAAAAAGATGTCATTTCGTTGTCCCTTTTAACTCCCTTCTAATCTAAATCACCACCATCCGGTTTTCAAACTGTCAACTTGTTGAAAGAAAGGAGGACAGCAGCCCGTCTTCTGGATGTGCCCTGAACTGGCTCCTGTGAAGCGGACCGTGACTGGAAGGCTCCTTCTACCTGGCGCGACTATTTTGGAAGTAACGGTGTGTCCTCCAGGCGATGGCCAGTTGTGCCTCGACCTGAGGCTTGGAAATGGGTCAGAGTGGTCTTTCCTAGTGTTCCCCCTCTTAAGGCCCTATTCCAGAATCCCACGTAAAGCTCCAGGCCGATTTTTGGGGGGTGCTGGGATGGAACCCAGGCCTGGTGCCTGCCAGGCAAGCACTCTGCCAACGGGGCCCATCGCTCTCTGGGTCCTTCTGAGGTAAAGACAAAGGATTTCTTCTGGCCGGGGCCCGGGGAGCGGGAAGCAGACAGCTCTGCAGCCCAAGACTCGGGGGGCAGCTGGGGGCCACGTCAGGACGGGCGGGGGAGGCAAGCACAGGCGTAGCACATTCTCAGGAGTGGCCCTTGATCGTCCCCACTCAGGAAGTAGGCTCAGGTCTGCTCCGTAGTTTAAAGACACAGTGGTGGGGTGCAGGTGGGTGAGGGTGGAGGTGGCCCATGAGGAAAGGGGCCATGAGGGAGGGGGGTCCGAGTCTGCGCAGGTGAGATGTCCCAGCAGAATGAGGTCAGCCTGACTGAATTTCAAATCGGCCCGTAACAACACCACTCTCCGGCTTAGAATCCCAGGAGAGCGCCCCATGACACACCTGTCCTCACTATTATCTGGCCACTGGCTAATGCTTCAGCCATTGGTCACGAGGCCTCCACTACACTGAGCTACTCTCCCTGGAACTTGACAAGCTGTGTCAGCTTAGGATGTTTGTATTAATTGCTTAGGACGCTTTCTTCCTAGAACTTTATTTATTTATTTATTTATTTGTTTTTTGGTCCCAGGGATTGAACCCAGGGGTTAACCACGGAGCCCCATCCCCAGCCCTATTTTGCATTTTATTTAGAGACAGAGTCTCACTGAGTTGCTTAGGGCCTCGCTAAGTGGCTGAGGCTGGCTTTGAACTTGTGATCCTCCTGCCTCAGCCTCCTGAGCCTCTCCCCCTAGAATGGTCAATGACTGATCCCTTCTCACCCCTTCCCAAGAGACTTTCTTCCCAAACTACTTGCTAACCCGTAATCCTGTATTATCTCCTTTGGTCCTTTCTCATAGTTCATGGAGATGAAACAATCTCATCTATTCTACATCTGTCTTTTGTGAGTGTGTGCAACTCTTGTGTGTCTTCCCACAATGAAGTGTGAACTCCTCCAAGGCAGAGAACCTGTTGTGCTCGCCCATCTCTGCACCTCAGAATTTGGAGCAAAGCCTGGCACGAAGTAGGTTCTCAATAAATATTTGTGGAACAAATAAATCAATCCGACCTGCTTTTGTTCCAAGGTGCTTTAATGTTAAGGCACCATTTCTAAGACACCTTCCTGAGACGAATAAAAACAAAGGACTGGCCACTATTGCTCCTTCTGGGGGTTCAATTTACTTGTTTGTCCGTCTGCTTTCACTGTGGGTTTTGCATAACGCTTCCTAGGAGAGGTTGCTACTCAAAGTGTGGGCCACAGACCAGCAGCGTTGGAGTCACCTGGGGGTCTGTTAGGCATCTGCCATCTCCACCCCAGCTCAGCTCCTAAGTCAGAAGCTGCATTCGAGCAGATCCCAGGAGACCCGCCTGCATTCTAAAGCCTGAGGAGCTGTGGTCTGCAGTGTGTTCTGTCGCCCACGTCCTCCCGCCCTCCCTTCCAGCTGGACCCAACCAGGAAGCAGCTCCGGTGCCTCCTGAACTAGTTAAGGGGAGGCCCATCTTCTCCAGCTCCGTCCCTCCCTCCGGATTTGGTTCCGTTGATGAATACTGAAGCCGAGGTAGAAACCATCTCAGACTGCCCCCCAGGCAGCCGGTGTGTCCTGTGGGCCTGGCCCTCGGCAGCCAGGTGTCTATGGGCATACCTTAAGTAAACTGAGCTTCCCCTTCATCTTGCCTGATAAGCAGATCCAGGTTGGAGTTTATTTTTTTATTTATCTATATATCTATTGATGGATTGATTGATACCAGGGATCAAACCCAGGGGCCCCATTCCCAGCCTTTTTTTTTTTTTTTTTTTTGTATTTTATTTAGAGACGGGGTCTCACTGAGTTGCTTAGGGCCTTGCTTTTGCTGAGGCTGGCCTTGAACTCGCGATCCTCCTGCCTCGGCCTCCTGAGCTGCCCCACCGAGCCCGGCTCTCATCATATTTCTTAAACACGGATTGAGGCCTCGCGCTACTGCGTCATGGAACTGGGGTTTGATTCCACCCGTCTGACCCAAGAGCCTGGGCTGTTATCTCAATGGGGCACAAATGTGCTTTCTGAAAGCATCACGGGCTCATTCAGGAATGGTGTGGAGGTTCAGAGCCCTGCAGCTCCAAAGAGGGGGTGAAACAAGGACAAGGACCACTGGGTCATGGGGACGATGTGACTTACTCTCATTGCAGTGGGAACTTTCTGAAGGAGGTGGCAGAAGTACTTTGAGGAGCAGGGGGCACAGGGAGTCAAGGTCCTCTGACCCTTCGATAGGAATTTCTTTAGGATCTTGGGCACTTTCTATCCTTAGTCTCACTAGGATGCACAAGGTGCCAGGAGCTGTAGGGCCAAGGGCAAACAGTAGTCATCTTAGCTCATCAAAAATTTCCTGAGCACCTACTACATACCACACACAGTTCAGAGGAGCACAGAGCAGTAAACAGACAGGCAAAAATATCCATTGTTGCTGGGCACAGTGGTGCACGCCTGTCATCCCAGCAGCTCAGGAGGCTGAGGCAGGAGGATCGGAAGTTCCCAAATCTAGTATAAATAATAGAGCAAATGAACAGGGATTCAGCCAGCCGAAACCAGGAGGCACTGGAGCCGGAGAGCCTGCTGAGGACCTGACATCCGCCACGAGTCATGTTCCTGAGATTTTGCGTGATCCTCATCGCTCTCAAACTCTACCACTCCTCTGGACCTTGGTGAGAGCCACAACTCCTCCCTAGGACCCTCTCCTCAACCAGTCGTCCACTCCACTCCAGGAAAAGCCTGCCTTGGTTCCCCACCCGGTCACCGCCGTCTGAGTGTGCTTCTGCTGGACGAAAAGCCTAAGGCTTAAGACTTTTGAACTTAGCCTGCAGAGGACATGTCTGTCATTAGCCTGTCATGATCAAGTGTGTTTTGAAGTGCTTAGAATTAGTCTAGAATTGTTTGCTGTGAATTGCTGATGTCTATTGCAGGGCCTAGCACTAAAGATTGTCGTTTTCTTGATTAAGAACCTATAGAGTGGAACCGTATGGAGTAATTTGAGTGAATAAAGCATTGAAAGGGGCAGAGGCACGTGGACCTTCTTTATTTCTCCCCTCGACTGCACACGTCGCAATTTTGCCCCCTGGCCACAGCCACACAGCACGTCCACAGGGGCCTTTCTAAAGCGGAAAGAGGGTCTAAACCCATCCAGGCCCGTCTGCTGATGTACCGAGGGGGAAACTGAGGCCCAGAGGTGGCAAGATAGTGAGAATTAGGGTAGAATTTAGAACAATTCAGCACCACGTGCCACCACTCCGATCCCATGAGCAGGTGAGATTTAAGGTTCTGCTGTTGAGTCTTGAAATCTGTAAGGTTATTTATTCATTTACTTACTTACTTTGATGCCACGGATTGAACCCAGAGTCACTAACCCCTGAGCCCCCATCCCCATCCCTTTTTCTATTTTATTTAGAGACCGGGTCTCACTGTGTTGCTCAGAGCCTCACTGAATTGCTGAAGCTGGCCTTGAACTCACAATCCTTCTGCCTCAGCCTCCTGAGCCTCGGGTTTACAGGCAGGCACCACCACAGCCCAGTGAAATCTGTGAGATTTTGACCTTTGTCCTTTGTGAAGCCCAGGGCACTGGCTTGGGTGGAGCAAGGAGCCTCAGGTGAGTGCAGCCGACCCCTCCCCAGGTGGGTTCTCAGCCGCAGCTTCCTGGCTCCTGGTGTCCCTAGGGCTCCGCCCTCCTCCCCCCCAGCTGTCCTCAATTCTCTTGACCCAGCAGGTGCCTGCCCTGGGAGGGCTGAGTGCACACTGCTTGGTCCCTGGGCAGGGTGTCACTACAGGTCTAGGTGGGTGGCTGCTGGGCACCTGGACAGGGTCGAGCCTCATGTCCCTCAGGATTCAGGAACCTAGGGCGTCCTGCGCTGGATGGTGTGCGATCCACGGTGTCTGTGCTCAAAGGGCCCATGGGAAAGGAGGCTGCAGGGTTCCCCTTCCAGCCTTCCCCAGGACACATCACTGGCCAGTGACAGGGCAGGCTCCGGGGTCCCTGTGGGGGCCTCCCAAGGGAGAGTGACAGCAAGCAGCAGCTAAAAAGAACAAGAGACCCCCGGCGTGGTGGCACAGGCTGGGAATCCCAGCCTCTCAGGAGGCTGAGGCAGGAGGATCACAAGTTCAAAGCAGCCTCAGCAACTCAGCCAGACCCTGTCTCTAAATAAAAAATAAAAGGACTGGGGATGTGGCTCAGGGGTTAAGTGCCCCTGAGCACTTAAAAAAAGAGGGGGGGGGAGGCTTTTGCATTTTACTTGGGTGCTTTTTGCAGCCTTTGGAACATTTTTGTGCTGGGATCTTAATGCCTTGGCCGGTCCTGACTCAGAAATTCTGTGACTGACGCCTGCCCACGGCTTCCTGGAGCCCGGGGGCAGCTAAGCTGGTTCCCATCAGCCTCCAGCTTGCTGGGCACAGTGGCTTATTCACGGTGGGTCTACTGCCTTCCAGGTCCTGTGTGAAGCCCTTTCTTGAAATTCCATTTTTGTCCTTTTTTAAGTCTTGTGACAACCCAGGGAGCTGTGTACTATTATTAGTCTCCTTTTAATTTTTATTTATTTCTTGGTACCAGGGATTGAATCCAGGGGCGCTTAACCACCAAGCCCCATCCCCAGCCCTTTTTATATTTTATTTAGAGACAGGGTCTCCCTGAGTTGCTCAGGGCCTCACTAAGTTGCTGAGGCTGGCTTTGATCTCGCCATCCTCCTGCCTCAGCCTCCCGAGCCGCTGAGATTACAAGTGTGCCCGTGTCCCCAACTCTTATGAGATTTGCTTCAAAGGTGAGGAAAGAGAGGTCCAAGTAGGCTGTCAACTTGCCCAAATCCCATGGCCGCTGTGGGAGGGAGGGACCTCCCCGCCAGCCCGCCTATCCCCCGCCTGGCCTGGCCTGTGGGGTGGGGAGGGAGGAGGGCTGGGCGCTCAGCAGCTGGCTCCAGCCTCCTCCCCCTGCCGGCCTCCTCAGCAGGTTCACCCTGAAGGGAGGGAGCGGGGCCTGGACCACCCTGTAACCAGGCAACAGTTCCAAGATGCTGCCTCCGCTCCTGGCTGGCTTCTGACTTATTCAATATCTGTCAGGCGGGCGGCTCCTGGGGCCTTCCCCAGAGTCAGGAAAGAAGCAAGGCTTGCTGGGAGGCCCAGGGGACATCTGCTATTCGCCTCTCTGGGCCCAGAGCCCTGGAGCCTTGAGCTCGCCTGCTGGGGAGTCTGAGTGGTGCTGGGAATGCACTTGATAGGGAGGGTTGGCTGGGGCCTGTGCTTCATGGGGAGGGTTGGGGGGGGGGCAGGGGCGGCCGGGGGCGGGGGGGGGCTCTGTGAGATGGCTCCTCAGCTGTGGGTCCTCAGCTGTGCGCCCTTTCCCAGGAGGCAGCTGGCCGAGATGCTCCAGAATGGAGGTGCAAATGCCCTGTGCTCTCTGAGGTGGCTAGAAGCCCAAGAATTTCTGCTACCTGCAATCTGGTGGAAGATTAAAGGCCATGCCCAGGATTTATTGAGCTTCTATTAACTTCCCTGTGCCAGAAACTAAGGAGAGAAAAATGAGCCAATCAGATCTAATTCCAGTTTGACAGATGGAACTGTAACTCAGAGAGGCAAAAAGACTCATCCTGAATCTGGCTGATGAAAGTGGGTGCCCTTCCTGCTACGGTGCTGCTTTGACTAAAGAACCCTCAAACTGAGCGCCGGGGCGCACACCTGTAATCCCAACGGCTTGGGAGGCTGAGGCAGGAGGATTGCAACTTCAAAGCCAGCCTCAGCAACTTAGTGAGGCCCTAAGCAACTCAGTGAGACCCTGTCTCTAAATAAAATATAAAAAGGGCTGGGGATGTGGCTCAGTGGTTAAGTGTCCCTGGGTTCAATCTCCAGTGTGTGTGGGGGGGGACTTCAAGGTCATGGAGGCCAGCTCCCTTATTTTATGAAAGGAGAAATAAGAACAGAGAGACAAATTATCTTCTCCAGGATCCCACAGCTTGTTTGGCTCCATGGTTACCTTTGAATTACTTGGGAGCATTATTTCCTCCGTTTTGGTGCTGGGGTTGAACCAGAGCCTCATGCATGCTAAGCACATGTTCTACCCCTGAGCTACTCCCAGCCTCTCCTCAGGAACTATTCAGAACTCTACCACCCTCTTCTCTTTTTTTGAAACAGATCAAATTTTATTTATATGTGGCCAACGTGTAGCTAGTCCTGGAATTTAACCATCAGGACAGTATGACATAGCTAAGAATCATTCCTGGCTCCTTAAAGCCATGAGATTTGGGAACAAATCTTCATCTCTTTACATCTCAGTTTCCTGCTCTGTAAAAGGGGGATAATAATAGTTTTTACCCCATAGGGTTACTGTAACGATTAAATGAGATCATTTGTCAGGTGTTGAGAACAGTCCTATCTATTGTTATAATTGTGTCAAACTTGTGTCATAAGTGCCTTCAAAATCTCAGTCACAGAAAGAGTACAGCAGCCAGACATGCGGTGCGCACGCATGATTCCAGCAGCTCAGGAGGCTGAGGCAGGAGGGGAGGCTCCATCCCAGCTTCCCTTGCAGGGAGGTCTGGTCATGTGACCGTGTTCTGGCTGGAGGCTGGGGGTCGGGGTTGCTGCTTGCAGTTGCCCATAAAGCTGCCCTGTGCCTTCCTTTCTCTTTCTCCTTTTCCAGGCCCATTGGAGGCCACCTGCTGGAGGAGGAGGAGCCACAGAGGGAGGGAGGCGGGGCCCCTGAAGGACTGAACAAGAAGACAAAGTCACCTCCCTGCACCTCAGGACCAGGTTTCGGCCTTTATTGGAGTGAAAGACACATTTTGTGATGCTAAACCACTGAGTTTGGGGAGGGGGTTGACTACTGTGTGTTTCAGTCGGCTTTTCACCACTGTCACTAAAGAACCCCACCAGAACAACTGCAGAGGAGGAAGAGTTTATCTGGGGGCTCAGGGTTTCAGAGGTCTCCGTCCATAGACAGCAGGCTCCATTCCTCGGGGCTCAAGGGGAGGCAGGACATCATGGAGGAAGAGTGTGGTGGAGGGAAGCAGCTCACAGGGTGATCAGGAAGCAGAGAGAGACTCCACTCTCCAGAGACAAATAGAGACCCCAAGCCACGCCCCCAATGCCCCCTCCTCCAGCCACACCCACCTCCTCCAGCCACCACCCAGTTAATCCCATCAGGGGTCCATTCACTGGTTGGGTTAAGGCTCTCACAGCCCAGTCATGTCTCCTCTGGACCTTCCTGCACCGTCTCACATGTGAGTTTTTGGGGGACCTCCCATCCAACCAGAGCACCAGGACAGTATCTCATATTCCCTTAACTAGTTCAGCCATGAGTTGGGTCCCCCAAAAGGCAGTTGAGTGGCGGTCACTCGGCCTCTGTACCCACAGCTGGCACATCTGCACAGTCAAACTGCAGCGGTTGCCTCTGTACTGAGCATGTACACACTCCGTCCCCTCGTCCCTATTCCATAACCTGTGCAACACAACAGCTCTTTACAAGCTACTTCACATCATATTTGCATGGTATGAAGGGTTCTAAGGGACCGAGAGATAGTTGAAAGTCTCTGGGAGAAAGTGCAGGGTTATATGCACATACAATGCCGTTTCACACAGAGGTCAGGAGCATCCTTGAACTTGGGCATCTGTGCAGGATCCTAGAACTAACTGTCCTTGCATACTGGAGGCACACCAGTCCTCTCTGGTGGCAGATAATGAGGCCAGGGCAGGTCGGGCAGGCAGTGGGCTTAGCTCAGGTCCTGCCTTGGCCACTTCCTGTCTGGGCTGTTCTCCCAGGGAGGTATTTAAAAAAAATCTTAAAAGTTGAGCTACCCATCATGGCTTGATCGCTGGCTTCTGAAGAGACGCGGGGAGAATCAGAAAGCTGGAAAGTAGGGCAAGGGTTCTTTGATTTCAGCTCCGTTTGATATTTTTGCCTTGGCTAAGAATTTAGAGTTAAAAATTCCCCTTGGGAAGAGTCCTTCCTGCTCCACCCCCTGTCCCTTCCCCCTGTCCCTTCTCCCTGTCTTATGAATGTGGAAGCTGGCAGCCTGCATATTCAAGGACAGCTCTGCCACTTTTAGCTGTGTGACCTCAGCCAACTCGCTCTACATTTCTCTGCCTGCATTTCCACATCTTTGCAATGAAGAGAAGGCCGCCCACCTTGCCAAGTCCTTGGGCGGGTTATAGATGGAGTGTCATCAGATAAGAAGGGACAGGAAGCCCTCAGAGCCAAATGGCTCCAGCTTCTATGATTACTGCAACTTACAAGTGCTACATTCTCTCATTCCGTGTCTCTATTCGATCCTCCATTTTTTTGAGCACCTACTATGTGCTAAGCAGTGACCAAGAAGACAAAGCCCCTGTGCTCGTAAAGCTTGCCTTCTGGCAGATGGATAAATATATTCCAAGTAAACAGACCCATTAAAAAGTAGGAAATTTTAATAAATGCTATAAAGGAGCTGGGGGCAGGTGCGCATGCCTATGATCCCTGTGACCTGGGAGGCTGAGGTAGGAGGATTGCAATTTCGAGGCCAGCCTCAGCCATTCAGCCAGACCCTCATCACTTAGCAAGACCTGTCTCAAAATTTTAAAAAAAAAGGATTGAGGGGCATATCTCAGTGGGTTCAATCTCCCCTGGGTTCAATCTCCAGTATCACATGAAAAAAACAAAGTGCTATAAAGGAAATAAAGAGGTTGCTGAGACAGAGACTAAGGGGTGAGAGGAAGGTGAGGTACATGTTGTATAGAGCAATCAGAGAAGGGTCCCCTGAGGAGGTGACAAATTATTGAAGACTGAAAGGCAACCAGGTAACAGAAGAGCTGACAGAGCCCCCACCTGGGAAGAGCAGCTGGTGCCAAGGTCTCTAGGTGGACAGGATCCTGGGAGGAGCGGCAGGCAGGAGGCCAGGGTATGGCCGGGGGTGAATGGCTTTGGTAAAGGAGTGGCCACGGCACAGAATGTGAATTTTTAAAATATCTATGAGCAATGAGAAGTCACCCATTCATTTGGTGCTGGGGATGCAACCCAGGGCCTAGCGTGTGCCAGGCAAGTCCTCGACCGCTAGGCTGTGCCCCCGGCCCAGGAGACATTGAAACAGAGGTTTTACAATCGCAGGACAGTGTGACAGCAATGGTTTCCACTGCGGTCCTCAAACCTACAACATCACCTAGGAATTGGTGAGAAATGGCAATTCTCAGGCCTACAGAAACTCTGAGGAGCAGGCCTTGGCTGTCTCCTGGTATCCGGCCGTCCCAGGGCTGCGGCTGCTGGTGGTCAAGACCAGGGGCTCAGGGACTGTCAACGCCAGCTGTCAACCCCCTGCTCAGGAGGGGGCCGGGCTGGGGCTCAGTGGTAGGGCAACTTGCCTGGCGTATGTGAGGCCCTGGGTTCAATTCTCAGCACCACGTAAAAATAAATAAATAAATAAATAAAAATTACCCATCATCTGCAATGAGTGATGAGGGACCCCCGCTCCCCAAGACACACACCTTCAAGACTGATGCAGTAGTCAGGGGTTGGCACCTGGGTGTTGGTAATTCCTGAATGTTCCCCAGGATGGTCCAGAGCTGCAGTAACCAGGACCAGAGCTCACTTCACTGAGGAAGTCAACGCAGCTGTGGTTTAGATACTAGGTGTCCCCCAAAGTTCACCTGTGAGACGGTGCAGGAAGGTCCAGAGGAGACATGACTGGGCTGTAAGAACCTCAAACCACTCAGTGAATGAACCCCTGATGGGATTAACTGGGTGGTGGCTGGAGGCAGGTGGGTGTGGCTGGAGGAGGGGGCCTTGGGGGCGTGGCTTTGGGGTCTCTATTTGTCTCTGGAGAGTGGAGTCTCTCTCTGCTTCCTGATCACCATGTGAGCTGCTTCCCTCCACCACACTCTTCCTCCA
The DNA here is from genome assembly GCF_048772815.1 of Callospermophilus lateralis. NCBI lineage: Eukaryota > Metazoa > Chordata > Mammalia > Rodentia > Sciuridae > Callospermophilus > Callospermophilus lateralis. The sequence goes on from NC_135305.1 coordinate 169,723,270, forward strand.
TGATGTCCTGCCTCCCCTCGAGCCCTGAGGGATGGAGCCTGATGTCTGTGGACGGAGACCTCAGAAACTGTGAGTCCCCAATAAACTTTCCCTTCTCTACAGTTGCGCTGGTCGGGTCTTTTAGTCACAGCAGCAAAAAGGCTGACGAAAGCTCCAGCTTAGACTGAGATGTCGCAGAGAATAAGGAGGCACATGAACAGATTTTAAGTCTATTTAGGAGAAAAAAAAATAATCAATGGGACCTGTCTATTGCAGGATATGGGGGCATGGGGGCGGGAGGGGAGATTCAAGTTCAGCATCAGATGGAAGGTCATGTGCTTGGAGGTGGCCTGCAGCGAGGAGACCCTGAGAAGCTGGGCCAGACTCGGAGAACGGGGACCCAACAGGCTCGTCCTCTCTCTCCGCCCGACAGAGCAGGCGGCCCTGGAGATGGCAGCAGAGTTAGCGGGTTCTGAGTCTCCCCTGAGGCTAAAAGGAGCTGAAATGCACTTGTCTGTCCGAATCCTCAGGACGTTCCTGTTTTCCACCAAGTCACCAGAGTTACGCGCGCAGGATGGGTCCCCGAGGGGAGAACGCGGGACCTAGTGACGTACCCAGGAGTTTCCAGAAGGGGGCGCGCCAGACTTGGAAATGTGCGCGGCCCACGAGGCAGATCCTTGCTTCTGCGCATCTAAGAGGAAAAGATTGACTGCGGAAAGGACGATCCTGCATGCTTTACTAAGTGGCTACCTTTTGCCCAATACTACGCCAAATGCACTGTGTTTTCCCATTTAATCCTCATAGGTCTTCAAATGAGTCCTGCGCCAGGTGCGGTGGCACACACCTGTAATCCCAGTGGCTCCCGGAGGCTGAGGCAGGAGGATCGCCAGTTCAAAGCCAGCCTCAGCGATTTAGAGAGGCCCTGAGCAAATCAGCGAGACCCTGTCTCTAAATAAAATATTAAAAGGGCTGTTGGGCGTGGGGGGGGGCAGGCAAGTACGGTGGCACATGCCTATAATCCCAGCAGCTCGGGAGGCTGAGGCAGGAGGATCGCCAGTTCAAAGCCAGCCTCAGCAACTCAGCGAGGCCCTAAGCAACTCAGGGAGACCCTGTCTTTAAATGAAATACAAAATAGGCTGGGATGTGGCTCAATGGTTAACCCCTGAGTTTAATCCTATGTATCCCTTCCCCCAAAAAAAGATGGGTGCTGTAAGCGCGCACACACACACACACACACACACACACACCCCATACATACTCAGAGAAGTGAGCTGGCCACTGTTACTCACTCGGGCAGTGGCAGAAATGGATTTGGTCCTCTATCCCGTCTGACCCTAAAGGCTTGTGGTCACTTTTCCTGGCAGAAAGGACAGGATCCCCAACTTACCCATGGTGTGCTTTCTTATCCTTGGGGAGATGCTCTTGGATGGTGGCATCACCAGACTGAGCAAAGGCTTTGAGGTCCAGTTGCCTTGACTTTGCCACTCACTTGCTGTGTGATGGTGAGAAAGTTACTTAGCCTCTCTGTGCTGCTCATTTTTCATCTCTGAAATAAGTTGAGATATGAGACAGTGAGGCTTTGGGGAGTGGTCTTACACAACTAAACCGAACCTGGTTTTATGGCTCAGTGAACGGCAGCTTTTCTGCCTAGAATGCTTTCATAGGAGGTAGAGACCACTGTGAAAACCCAGAATTGTGCTGTCCCCTTATTCAGTGATAAGCTGAATATGCATGTATTTATTTATTTAGGTACCAGGAATTGAACCCAGGGGCGCTTAACCACTGAGCACCCCAGCCCTTTTAATATTTTATTTAGAGATGGGGTCTTGCTGAGTTGCTTAGGGCCTTGCTGAGTCTAGCCTCGAACTAGTGATCCTCCTGCCTCAGCCTCCCAGGATTCCAGGCTTGCTGCTCTTGCCCGGCTTCAAGCAAAAAATTTTAAATACTTCTTTGCTACCCTTAGAGGGGGCGGAGGGCAGGGGACAGAGAACAAATATGTCCTAGTTAATAGTGTACACTCAATACAAATTCTCTTTATTCATTCACTGACTAAAGAAGTCTTCCTGTTTTATGCCCCTGACTTCAGATTTTTTTTTTTTTGCAATTTTGCAAACCAGACAACCTCTTTGAAAGGTTTTTTAAAGATTTAAAAGGTAAATATTATAATAATCAGACCCCAGGAGACGTGCACCTCTGTGTGTTTCTCAGTTCCAAAATTCTCTCAGCAGGACTTTGGGCTTTGTGTGTAAGCGGTGGTCAGTTGGTAGAGCTCACGTATTGGGTAGTGGGCTCTTAAGCTCCTGGAGGCTGGAGGCGAGGGTTTCTGTAGAGTCCAGTCTGCACAGGGGGACGCTCATTTGTTTTAGCCTGAGGGTAACTTCTACTCTGACAGTATTGGGGCCAGTTTGCAAATTGTGTGTGTGTGTGTGTGTGTGTTTGTGTATGTGTGCTGGGGACTGAATTCAGGGGCACTTAACCACCGAGCCACATCCCCAGCCCTTTTTTATATTTTATTTAGAGACAGGGTGTCACTGATTTGTTAAGGCCTCACTAAGTTGCTGAGGCTGGCTTTGAACTCGCGATCCTCCTGCCTCAGCCTCCTGAGCTGCCGGGATGACAGATGTGCACCGTCTATGCCCAGCCTGTTGCCTAGGTCTTATATTTTAGATTGAATGTACCCCACAGTTGCTGGTAAAGACTGATAAAATGAAACTTAAAATTGCATTATTGTTTCAAGCGTCCTCTGTGAAGTTCTGGGAATCCACAGTGCCACCGGCAGAGGCCTCAAGAGGCAGGAACATCTTTTCATACCCAGCTGTGGGCACAGCGGGAGGGAGAACTCACACCGACTCTCACATGCTCAGGAGAGAGGAGAGCGTGGCTACAGAAGTCCATACATCTGTGGTTTTGCAGTGGATTTGATTTAGACGGCAGAGGAGGCATTTGCGAAATAGCAGTTGGCCTGGAAATGTTGAGACCTGTGGCAACACATTCCCCATTTTTGTGTCTGATCCATGGACGGTTGTCACAGGGGTAGACGATGTGATTTTCCACATCTGAGCCCCCGGGGATCTGAAGGAGGAGGGAGGGTGTGCAATTAACTGAGAAACCACTGACCGTGCCATCCACAGTTGGACGAATTTGCCTGATGCTTCATTTACTTCATTTTTAAAGATTTTCTCAGGAGTCCCCCAAAATAGCAATATGCGCACATTTGTCTTCTCATCTAATTTTGTCTTAATGATAGTTGGGAAAACACAACCAGATGCTTTGTTAAAAAAAAAAAAAAAAAAGACGTCTCCCCGTTGACATCCACGTCAACGTTACCCCTCAGCCTCCAGAAAGTCACTTGTTTCCTCCAGTTAATGATTTAAGTTGGCAAAGTCACCCATTAAATGCTGGAATCTCGCAGCCAGGTTCTGAACCCTGACCTGGCCTCGGGGTTTCCAGCCAGAGAAGTGTCTCTTTCTTCCCTGGAGAACTGGGCCCTGGATGAGCAGCGCTATTTAACAATTTTGCTTTAATTATCTAAGTAGGAGTGAATTCGTGCTCCTTTTAACACACTTAATAGATCACAGATGAAGCTCAGGTTCCGGTGGACTCTGCTCCTCATCAGAGCCCTCCTGGAGCCTGCGAGTTTGAGTGCAGTGTTCCAGCATTTTTATTTGCTATTTTCCTGTGTGTGTGTGTGTGAATAGTTTCACCCACAGCCTGCGCTTGCCCTTGATTCCTTACAATTTAGTTTTCTCTAGACCCCTGATTTGTGTGTGTGTGTGTGTGTGTGTGTGTGTGTGTGTACTGGGGGTTGAACCCAGGGGTGCTTAATCACTGAGCCCCATCCCCAGCCCTTTTTTATATTTGATTTAGAGACAGGGTCTCACTGAGTGGCTTAGGGCCTTGCTAAGTTGCTGAGACTGGCTTTGAACTTGCGATCCTCCTGCCTCAGCCTCCTGTGTTGCTGGCACTTTCAGGCCGGACTCCTGATCTTGAAGAATCCCTTAGACCACACTGAAACCCTGAAGGGCGTGCTGTGTCTCATTGTCCCCCTTGGGAGTAGGAAGTTGACACAAGCCCTTTATCTTTGTGCAATGAACCATTGAAAACATGGTGAGGTATACAGCAAGGTCTACTTTATTTTATTTCTATAATCTGCTTTCAGATTCTATATTCATAAAGGTCATATTGGAAAGATTTTAAACTTGACGGGTGTAGTGGCAAACAAACCTGTAATCCTAGCTGCTCTGGAGGCTGAGGCAGGAGGATCACACGTTGGATCACAAGTTGCCTCAACAACTTAGGGAGAACCTGTCTCAAAATTTTTTTACAAAGATTAGAGAAATGCAAATTAAAACTACACTGAGATTTTACCTCACTCCAATCAGATGGCAACAATCAAGAATACAAGTGGGCTGGGATTGTGGCTCAGCGGTAGAGCGGTCGCCTAGCACGTGTGGGACCCGGGTTCGATCCTCAGCACCCATAAAAATAAAGGCATTGTGTTGTATCCATCTACACCCAAAAAGTAAATATTAAAAAAAAAAAAAAAAGAATACAAGTAAGAGGGCCTGGGATTGTGGCTCAGCGGTAGAGTGCTTGCCTAGCATGTGCAAGGCCCTGGGTTCCATCCTCAACACCACATAAAAATAAATAAAATAATGGTATTGTGTCCAGCTACAACTAAAAAAAGAATATTAAAAAAAAAGTATTCAAGTAACAATAAATGTGGGCCAGGATGTGAGGGGAAACATTCATTCCTACATTGCTGGTGGGAGGCTGAGGCAGGAGGATCGCGGGTTCAAAGCCAGCCTCAGCAACTCAACGAAACCCTGACTCTAAATAAAATATATAAAAGAGCTGGGGTGTGGCTTGGTGGTTCAGCACCCCTGGGTTCAATCCCTGGTACAAAAAAAAAAAAAAGAAAAAAAGTCTCACATCTTTGGGTATTTCCGAGGCTAATGCAGGTCCCATGGCCAAGGCCATACCTTAGTGGAAAGGCATGAGGTAGAATCCTGTCTCATGTCTGGGGAGACCTAGAAGGACACGAATGGCCAACCTCTTATTTTAAAAACAACTCTAATTTTATTGACTTAAGATGACTCACTTTGTTTTTTGATTTTTGCCAGGGTAAAGAAAAATATGTTCACATTTACTAGATGATCATCTTACTTAATCTTCCCTTTTACCTGAGACAGTGTCCCTCCATTGCATTCTTTCTTGCAAATCCACCTTGGCTCTTCCAGAACTTTCTTTTTTATTTTTTTAGTACCAAAATTGAACCCAGGGGTACTTAACCACTGAGCCACCTCCCAGCCCTTTCATATACTTTATTTAGAGACAGGGTCTCACTGAGTTGCTTAGGGCCTTGACTTTGCTGAGGCTGGCTTTGAACTCGTGATCCTCCTGCCTCAGCCTCCCGAGCCGCTGTGATTACAGGCATGCCCCATCGTACCCAGCAACAAAAGATTTTCTTTCCTTTGGCTTTTCTCTGAAAGGATGAACCAGATAGCATCTTTGCAGCCTATTGCCTGTGCCAATCAATGAATTTTTTAAAGCAATATGAATTATCAGATGATCAATTCATACATTTAAGACTATCAGGATTAACAGTGTGCCGTGCATCAAGTGAGGTCCTGGGCACAGTGTAGCAGAAGCCGTCGGTACCTGCCATCTCAGAGCCCAGAGTCCAGTAGGAACAATGGACTCTCTGTAGAACATTACACAGGGAAGAAGATTCAAGAGGGATATGCGCTATAAGAACAATTACCAAGTACTGTGTGGGCATGCAGCAACAGGGCCAGTGGATGGACGGTGACCCAGGAGGGTCATGAAGTCACACTGAAGCTAAGCCTCTGTAAGAGCAAACAAGGTGCACAGAAGGGAGAATGCGCTCCATGAGGTGGCCCACACCTGAAATCCCAGCCACTATGGAGGCTGAGGCAGGAGGATGGTGAGTTCAAAGCCAACCTCAGCCACTTAGTGAGGCGTAAACAACTCAGGGAGACCCTGTCTCTAAAGAAAATACAAATAGGGCTGGGGATGGGGCTCGGTGGTTAAGTGCCCCTGGGTTCAATCCCTGGTACCAAAAAAAAAAAAAGAAAGAAAGAAAGAAAGAAAAGAAAAAGAAGAAGGGAGAATGTTCTAAGCCCTCCTCAGGGAGAGCCTGAATGACTCAGTGGCCACACCCTGAAGACTTAGGAAATGAGAATAAAGGATACATCACAGGTCACCTTTCAGAAAACAAATGCTCTTCTGTTTGAAACCAAAATAACTGGCTGGTGGGTGAGGAGCCCACGATCAAAACAAATACTCCAGTTGTCACTGAGTTGGAAACGGTTTTATTGACTTTATTGACTTTATTGATGTTTAAAAATAGAAGAGGCGATTCTGAAATAACCCCTCCCCTCCCCCTCCTCCCCTCCCCTCTCCCCCCCCTCTTCCCCCTCCCCCCTTCCTCTCCCCTCCCCTCCCCTCCTCTCCCCCCCTCCCCCTCAACCCCCCTCCCCTCTCCACCCCCTGTCTTCCCCCTCCCCCCTCCCCTCCCCTCCCCCCTTCCTCTCCCCCCCTCCCCCTCAACCTCCCTCCCCTCTCCACCCCCTGTCTTCCCCCTCCCCCTCCCCTCCCCTCCCCTCCCCCCTTCCTCTCCCCTCCCCTCCCCCCTTCCTCTCCCCTCCCCTCCCCTCCCCTCCCCTCTCCCGGGTGATCAGGACCTAGAGAGCCCAGGATCCCGGAGGATCTTTTCGTGACAGAGGAAGAGACACCGCGGGCCTCAGCTTCCTGTGTGACCTCTAGGAACCTTCGGCCTCCGTGCGTCCGTGGGGTCAATAACAGCCCAAACCCAGAGAGCAAGACATGGGGACATCAGGACAGTCAAGTGCGAAGTCCGTCACTGCAATCAGTAGCGCTCACTGTCGCCTGGGATTTGTGCTCCTGCTGCTTAACTATCATCGTCGCAGAAGACGTCACAGTGTCTGACGGTCCCTGGCCACCTGCCATGGCGATGGAGAATGACACCTGTCATCTCACTTAATCCCGACCAAACTCAGCATTTCAAGACAGACAAAAGGCCCATTTCTCAAAGTCGAACCTGAGGTGACCGTGTCCCAGGGCCCAGAGGGCTTGCAGAAGTGATGGCGTTTTTGTCATGGGGGTGGCCGAGGGACACTCCTTCCCAGGTGGGCACTTTGGCCAGAGGCTGAAAGAGGGGCAGGTCGGGAGGGGTCAGGCCACACTGGGTCTTCCCCTCCTCCTTCCCTGCCCTCCCTGGGACTGCGGCTGGAAGAGGAGAGGCAGAGGGAGCTGAAGTCTGGAGGCCCGCCATCCTCCTGCCCCAGCACAGCTCACCTGCACCGGGCCTTGCCCAGGAAGGCCGTCTCTGCCACGCTACGGTGGAGAGTGGAGTGTATGGAGACCCAGGCTCTCAACGATGCTGAGGATGGGGGTCCACCAGATCTTCTCCCGACCAGCTGGTCCAGGCAGGCCCGCACCCCACAGCCTGCCACCCCCACCAGGGGAGGTGAGAGGGACAGACAGGACAGTCAGACAAATGGACCATGATCCACTTTCTCCATAGCTCCTGCAAAATACCAACCAAGAGTCCCCCTGCCCTGGCCATGTCACAGGCCCTGGCCTGGACCCACAATGATCACGTAGCCCTCCTTCCTTGAGGATGTGCAAAGTGGTTTGTTTGGGTTTTTTTGTAAGGTGTTCCTTTTAGATGCGATCCTGATTGTTCCTCTCCACAGCTCCACAAAGCAGGGCATACGATCATCATCCCACTTCACTGATGGGGAGACTGAGGCACAGCAGTGACTCGGTGAATGGCCCCAGCACACAGAGCTGGCAGACTCTGGCTCCAAGGACCTGTGAGTCTCTCTAAGGTCCTGGACCACCCATGGACAGTGGGGTCCGTGGGGGCATGAGGAGTGGGGGTGGTGGCAGCTCTGAGGGCTCAGGCTCACTTCATCTGCACAGATCCGAGGTGGGGAGGTGATGCCCCCCGGGGACCCGGGTGCTCCTCCAGGGGAGAGGGAGACGGGGCCTGGCAGACACAGCCCTTGGCTCTCCACAATGGGGCTACAGAGAAGCGTTGCACAGAGACGGTATTTTTCTCCGCAGTCTGATGTGGGGCCCAAATTTCAAAGAGCAGGAGGCTATAAAAAGGGCAAGGGAAGGAAGTACCATGAAAAGGTCCCTGCAGGGCTCCGGGGTCAGGAGGGACAAAGAGTCACCCATCAGACAGGCTCAGAGCCTGGGTTCACGGCGGGGTTTGGGGACAGCCAGCAGTTGGGCCCTGGGACATTAGATGGACTAGATGGATGGAACAGCTCACCTCATTTCTGTCCCTGTCAAGTGCAGATAAAACACCCACCTCGCCAACCCGCTGCCAGGAGTGCAGATGCCCTGTAGGCAAACCCTTCCCCTGGGGCGTGGCACGGCTTGGTCTCCTACAGGACAACAGTTGCTGCTGAAATGTGAGCATCCTGGGGACTTTGCCTCTAGGGCCACAGTCTTCTGTTCTTCTAGGGTCTTTCCCCCCCCCCCCCCATCTCTTTGGTACCAGGGGTTGAACTCAGGGGCACTCAACCACTGAGCCCCCTCCCCAGCCCTATTTTGCATTTTCTTTAGAGACAGGGTCTCCCTGAGTGGCTTAGGGCCTCGCTAAGTTGCTGAGGCTGGCTTTGAACTGGCGATCCTCCTGCCTCAGCCTCCCCAGCTGCTCTTCTGGAATCTTTGATTCCATTTTTAGGATCACAAGATCAAGGTTGGAGAAGCCCCCGCACTCCCCACCCCGATGGCACTTTTCCGAGCGCACGTTCTCACCCTGGGCTTGGCAAAGTGGCTGGCGTCAGTGTGGACCCCTCCAGGGTGTGTCTGGTTTCTATCAGATGCCGAGGAACAAAAGCCCTCTGTTCCTTTGGGCTGGAGGGTTCCCAGGGCACAGTGCGCCTTCAGTGTTCTGTCCGCACCCAGGAGCTCCTGCACATCTCCACCCTGTCACCCACGTCCAGTGACGCTGGTGGACTTTGGGGCTCACCTCCAGACCCCACTTCCCTGGATCCCAGCTTTGTATACTTAACACTGTGGATTCCCCTGCTTCCTGGGGGACACCAGTGGGCCAGGTGTCTCCTGGTCGCAAATGACAGAGACCCAATGGAAACCGTTCCCAGGCATGGCTGCTCCTGTGTGCTGGCCTTGGGCGGGTGACTTCGCAGAGGTGGAGGACATCTGCCGTCTCACGGATGCTGGGTACAGTCATGTGATTTACTTTGGCCCAAGGCAAATGGTTGTACGTGACAGTGTGTCCACTCTAAGTCTGGGTCTTAAGATAAATGGTCTGTCGCCTTTTGTTTTATTTTATTTTATTTTATTGGTTCCAGGGATTGAACCCAGAGGCACTCGACCACTGAGCCCCATCCCCAACACTTTTCATAGTTTATTTAGAGACAGAGTCTTGCTGAGTGGCTTAGGGACTCCTAAGTTGCTGAGGCTGGCTTTGAACTCGTGATCCTCCTGCCTCAGCCTCCTGAGCGGCTGGGATGACAGGTGTGCACCACTGCACCTGGCCATTTTTGTTTTCTTGTGCTTCTGAAATTTCTGTGACAATAGGCCCAGGTAGCCTTTTAGTGCAGGAGCACTGGCTTGTCAGCCAACCCACAGACTGTGAATGTGATAATAAGTACCCACTCAGCTGGGTATCAGGGGGTACACCTGTGATCCCAGAGGCTCAGGAGGCTGATGGCAAGTTCAAAGTCAGCCTCAGCAACTTAGTGAGTCCCTGAGCAACTTAGCAAGACCCTGTCTCTAAATAAAATATACAAATAAGTTAGGGGGGGGGGGCTGCGGACTTGGCTCAGTGTTAAGCACCCCAGGTTCAGACCCTGGTACCTATATAAACAAACATATGCTTACTCATCTTTTAACTGAATAATGGGGAGCTGTAGCATTTTTGTAACCTATTGGGTCTTGTAGGAGCCAAGGGCCAAGAGAAGGAAGGAAGAGAAACTTGTCAACCTCGCCATAGAGCTGAAGAAGGAAATACGGAGGCTACCGAGCAGCCAGAATGACTGATTCTTATTATTATGTCACCACTGGGGGCTATAGAAACCGGGTCCATAGCTCCCTGTGCAGCCAGGAGCCTGCCTTACCTGCATCTACCTGCAGAGGGCAGTGCTAGGGTTTGGATGTGAGGTGCGCCCCAAAGCTCATGTAGGAGGTAGTGCAGTGCGGGAAGGGTCAGAGGAGAAAGGGTTGAGTTACAGCCTCAACCCAATCAATGCATTAATGATCGGGGTTAACTGGAGGGTAACTGGAGGCAGGTGGGGTGTGACTGGAGAGGTGGCCCTGGGGACCTGTCCTTGGGGTTTATATTTTGAACCTGATAAGTGGCGCAGTCTCTGAGCTCTTCCACCATGATGCCCCGCCTTGCCTCAGGCCCAGAGTCATGGCTGTCGAAAACCATGAGTACTCAATAAAATTGTCCTCTCCTAAAATTGCTCTTGTCAGGTCTTTAGATCACAAGGGCAAACAACAACAACAACAAACACTGACTACCTTGCTACCTGGCCATCAGCTGGCCAGGTGGCAAGGGCAATGGGTGGTGTGTGGGGTCCACTCGGACCACCAAGACCTAACCTTTACTTGGCTCCCTTTCCAGGCCAGAATGGGGGAAGGTGGAATTGGCCGGCTAATACACTGCCACTTGGCACCTGACTTGCTCCCTGCAGAGCCAGCTCAGCTCAGACGAGAAAACTAATGGCCAGAATGGTTGCTGGTCCATGCCTGGCCCTGATTTGGCCAAGTGCCCCTTTGCCAGTCCTGGGCCTCCATGGCTCTCCGGGGGCTGTAATCTCCAGTGCAGCTGGTGCCCCTCTGCATCTGTCCTTGACAGAGAATAGCTCTGACTTGGAAGCACAATGTGCAATAAAGTTAACCCTTTTGCCTTGCTGTCTGGGGTCATTATACTTCCTGCTGAATACGACTTACAATGAGGCTGATTTAAAACCCGCAGGGGCTCTGTTTGGCTTTCTTCTCCCAAATCCCACCTGTTGGGCCTTTCCCGCTTGCTCCATTTAGTGGCTACTGTCTTTAAGGAAGGTCACTCGGCTCCGTGGTCATCATGGGGCTTCTCTGATGGCCACTGAGTTGAGCTGGGCAACTTCCTGTCTCCTTCTGAGGGTATCCCAAAGCTGCCTGGCATCTTTCCTTTCTCGGGGGGGGCATCTGTGATGTCAAAACAGAGCTGTAAAGAAAGGACCTTACCCAATCTCAAAAAACCAAAGGTTGGGTGCTCTCTCTGACAGGATGCTAACACACTGTAAGGGTGGGAGGAGGGAAAAATAGGAGTTCCCCGGATTAGAGGAAGGCAGGGGGGAGGGGAAGAGGAGAGACAGTGGAGTGAATGGGACAGAACTTTCCTGTGCTCATCTGTGAACACAGGACCAGGAAACTCCACATCGTGTCCAACCTCAAGACTGGGATCCTAATTAGAATAATACTCCAGGTACGTGTAATATGTCAGAATGTGCTCTACTGTCATGTATATCTAAACAGAACTAACAATTTTTTTTTTTTTTAAAGAGAGGGCTTTACTTTCTCTGTTCCCCAGGGGTGGCCCTCCCCCTGCTCTCAATGCCCAACCTCCCCTTGGAGCTGGGAGCAGCAGCGATGGCTCAGCCCGGGGAAAGCAAACCCTGGTGATGTGTTGGCTCTGATTACACCCTGAGGTCCAGACAATGGTTACTGTGAACACAAGCAGGCAGAGTTCAGTGCATATCAATGCAGCTTTCTTTAGTCCTCAAAGCAACTTTGATCCAGTCCCAGCTACCCAGGAGGAATTGCAGTCCAACTGGAGCCCCGCAAGCTGTGGCCATGCCTCCCCTGTCACCATTTGGGAGATGGTCCGGACCCAGCTTGCCATGTTCCATGATCACAGACCACCACCCCACCAGAGCCTCCACACACCGACCCAACTGCTGTTAGTGCCCACATATGCTCCATGCATGACCGCTAGTGACCTTTAGGAAGCCGCGGTCTCTCCATCCCGAAGCCCAGCCACCTTTTGGTGCCTGGAACACGGGTCTCTCCCAGCCAGCTGGTGCCATGTTCGACTCCGCCACTAGGCGGCACCAGAGAGCGGCCTCGACGCTGGAGGGCAGAGCAGGGATTTCCACCTCTGCGTTCCCTTGAGCCTCCCTCTGACAACAGCACTTTGTTTTATTTGGAGCTTTCTCAGCACTCCTAGTAGCAGCCTCTGTTCCTCTCTGTGCCCTGCGTTTTGCAAAATGCTCCTACTTTAAAAAATTAAAAAAAAAATCCCTGGTTTTAAAGCATGGACCCCTGCTCTCTGGGTCAGCTTTGACTCACAACAGAAAGGGGAGGCATCAGGGGATTCTAGGAGAGAGGGTCCCTCCTGCCTCAAGATCCAATTTCCTCCCGAGTGGTGGATAAAGCTAAGAAGATAGAACATGACCTTTCCCCTCCAGGGGCCGGCATGTAAGATTAATTTGAGGCTTTGAAACTAATGAGTCGGCTTGTCCTGGTGCAGGCGAAGGCAGCACCCCGGAGATGGGGGGTCCCCCAGCAGCCTCGGGAGGGGGGCAGGAATGAGAAAGAAACTCATTTTTTTTAAAAAAATAATCCTTGGAGGAAGAGAGCGTCTAGGTGTCTCCATAAAAGCTGGTATTAGAGCAAAGGGAAAAGGAGAGAGAGAGAGAGAGAGAGAGAGAATTATGAGCCTTTAATCTGCTTAGCTTTTCACTGCCGAGTAGCTGAAGGGCTCAGACAGGCAAGAGCATTGTGAGGTGGTTAAGTCCGTGAACTTGGAGTTAGACCCCTGGGGGTCTGGGCCTGACTGGGGGCTTGCTAGTTTTGTGATTTGGGGCATGCATGTATTTCTTTTTGACTTGTGCTTCAGGGCGTTTGGGATTAGATGGTGCAGAGAAAGCCCTTCCATTCAGGCTCAATCTGGTTCTTTTTTTTTGCAGTTTTGATAGGGATGGAAGGAGGCAGCTTGAGGGTGATTTGCAGAGAACACAGGAAATATGGGGTTTCCCCTCGGAGGAGAGGAAATGTCTAACCGTGGAGGACCCAAGTGGAATCAGCCTGGTGCACATGGGGGAAGAACTGATTTGGGCACCGCTCAAGAAAGAAGAGCCCCCCCCCCCACCACGCCCCAGAAGAGCTGATGCACTCTGGCTGTTGGGAGGGGCAGGGAGCACCCCACCCCTGCAAGCTGCTAAACAGGAGCCCTTTCTCTGTGAAAGAATGAGTTCAGGGGCTGGGGCTGGGGCTCCGTGGTAGAGCGCTTGCCTAGCCCCGTGAGGCCCAGGGTTCCATCCAGAGCACCGCATAAAAATCAATAGAATAAAGGGAAAAAAATTAAAAGGAAAAGTTATGAGTTTGGTTATTTCTAAGGGTCCTGCTCCCTGGTTCTCCCTAGAGACAAATATGTGGTTGGGGTCTTTAAATCTCTTGGAGGCTGGGTGCTTCCTCTGTGCCCCAGGATGATGGTGCTCTTGGGCTTTCTTGTTATAATCCGGCTCCTTTTCCCTTTGATCCCTCCCTCCAGCAAACAGGTGCTCCTGAGGTGCTGGGTTCTGGGGATTCTAACGGAGTGAAATGATGGGCAGGCCCCGCCCTGGGGAAACAGACAAATGAACAGGTAATGATAAAGCCGTTCTGCAGAGGCACCGGTGGAGGAGGAGGTAGGCCTACCTCCAGGCTGGGAACATGGAAGGGACAGGCAAGGCAGGGAAGCAGGATGTGTTAGCCTCAAAGATTTTTGAGTAATTGGGAGGTGGAAGTATTTCCATCGGAGAAAGCTGAATGAACAGCCAGGCGTGGTGGCACATGCCTGTAATCCCAGTGGCTCGGGAGGCTGAGGCAGGAGGATCATGAGTTCAAAGCCAGCCTCAGCAAAAGCGAGGCCCTGAGCAACTCAGTGAGACCCTGTCTCTAAATAAAATATATAAAGGGCTGGGGATGGGGCTCAGTGGTCAAGTGCCCCTGGGTTCAATCCTCAGTACCAAAAAAAAAAAAAAGGAAAAGAAAAGAAAAACTGTATGAACAAAGACCGAGGGGCAAGAAAAAATACAGTGTGCAGGGGATATTTTAAAAAGCAGTCAGCTAGGAGGCAGAATGCCAGGGGAGGATGTTGGGAGATGAGGCTGAAGGAGCCAAGGAACCTGAATTGAAATCCTGACAATCAGGAAAATATCAATGGCCATTTTTTTTTTTTTTTTTGTATTGGGGCTTGAACCCAGGGGCACTTGACCCCTGAGCCACATCCCCAGCCCTATTTTTGTATTTTATTTAGAGACAGGGTCTCCATGAGTTGCTTAGGGCCTCGCTAAGTTGCTGAGGCTGGCTTTGAACTCTCGGTCCTCCTGCCTCAGCTCCCCAGGTGCTGGGACGACAGGTGTGCACCACCGCACGTGGCCCAGCTCAGTGGCTGATCTTAAGCAGGAAAGTGCCACATTCATGTTTGCATTTTGGAAAGACCCTTCTGGAGGATGAGTTAGGAAGAGGTGCAGCCAGCCACCTGTTGTGGACCCTGAAAGTCAGGAAGTCATTTTAGCCAGAAGAGATGAGGCCACAAGGCAAGCTTCTTACTGGGTCATGGTGTAAATCTGATGGCAGGAAAGTGTGGACTGAAAGAGGAACAGCTTCCCCACACAAAGGGTCATTAGGATGATGATCACTCTATAAATCTTTGGTTTGGGGGCCCATTATGAAAATTGGGTCTCCTCATCACTTACCAAGCTGTGGCCATAACATGGTCCAACCCAGTAAAAATGGTACTTGTCTGTAACACCAGCCTTTATGAAGGCAATGAAGCCACTGGCTTGAGAAATCATTTTGCAGATGCTTCTGGGAATTTTGGCACTGCTAGAAAGAGTAGGGAGAGAAGCACCGTATTAAATTTCATGCAGGGAAACTAGGAGGGCAGATGATATTCTGTGAATAAAACTTCTAATGGATCTGGCATGAGAGGGCCCTGCAGATGGGCCAAATGTCTCAGTTTTGCTCAACTGCTTTTGCAGATATTTGTGAATTCACCATCATCATTCTCCTCCTCCTCCTCCTCCTATTTTTTGGTACCAGAACACAGGGACACTCAACCACTGAGCCCCATCCCCAGCCCTATTTTGTATTTTATTTAGAGACAGGATCTCACTGAGTTACTTAGGACCTTACCTTTGCTAAGGCTGGCTTTGAACTTGTGATCCTCCTATTTCAGCCTCCTGAGCCACTGAGATTACAGGTGTGCACCACTGAGCCTGGCTCCTGCTCCTCCTCCTCCTGCTCCTCCTCCTCCTCCTCCTCCTCCTCCTCCTTCTCTTTTTTTTACCAGGATATTTTGGACTTCGTAGATGTGCCCTGAAATGCCCCACCTCAGGGCAGGCTGGAGGAGAGTCTCTGCACAAGTGTGGTGTCTGCTTTCAGCGATGTTTATAGCAGAGCTGAAAACTGTCTTTGAAATTAACAATAGATGTGCATAAATCTTCCTCCGTTACCTAGCAACTGATACAAGACAACTGAGGCTCACCAGATGGGTGGAGGTGAGCCTGTTTTAGGAATACCTGGAGTATTTTAATAATTCTTGGAGATTGTTGGAAGGGAAAAGAAGAAAATTAACATGGCTAATTAAGTGTTCCAACTTCCTGTTTGGTTTGGGTTTTATTTTAGTAAAAATCATATCAGATAACAGAAATGTTTCCTAAATTTATGAGGTGTCTGGCGACGGTGAGGGTTTTCTACGAAGGCTAGATAATTCCTGAGGCCGCTTTCAAAACTAAAACTAGGGCCATCAATTAGCTGTGTGATCTCGTGTAAAATAAGTTGTCACGCAGGGTGGAGTGGAGCACGTATGTAATCCCAGCGACTCGGGAGGCTGAGGCAGGAGGATCACAAGTTCAAAGCCAGCCTTAGCAAAACGAGGCCTAAGCAACTCAGTGAGACCCTGTATTGAAATTAAAAAAAAAAAAAATCTGGGGATGTGGCTCAGTGGTTAAAACCCCTGGATTCAATTTCATGTACTAAAATAATAATAATAGTAATAATAATAATAATAATAATTTCCATATGACTTATGGAATACACATAACACAAGCTAACGTAGACACAGATCCATGAACACATGTGCGTGTGTGATTGGTTATAAAATTAGTGTAACATTAAGGTTTGGGAGATGAATTCAGTGAACAGGGCTGGGCAGGTGCACAGATAGACCTCATACCCAGGTGTGGGAGCCCCTCTGAATGGCCTTCCAGTTCTGACCAATCTCTACATTTCCTGGTGACTTGGGCGCTGTCCCAGCACGGGAAGTAGAAGGCGTGACTTTAGGTGTAGGCGTGTCACCTGGTGGGGTTGAGCTAAGCTCACCTGTTCCTTGGTAATCCTACCCCTTTGCCCTGGTTGGGATAGAATGCTCCATGGAAACGCCCTTTGTGTGTCCCCTTCTCTTACTCTGCCCCTGGGTGTGGCCTTCCTAGATGTCAGTCAACCTGCTGACAGCAGACATCATGAATCTAGACTCAGCCCCCTGAAACCTGACCCCTTGCCTCATCTGAATGGCTTCTCCCCAATAAAAGGGGTCGGCTCGCTCTCTCCCTTTCCATGCACCTCTAAGGTCAGAGGAGCCGTCACAGGACCCAGAGAAAAAGGTATTTCTGTCTCTGTGTGGTTATTTCATGCAGCTCAGTTCCCCTGGAGTGACCCTGAGTGTTTCAGTCGTGAGGAACGTGACACCCAGGAACCCTAATGAGCCAGAGAATAGGGACCCAGGACTGCCAGATCTTGGGATTCTTTTTCCAAAAAGCCAGAAATCCAGAATTGGTGTAGGTTTTCCTGTTTTTAAAATATCAGCAATGAATTTGAGGTTTTAAAAAAACACTTTCCGGGCTGAACAAAGCAATTCTGTCTCCCCCGACCCCCACTCTGGTACCAGGGATTAAATACCAGGGGCACTGGACCACTGAGCCCCATCCCCAGCCCTATTTTGTATTTTAATTAGAGACAGGGTCTCCCTGAGTTGCTTAGGGCCTTGATAAGTTGCTGAGGCTGGCTTTGAACTCCCGATCCTCCTGCCTCAGCCTCCCAAGCCGCTGGGATGACAGGCGTGCACCTTCATGCCCAGCCCTTGATGATCATTTTAAAGGTCCTTTTTCCAAATGCAATCACATTCTGAGATACGAGGGATTAGGATGTTCAAATTTGCAGGAGCACCATGCAGCCCATGACAGAAGCCATCTGTCCTCTCTTTGCTGTCCCTTTCACATTATTATTCCTGGAGTGACTGAGGAAGGTCTTGTGGGTTGGAGCCCAGGGAAGCAGGAGGCAGGTACTGGAGCCCCTGAGGGGACAGGCTGATCTCACCTAACCCCCAGGCATGCTGACCCAGCCGGTCAGCAGCCACCATTCACTCAGGGAGAGTGATGAATTCACATGCACCACGGTTAGTCAGTTCCCAAAACTCAGCTTCAATATTTCAGAATGCACAAAACAAGAGATGACGTTTAGAAATGTCACCATTTCATGTAGCAGTGCCCTTTTGACTTCAAACAATACTGATGTTGGCAAGCAGCATTATTGATAAGGTCAAAAATTGGAAACAACCTCAATGACCCAAAAATAATGATTCATATGATAGGATTTCATGCCGCATGTACAGCATGTGACTATGAAAAAAAAAATATTTGTGATGTGAGAAAATATTTAGGAGAGACAAATTGGGGGAAAAGGCTACTGAGATATGCAAACAGTTTGATCCCATTTTCTGGAAAAATGTATGGCATGTACATATCTAGTCATACAAATGTGTGTGTGTGTGTGTGTGTGTGTGTGTGTGCACCTATGTTCATCTTCAAAATATTCAAAATACCTCTCTCTCAATGATGGAATTACACATACTTTAAATTCTTCTGTTTTTTAAATGTTCTGTTTTCTAAAAATATATTGCTTCTGAGATCCAGGAAAACACTGAAAATAAATACCTTAGTGGTATACTGTCAGCTTATAGTAAGTTTCCTCTAACTTAGTATTTCTCTTTTTTAAAATTTGTTCCTTTTAGATATCCATGGCAGTAGAGTGCATTCTGACATCGTATACACACATGGAGTCTAACTGCCCGTTCTTGAGGTTGGACATGATGTGGGGTTTCCCTGGTTGTGTGTTCACATATGAACATGGGAAAGTTCTGTCCCATTCATTCCACTGTCTTTCCTGTTCCCATCTCCCCTCCCTTCCCTTCATTCCCCTTTGTCTCATCCAGTGAACTTCTCTTCTCTGTGCCCTTTTTATTGCGTGTCATCATCCACATATCAGAGAGAACATTCGGGTTTTGTTTTGGGGGATTGGCTTATTTCACTTAGCAGATTGTCTCTAGATCCATCCATTTATTGCCAAATGTCAGAGTCATTCTTTTTTTAAGGGCCAAGTAATATTCCATTGTTTATGTACACCACATTTTCTTCATTCATTTATCTGTTGAAGGGCACCTAGGTTGGTTCCATAGGTTAGCTACTGTGAATTGAGCTGCTCTAAACATTGAAGTGGCTGTGTCACTGTAGTGTGCTGATTGTAAGTCCTTTGGTATAGACTGAGGAGTGGGATAGCTGGATCAAGTGGTGGATCCATTCCTTGTTTTCTGAGGAATCTCCGTACTGCTTTCCAGAGTGTTTGCACTAATGTGGAGTCCCACCAGCCATGCCTGAGTGTGCCTTTCCCCCACATCCTCGTCAACATCTATTGTCACTTGTATTCTTTGCCATTGCCATTCTGACTGGAGTGAGGTGAATTCTCGGTATAGTTTTGATTTGCATTTCTCTAATTTATAGCTAGAGATGTTAAACATTTTTTCCTATATTTGTTGACTGATCATATTTCTTCTTCTGTGAAGTGCCTGTTCACTGCCTTTGTCCATTTGTTGATTGGGTCATTTGCTTTTGGGATGTTAAGGGTCTTTGTTGTTGCTGTTGTTGCTGTTGTTTGTTTTTATCCTGGAGATTAATGCTCTCCCTGAGGTACAAGTGGCACATATTTTCTCCCATGCTGTGGGCTCTCTGTCTTCACACTCTTGATCATTTCGTCTTCTGTGGAGAAGCTTTTTAGTCTGATACCATTCCCTTTACTGACTCTTGATAAGGAGCACTTTTGGGGCTTTTCACGTAAGACTGTGATTCTAAAAATTCAGTTTGTCAACCATTTTCCAGGTGCAATTCTTAGCACAATTACTTGGATTCTAGAACAGTGGAGGTTGTTACGGCAGACCTGAGAACCCATTCTCTCTCTCTCTTTCATGTTTCTTCTTTCTGTCGGGCTCTCTTTTCCTGTGAAAAGTATTTGGGGAGTGAATCCAGAGACGCAGTAGCATCCCACAGACCAGGAGAAAGAAGACTAAAAATAAGTCAGTGGACTCGTTCAGTGGGTCCAAAATATCATCCAAGGAGACCCCAAAGGAGGCGGATGCTGCCTCCGGGGGCTTTGTTCTGTGCCTTTGTGTGGTCTGAGTGATCCTGTGGCCGCTGCCTCTTCATAGGAGGTGCGCTGCGGACTCTGGTCCCTCACAGAGGAGAGGTTCACGAGGATCAGAGGAGGCAGCAGAGGACACCTTGCCCGGCTCTGGCCATCCGTGGCCCCCAACCCTCTGAATCCCCTGGAGAGCTTTAGTCAATGTCAGGGCTTCACAACGTCCCCAAAATAGAAGGGGCCGGGACGAGAGATTGTGAAAAGCTCCAATTCTTTCGACGATCAGCCAGGTGGAAGGTTCCTTTTCTACACGGCACCTCCATCCCCCTCCTCAAGGTCACCACCGGTGGTTACCCAGCAGACAGAGTTTTCTACCTCCTGAGCCGGCCTGCTCCATTCTCGGACAGCTGTACCTATTACCAATCTTCCTTTTGCCCAAAATTTGAATTTCTTCAACCAGCTCAAAGATTTTAAATGGAGTCACTTAGCCAGGTACGGTGGTGGCCCAGGCCTGTCATCCCAGTGGCTGGGGAGGCTGAGGCAGGAGGATCTCGAGGTCAAAGCCAGCCTCAGCAAAAGCAAGGTGCTGAGCAACTCAGGAGACCCTGTCTCTAAATAAAATGCAAAATAGGGCTGGGGATGGGGCTCAGTGGTCGATGGCCCCTGGGTTCAATCCCTGGTACCCCCCCCCCATAAAATGTAAAATGGAGTCACTTTGCTAATGTAACCCAGATAAATCACCATGCCCCATGTGGTCCAATCTCTGCCTAGAATCACATCTTCAGAAGCAAAAAATTCATCATAAAGAAAACTTGACTTTCAACTCCCACAGAAAGATGTAAGCGGCCCATTAATAATCCCCCGCGACGGTTCTCAAAATCCTTTTCCCTTTCCTTCACTCTCTTAGACGCATCAGAGACAGCTCCTTCTCCCCTGGCCCCAGGCTCTCCAAGAGCCATCCATGGCCTCGTCAGGCCATTCCCTTCCGCCTCCTTTCTCTCTCGGTAATACAGTATTCAGATTAATTTTTGCTTTCTGCCTGTAGTTCATCTTCCTCTCTTGTCTTCCCTACCACCCAGACGCCACCACAAAGGAGATCCCGCCAGTTATCCACCCGATAAAATCTTCCCCCTTCCACCCATTCCACCTGGACCTGCTTCCTGATACCCGACATTCTGATTTAGTGGTTTTGTTGTCATTGTTGTTGTCTTTAGATACTCTCCATGGCAGCAGAGTGCATTTGACCTATCACACACACATGGACCAGTCTTGTGGTTGGACATGATGTGGGGTTTCCCTGGTCGTGTGTGCATATATGAACACAGGAAAGTTCTGTCCCATTCACTCCACTGTCTTTGGAATAGAATATTGCTCAGCCATAAAGAAGAATGAAACGATGGCATTTGCGGTTAAATGGATGGAACCCGAGACTCTCATGCTAAGTGAAATAAGCCAATCCCAAAAAACCAAAGGCAGATATTCTCTCTGATGTGCAGATACTGACTCACAATAAGGGTTGGGGGAGAACAGAAGTTCTTTGGATTAGACCGAGGGGAACGAGTCACTGTATTTTTTTTTTAATTATTTTTTAGTTGTAGTTGGACACAACACCTTTATCTATTTATTTTTATGTGGTGCTGAGAATTGAACCCAGGGCCTCGAACATGCTAGGCAAGCACTCTACCACTGAGCCCCAGCCCCAGCCCGAGTTACTGTATTTTTAAAGCCAAGAACAAGGGAAAGGAGAAGTTGATGTCAAGGTTAAATTTCCCTTTAGTGAAAAGGATGGGGGAGGGTTGGAGTCGGCTCCTGGCACATCGGTGAGTCTCCTGCTCATCCTGGTAATGCCTTCCCCGTCTGCTATCCCGAGACCACCCGCCCTGTGTGGTTAATATGGTTCCTCTTTGGTTCATCCTAGCACACAGGTGTTCACGATCAAATCCCAACAACTCTCATCTGCTGTCGGTGATTTTTCCCCATCCCCTCCCTGATCTGGAGTTGTCCCTCTGGGACTGTCTATGGCAAGTTCTTCCCTGATGGCCTTGCGGGGGGATTTTAAGCCACACTGTTTTGCACACATACCAGTGACTTATAGAGAAGTCTACACCCCTGAACATTGAATCCTGGTTTCTGCATGAACTACACCTAGCTTTTGGACCCAGCGTTACCCCTCACCTATTGTGTGACACCGAGTGAGTCATTTAACCTGACGGGGCCTCCGTTTCTTCGTCTGTGAGTGTGCAACCATAAAATCTAATCCAAAGACTTGAGAAAATGAAATTAAGTTTCGCTCTATGAAAGGGCTCAGCACAGTGAAGAACTGGCTCTATACCTACACCACTATTTCCATTTTTCAGTTTTGAAGGGGATAGAAAGAAGGCAAGGGTGATTTTGTGCAGGAGAGGAGGAGGATCTGGTGAACGACTTGGAGGAAGGAATCAGTGAGCCATACCCAAGAGCCAAATTGGACTCACCACCTGTTTGATAAACTGCACCCCCATTTCCTCATCTGTGCAGCCACAGAGTTGAGTTAGTGCTATAAAGACTACAGCCCCCAAAGCATAAAGTATGCCCTATCTGGCTCTTTACGAGTCTGTCAAGTCTTGGCCTAGATTGTAAAAGCAGAATAGCTGTCTTCATGGTCTTTCCCAGCTGAATGTCATAGTAGATCTTCTTCGTCAAGTGAAGTTGTTGACCCTTTTTCCCCAGCAAAGTGTTACATCTATGAAGCCCAATCAAGAATCCCCCACCAATATTCCTAAGAAAACTTGGAGTGGAGCTGCCATTTGACCCAGCTACCCCACTTCTAGGTCTATACGCAAAGGACGTAAAGTCAGCCTACTACAGTGACACAGCCACATCAGTGTTCCAGCAGCTCAAACCACGATAGCTGAGCTATGGAACCAACCTAGGCGCCCTTCAATAGATGAATGGATAAAGAAAATGTGGTCTATATATATTTATACACACACACACACACACACACACACATACATACATACACACACACCATGGAATATTACTCAGCTTTAAAGAATAATGAAATGATGGCATTTGCCAGTAAATGGATGGAGCTGGAGACTATTATGCTAAGCAAAATAAGCCAATCCCCCCCAAAAGCAAAGGCTGAATGTTTCCTTTGATATGTGGATGCTAACTTACAATAAGTGGGGGGGGTAATAATGGTATTTTGGACTAAACATAGGGGAATGAATGGAAGGGAGGGGGTTTGGGGTAGGAAGGATAGTAGCATGAACTGGACATTATTACCCTGTGTGCATATGTGATCACACAACCTGAGAATGAGCAGTTATCCTCCATTTATGTAGGATGTGTCAAAATGCATTCTACTGTCACGTACAACTAATCAGAACAAATAAAAAAAAAAGAAGTAATTAAAATCAAACACCACCAGTTTTCACACAGTGTATTGGAACGCTGCCTGGCTGAGGTAATGGCACACAGCCATGTGGCTCCTCTGGTTACCTTTGCAATACAAAGGCGTTGGCACCAAGGAGGGAGCTCAATGGTAGAAACTTGCCCAGCACACACAAAAACCTGGGTCGCATCCCCAGTACTGACCACCCCCAAGGAAGAGAATGTCCTTTAAAAGCTCAGCGAGTTCTACTAGGAAAACAGGGAACAGAGTAAGACATGGCATTGCAATTCTAATAAGGCCACCAGAACAGGGGCACCCAAGGGCTCACGGGTGCGGGTGCTCCTCTGCTTCTTTGTAAGCGTGCATTCAACCCTCTCCCTGGAGGTCAGCTCTCGAGTTTTCACCACTGAAAACCGGGATGAAATAAGTCCTCCTTCTCAGAACCCTGCACGTTCTCTCCTCTCTGTCGACTGCAAGCCAGATTCCGCCTACTGGAGGGTCTAAGTGTAGCGCAAGCTGTCCAATGGAGCTTTCTGGAAGAGTGGGCTGTTTCTGTTCTGCACTGTCACTGGATGTCACCTGGTCACATGTGCCTGTGGAACGCTGGAAATGGGGCCCATGCGATGGAGGAAGTCTACTTTGACTTTCACTTCATTTAAATATCAGTAGTCAGATGACTCGTGACTGCCCTCTTCAGCACAGTTCTGGAAGGTGACAGATGCATAGGCTGCGGGGGGTGGTGCCCAGCAGCTCAGGAGGCTGAGGCAGGAGGATCCCAAGTTCAAGGCCAGCCTCAGCAACTTAGCCAGGCCTTCAGCAACTCAGTGAGACCCTGTCTCTAAATAAAATATAAAAAGGGCTGGGGATGGGGCTCAGTTAAGCACCCTGGGTTCAATCTCTAGTACTGAAAAAAAAAATGAAGTACAGGCCCCCAAGATCTAGGTGTAGCGGGGTAGCCCAGCCCCCTACCCTCTTCTACCTCCTGCTGCTGCCCCCCCTCACCCCCTAGTCCACTGCGAGGAAAACAAAAGCAAAAGGGCACTCCCCCTCCCACCTGCTTTTCGCAGTGATAAGGATCAATCAGGGCCTTGCACATGCTAGGCAAGTGATTCACCAGTCAGCTGCATCCCCAGCCCTGTCTATTTCTTACTCTGAGACAGGGCTCGCTAAGTTGTCCAGGCTGGCCTTGAACTTGCCACGTTCCTGCCTCTGTCTCCCAGGCGGCTGGGATACCAGGTGTGCATGCAGAAGAGCTCTGTCGATAAGTCCATGAGACTTGACGTTTGCGGGACTAGCCAAGCTGCCCTGACTAATACCCCAATCCTGGCAACCGCTTTTAAAGGAAGGACAATTCCGTCTCCTCCTCCTCTATTTCACAAGCTCCAGGAATGCCAAGGGCCTCGGCTGGGGCTTTCATTCACAACTACCTCTACCGCATTGAGCATCCTGTCGAAGACAAGAGGTGACCTCACTGGCACTTAGCATCTGGCCACACCGACCCCAGCTGCAAGCTATGTAGGGAGGACTGGATCCCATTTAACATCAAGTTCCATTTTTTTTTTAACGACCCTTATAAAACTGTACAGATCCCATTCGTGACAGAGAAAGGCCATCTGGTTTGACAATTTTTTTTTTCACTTGAAAGAAGAGCACATGGAGAAAAGCTTTCCTAAATGAATTTGGGTCCAGGGGGGATCTGCCCAGAGGACAGAGGACAGAGCTGCCTTGGGAGGAGGTCTCAGCCGGGCTGTGGACACCACACTAACGTTTCTTCTGGTCATTGCCAAAGCGAGGCGCTGACTGGCCACTGGAGCAGGACAACAGGCCTCTGCTTCTTTGGCAGCAGCAGAGAAAGAGTCTTCTAGGTTTCAGTCCAAAGCAAGAAGAGCTGGGGTGACAGCAGCATATGACTGACTCTGTATCCCTGTTTCTGAACATTGTGCGGTGACACCTGTTTTGTTTCTTTCTTTTTTTTGGGGGGGGAGGGGGTACCCAGGTATTGAACTCAGGGGCACTTGACCACTGAGCCACATCCCCAGCCCTTTTTTAGAGACAGGGTCACACTGAGTCACTTAGGGCCTCACTGGGTTGCTGAAGCTGGCTCTGAACTCGCGATCCTCCTGTCTCAGCCTCCCTAGCCTCTGGGATGACAGGTGGGCACCATGGCGCCCAGCTGACATCACTTTTGAGGAGCAAGGAATTAAAGGTCTTGTCCTGTGTCTTCCTCTTCTGTTACCTACATAAAAGAGAAGTGCTGTCTACCTTGAGTAGCCAGGGCGGGGAGACATCTGAGAAGGAGGATAATGTAGAAAACACACCAAAGGAAATCCTGAGCAGGGGAGTAAAGCAAGCTTGGGAAAAGAGAGAGTTTCAACTCCAACTGGACTTTAAGCTCACCCGGAGAGCTTTGGAAACTATCCATTTTGTGGTCCCGCCTCAGGAATACTGATTTAATTGATTGGGATGGAGCCAGATGTAACATATTAAAGAAAATAACTCCCCAGGTTATTCTGTATGTAGTCAGGGTTGAGAACTGCTGCGCTAGACACAAGAGGCAGCCTTTTCCAGCTTGAAATGACCTTATCAAGATATTATGTCAGGTTTGGTTTAGGGAGAGCTGCTAGTTAGGTCAGAAAAAAAAAAAAAAGAACTTCATGGAAATCACAGGCAAGACACATCAATTGGGCGAAAGCTTGAACAATCAGGTTCATTTGTTCAAGTTAGAAAAACAGTAGCCTGGCACGGTGGCACATGCCTGTAATCCCAGTGACTTGGGAGGCTAAGGAAGGAGGATCGTGAGTTCAAAGCCAGCCTCAGCAACTTAGTGAGGCCCTAAGCAACTCAGTGAGACCCTGTCTCTAAATAAAATACAAAATAGGGCTGGGGATGGGGCTCAGTGGTTGAGTGCCCCTGAGTTCAATCCCCAGTACCCACCCCCCCAGAAAAAAGGAAAACACTCCCTAACCCAAACAACAAGTTAACTCTAGGTGCTTAAAGTGATTTGTCTGTTGGGAAATTCAGGAGCAAATGGAAAAAGAGTGATCTATGCCACTTCTTAGAGTTGGGACTTTCTTTTCTCTCATTAACATGTGGGTCTGTTGGTCCTCTATGCTCATGGAGACAGTGGGATGATGTCCCCTGAGTGCAGAGCCTGTTCCAGGAGCATTAATGAACGAGGCCTCATTCCCAGGGGCTGTTTCATGGCACCACCCAGCCCAGCACAGGGGTTCCTTCATTCTGGCCAGGGAGCATCCTGAATTTTGCTGCAACTGAGTTCATACTCTTGAGGCCCAGGTGCAGGCGGCTCCCTGTGACCAGAAGCCAGCTTAGAGATGGCCTTTGCTAACCAGACACAAATCTCAGCCCACTTTCAGGAATCCTTAAGATCTAGGCCTGGAAAGCATCTGGGAATGTTATGCTTTTGTGGAAGATTCCTTCTGTCCCGGGGTGGGATCAACTCAGACACTGAGCATTTATTTGAGCCATCCCCATTAGAAACATCTTCCAGAATCCCTGTCCATGTAGCCCATTGCCCTAGTCTGGCTGGGCACAAATCACGAGCCATTGAAGCAGGAACAAACTTTATTTCTGAACTCCACCAGCACACTCCACACACACTCCCCGGGAATTCTCCTGAACACCACGCAGCTCCTCCAGGAACCAGCAACGGGAACTCCCCTCCTCCAGCACTTCCCCAACCAATGGGAACTCTCCGTGAGAGCTCAAGCGGAACTCAACGGGAACTCCGCCAGAACTCAAAAGTCATCATCTTTTTTTTTTTTTTTTTTTAAAGAGAGAGTGGGACAGAGAGAGAGAGAGAGAGAGAGAGAGAGAGAGAGAGAATTTTTCAATATTTATTTTATAGTTTTCGGGGGACACAACATCTTTGTATGTGGTGCTGAGGATCCAACCCGGGCCGCACGCATGCCAGACGAGCACGCTACCGCTTGAGCCACATCCCCAGCCCCAAAAGTCATCATCTTAATGGTTCGTTATTGTCACCTCTCAACCACTACTTCTGGCAAAAATGCCATGCGGCATCCCGACTCGGCTGCGGCCCTCAACAGCCCATGTGGGGATTCTCCTCCATCACCCTCCCCTAGCTCTTGCCAATTCTTTTGTTCCTTTTAAAAATGACAAAGCCCAAGCCAGGCGTGGTGGTGCACACCTCTCATCCCAGTGGCTCGGGAGGCTGAGGCAGGAGGATCACGAGTTCAAAGCCAGCCTCAGCAACTTAGTGAGGCCCTAAGCAACTGAGCAAGACCTTGTCTCTAATAAAATATTTAAAAAGGGCTGGGATGTGGCTCAGTGGTTAAGCATCCCTGGGTTCATTTCCTGGTACTAAGAAGACAAAGCCTGCCTCAGCTCTCCTAAGCACCCTGCCGGTGACTTCCTGCACCCAAGCATGGCAAATACAAAGCTCTCCAGAAATGCAGACCCAGCCTTTTAGACAGACACTGTAATCGGTCACCTGGATGTTGACAGGGTCATTCCAGTCTGAGTGGCCGAATACAGCTTCCAGTAAGAAGAAACTCCCGCCAAAGAGGCTGGTCATGGGAAGCCTGGCTCTAAAGGTCAAGCCGACATAGTTAGTCCTGTGGTATAATTACTCCTTGGAACCACACCAGGAGTGCTTAAAACGCCGGTGACTGGGCCACATCCCCTGGAGATTCTGATTTAATTGACCTGGGACGTGGGCTGGGCATTAGGGTTTCAAAGTTCCCCGTGCCCTTCCTAATGTGTAGCCAAATTTTAGAGAAGCCTT
Source organism: Callospermophilus lateralis (assembly GCF_048772815.1). Classification (NCBI taxonomy): domain Eukaryota; kingdom Metazoa; phylum Chordata; class Mammalia; order Rodentia; family Sciuridae; genus Callospermophilus; species Callospermophilus lateralis. Next base: position 169,750,860 of record NC_135305.1, read on the forward strand.
CTACCTAAGCTACTTTGGGCTAAAGGGCAAGTAGAAAGGAGCCCTGGTGGGTACATTGTAGCTGCACTGCCTGGGTGCTGAGCTCGCCTGTTTAATCCCTTCCATGAGCAGAAGCGCAGAAAGCTGAGAATCACTCAGAAATTCTGAATCTCAGTAAGACCAACAGGCCAATAAATGGCTCCGTGGGGAGGGGACGGGGGCAGAAGGAAGAAATAACCAATTTTTGAAATACGTTGAAGAGGAATATCAACTTCTTGTGGTAAACCAGTAGCCTGGGTTTCTTGATGCCTATCAACCACAGATTAGGAAATTCGGGTGGGGCGGACATTGTGCATGGAAGGTCTTTTCTCTGTCCATGGCATGGTTTCCATGCATTTGAGGGAAGCCGAGGAACCGCACCAGCCACGCAGGGAGCGCTCCCGCCCAGAGGCAGCCTTGCGCAAACTCCATGGAGCACGCTGTAATCCCTGGGAATCTGGAGGCTGAGGCAGAAGGATCTCAAATTTGAGGCCAGTCTGGGAAGGTTAGCGAAGTCTTTTCTCAAAGTGAAAAATAAAAAGGGTTGAGGATGTAGCTGGGTGGTAGAGTGCCCCTGGGTTCAATCCTCAGTAACGAAAGAAGGGGGAAAAAATAAAAGCAAAGAAAAAAATAAAAATGAAATATAGGTACACGGGTGGGGGGCGGGGAGTGAATATCCACCAAACTCCCCCAAATATGCACATCCCATAAACAACTCTGGTGGTTTAAATACAGCTTTGTGTAAATTAGGAGGCGCTCCCTCTTCTCGAGGTACCCAGCTCCCACACATGGGGACAGTCCTGGGTGTGCATGTGCGAGCGCACTTTCCAGGGAGCACTTTGATAGAAAGCTGTCCCTAAAGGCAATAAGGATCCTGGAAACTGGGAACCAGACCACCTTAGCAGCATGCTGCCCCAGTTCAGGCAAGTCACCCACTTCAACAAGCTTTTGCTTTCTACCTTATTATGAGTCTTCGGTTTCCAAGATGCCACTTAAGAATATGAAGAATGGAGCGTGACGCAAGAATAGATGATCAACAAGCCAGTCCCGCATCTTTGAGCTTTTGCACAGGTATTAGGAAAGAAGGAGTGAAACATGATAAATATGTTCTCAAATGCCTGGTTGATGGGAGAAACCTGAGCCCGGTGCCATGGCGCATGCCTGTAATCCCAGCGGCTCTGGAGGCTGAGGCAGGAGGATCGCTATTTCAAAGCCAGCCTCAGCAACTAAGTGAGGCTCACTGGCTTAAGAGCATCCTGGGTCCAATCTCTGGTACGAAAACAAAACAAAACAAAAACAACCACCACCAACACCAACAACAAAACAGATTAAAACTATTTTTCTGTTATTATGTATTTCTGTTCATGGGAAAAACAACCCTTGAAAATATACAATATTGCAAACAGATACAAGTTGCAATTTCTTCTTCCAAAAAAATTAGTATTTGTCTTATAATTATTTACACATATTTAAATTTCAATTTGAAAGGTTTCTTTTCTCAAAATAATGCTTATTTCTTATAAAAATTGAGATATGTAGTTAAAAGATTAGGGGAAAAAATCAGTATTCTACCACCTAAAGATACCCACTAAAATTCAAGAATTTTCAAGTCAAATAATTCTTTATTATTTTATATTTTCACCTTTAATTATTATACAAGAAATACAGATTCATTTTAGAAAAATTAGATATAATGCAAGAGAAACTATTGAATCACTTGAAATGCTACCCTCAAAACAAATGAACAAAAACAGTAACAATTTTTTTACTATAATCTCTGGACTTTTTTTTTTCAAATACTTGTATATTTTTTGGAAGTATATGGGTAGCCAAATGTGAATTTGTATTGTTATTTTGTAACGTGTTTTACAAAGGGACCAATATTGTTGCAGATTTTCTCCTGTCCCTCAATATCATTTTTAATGTTTAATCATTCAAAGGACGTTTAATCTTTAGTGTGTCCTCTGTTGTTAGGCATTTGGATCCCTTGTGTATTCTCTTTTTTGTCTTAGAAACAATGCTGACCTATTCCTTATGCACATGTTTGTCCTTCCTTGCATTTTGAATTTGGATTGAGGAGGAATATCAACTCTCTATGTCAAACCAATAGCCTGGGTTTCTTGATGCCTATCAACCATACATTAGGAAAATCTAGGATACACTAGGCTAATGGCTTTGCAAGCTGTAAGACTTTTCAGGAAAAAGGATACAAGTTGTTTAGTGCAATACTTTTTATCTTTTCAAGTATTTTTGCTTTAGATTAAAATGCATTTACAAATTTCAGATGTTTTAATGCCTTCTGAAAACTTTTGTACTTTATTTATTTATTTATTTTTATGTGGTTCTGAGGATGGAACCCAGCGCCTTCCACGTGCTAGCCAAGGGCTCTACCACTGAGCCACAACCCCAGCCCCACTCTGAGCTATTTAGCCTACCAGCACAGTGTCTTTATTCCAGTTCTTTTCTGATTTTTTTTTTTTTTTTTTTTTGTACCAAGGATTAAACTCAGGGGCACTTGACCACAGAGCCACATCCCCAGCCCTATTTCGTATTTTATTTAGAGATAAGGTCTCACTGAGTTGCTTAGCACCTGCTTTTGCACTTTAAATTGGCGATCCTCCTGCCTCAGCCTCCAGTTGCTGAGATTACAGGCATGTGCCCCTGCACCCAGCCTGATTTAATTATCATACATTTTTTTCCTGAAATATGTCTATCTAATTCATGGCCAGGCAAGAAAACTTGTAAACTACATTAAAAGTGCTCATGGGGAAGAAGGAATACTTACAATCCCACTACTAAGAGAAATCTCTCTCTGGCCACCCTCCTCCACTTCCCCATCACTCTTGGTTTTAAAGACTCTTTTGCAAAATACCATTGGTAGACTTCTGATTCAGAGGCCACGTTGATGATGCTTCTACATGCTGGCTGCTGGTCAGGGAGATTTTATTCCTGTTGCCTCATTCAGATGTGTTTCTGGTAGGTAGCAGAAATTAGTGTGTTCCTAGGTGAGGCTGTGCTGAGATCCCTGACTCATATATATATATATTTTTTTTTGGGGGGGGGGAGGCAGGATGGGGCTTGAACCCAGGGGTGCTGAAGCACTGAGCAACATCCCCAGTTCCTTTTTATTTTTTATTTCGAGTCAGGGTCTCCCTAAGTTGCCTAGGGCCCTGCTAAATTGCTGAGGCTGGCTTTGAACTTGCGATCCTGAGATTACAGCTGCTGAGATTACAGGCATGAGCCACTGCATCTTCTTCCCCATTTTAGAAAGTCCTTATGGACACATCTCTGAATGCCCATAAGTAGGAAGAGCAGTCCGGAAGCTTCATCTGGCTTTAACAAAATCACAGATTTATATAAGAAAAAACAGGAAAGCCAAAGTACAGAAGCCAGGCACCTAAAGAAGGGTGACACACAGGTCTTTTTTATTTTATTTTATTTTTTTGGCACTCAGAGTTGAACATGCCGGACTGCGGCAAACATGGGCGCTTTACCACTGAGCTACACCCCCAACCCTTTTTACTCTTTAATTTGAAATAGGGCCTCACTACATTGCTTAGGACCTCGCTAAGTTGCCTAGACTGGCCTCAAACTTTCCATCCTCCTGCCTCCGTGGGGCCGCAGGCGTGTGCCACCACCCTTGGCAATGGCACACAGTTTTGCTTTATTGTATTCAGATCGGACGTTAGAAGACCTCAGTCAGGTGGGGCACACTTCTCCATTTTGGATAACTTTATATTTAGATTTCTAATTATAACACGAACACATGTTCCTTAGAGCACATGCATTCAAAAGCCAGAAAGAGGAAAACCTTAAAATTTCCCCATCAATCCATGTTTAAGAGGTTGTGGATGTCTTTCCAGTTTCTGAATACACATTGGAAGACCAATTGAAGCCCAACAGCCTTTCCTGGTTTTGGAGTTCCACTTTACATTTTGACAAAGGCGCGTTCCCCTGTTGGCAACTGTTCTCGAGGAATTTCAAGTTCTGTTAGTAATGTATTGCCTCGAGAGATGAGCAAAGAAAAGACATCACCAAGATGATGTCTATGAATAGCCAGGGCAATGGTGAAGCACGAGGAAATCGCTTACTATTCACCTACGCCTGACAGTAGGATCCTTTGTCCTCCCCGGGTTACTAGACTGTGTCTTCCTAAGCAAGATCAAGTGGTTGTTGAATAGATGGGGAGATGCTCTCCTGCTACCTGAGACTCAGGTGCAAATAACTTGTAGGATACTGGCTCCCATTGAGAGGAAACAGGCCTTGGGGAGGTTCCTTCATGACACATGTCAGGAGCGCTCTGGGAGCCCCCTCTGCAGGCCGGGATCAGGCCCTGTGCTTGTGGCTTAATGGACCATTTGTGACGTCCACGGACATCTTCTCCACATTTCCACTTGGGGAAAACAACTAAAGTTTAAAAAAAAAAAAAGAGCTATGCTCCCAAGGAGCTTATGATCACCGCATGCTTTACCAGCCACATCTATCCGGAAGCAAGATGTGGGGCAGGGCAACTGCCACCTTCTGTCCTTCCTTTGACAAGATTTGGAAAAAATGCACCGAAGACACCTGTCTTCCATCTGTTAGGAATTTGTAATGCATTAATTATGCAGTCACTGACCTTTGCTAGGAAAGGTATTTTTGTGATTAAAATACAAATAGACAACATGGCTACTCTGCAGGATCCCCGCCGCCCTCTCACCCCACCTGCCCTTTCCCCCAGGTATGAGGCCACGGTGCAGTAGTGCTGGGTATGCAGTGGCCCTGTTGAGAGTGTAGGGGAGCCTCCTGTCTGCCTTTTACTTTGTCACTTAACCAATGTTTGTTGAGCATTTCAAGTGATCCAGCCCCTATGCTAGGCCTGGGCAGAGAGATAAATAAGTCTCTGCCAAGGTACCATTGAATGTGACAGTGGGTGGTAACTACAGAGATAAATACAATATAAGGGATTCCATTCTCAGTGTCTGAGTTTGGGACAATATATATATATATATACACACACACCAGGAATAGGATTAGGGTGAGGTGAATGAGACAGAGAAGTATAAGTGTGGGCTAGGATTCTCTTTTATGTAAAATACTAATGTCTGTTCATCAGGAATTTTTTTTTTTCTGGTACCAAGGATTAAGTGGAGCGGCATTTAATCACTGAGCCACATCCCTATCCCCCTTTATATATATATATATATATATATATATATATATATATATATATATATAAATTAATTTAGTTTTTATTTAGAGACAGGTTCTCACTGAGTTGCTTAGGGACTCACTAAATTGCTGAGGCTGGCTTTGAACTTGCAATCCTCCTGCCTCAGCCTCAGTGGAGTGCTGGGATTACAGGCATGTGCCACGGTGCCTGGCAAGAATTTTTTTTAAATCAAGGATTCTTTTTTTTTTTTTTTTTAATTCTGAGATTTAAAAAATCTAAGTGGCTGAGGCTGACCTTGAACTTGTGATTCTCCTGCCCTCCAGGGACCTCCTGAGTCTGAGTTTACAGGTGTGCAGTGCCATACGTGGTCCTCAATGATTTTTTTTTTTTTTTTTTTTTACATTCTGACTCTTTGGAATACTGCATATAAATACTGTTTATTGTGGTTACTGAGTTTGTTGGAACTGCTGTTGGTTTTGCTCCGGAGGGAAAGGCCTTGTGTGCCTTACCCTAGTTCTAGTCCAGAAAGCAAACTGAACTTTACTGTCTGGGCAGTGAAGCCAGTCAGCTGACACAGGGTGTCTGGGTCCCGGCGCTCTCGTCTTTTGAATCTCAGGATGCTTAGGTAGACTGATCTTGCTCTAATTTGCAGTGTTTCCAGCCCAACAGCTTTTCTTCATTCAAGTGCTGTGTCTGTTCTGTAAAATGCCAAGCAGGACAGCCATCTTTTTCAACCTTGACAAGAATGTCCACTTTTGACAAATATTCATGGAGGACCTACTATGTGCAAGCTCTGTGACAGGCTCTAGTAACACTAATGTGAACATCTTTCTGTCATGCAACTTGGGTTTGGGTGAGGACAGACAAAGAAGTAAACAGGATCATTTCAATGTATGCTACAAGCCAGACACGGTGGTGCACACCTGTGATCCCAGTGCCTCGGGAGTCTGAGGCAGGAGGATGGCAAGCTGAAGCCAGCATAGGTGAGACCCTTTCTCAAAATAAAAATAAAATGGGTTGGGGATGAGCTCAGTGTTAGAGCACCCCTGGGTTTAATTCCAGGTATGAAGAAAAATAAAAAAGCTATGTGGGCTAAGAATGTATGAGAGAGATGGTACAGTATGAGGTTCTCAGAGGAGAGGATATTTGAGCTAAAACATTGATGATAAGTGGACATCATGGCCATACCTCTGAAAATCACAATATTTTTTTTTCTGACAGCTAATCTGTAATGAATCCTGAGTTTGTGTCTGTCTTAACAACTATACATGTCTGAACTCATCTCTCAAGAACACTGTGAGATTAAGACGTGTGTGTGTGTGTGTGTGTGTGTGTGTGTGTGTAAATGAAGTTGACAGGCAGGCAGAAGAGGCACAGGAAGTTAACTAATTTGTAGATCACTAGCTAGTAAATGGCGGAGAAATTCAAGGAACCTAGATAGGCACGGTGACTTCAAAGAGTGACAATTGCATGAAATAATTGAGAATGACATAATGAGCATCTACTGCATCCCAGGCTCTGCACCATGAGAGGCGTAATTCATTCTCCCAGCCCCCTCCTCCTCCAACAGCCAATACTAACTAGATTCCAGGCAAACTTTAAAAATAGTTCATCTCACAGAGTGACAAGACTCCACGTAGTGGCGGTTCCAAGCCTGTGTGAATTTGTCCCAGTAGGCAGCACTGTGCACCGCACAGGTTGACTTCAACTCTCTGTGAATGACACCATCGCGTAAAAAACCCTCATCTTCCAACTCCACCCGCCACCCCGGCTACATCAGCGAGGGGCCATGAAGGGGTCCCCGCCCCTAACTTCGGGGACAGGGTGAGGGAAGGATCTTGCGGAGCGGGATCAGGTGACCCACCAGAGCTCAGCCCTGGGTAGCTGGACCTCAGGGCCCGGGAGGCTGGGAAAGGGAGAGGGCGGGCGCAGCGCGGGCGGGGACGGGGCGGGGCGGGGCGAGCCAGGGGGCGGGGCCGCAGACGGGGCGGGTCTCTGGGGGCGGGGTCTCCTGAGGGGCGGGGCCGCGGGCGGGGCGGGGCGGGGAGGCGGTGGCCGGGAGGAGGGAGGCGTGCGCTCGAGCGCGAGCCGGGGCTGCGCGGAGACAGCAGCCGGTGGCCGCCGAGGGGGCCCGCCCAGGCGACCCGCCCTCCCCGCCGCGGCACAGACGGACAGATCGACGGACGGCGCTGCGTGCCGGAGGCACCCGGCCATGTTCAGCCGCAGCTCGCGGAAAAGACTGTCCAGCCGCTCGGTGAGTGTCCCCACCCGCCCTCCGGGTACCTGCAGTCGCCACCGGCGCCCGTGCCCAGCCCCCTCCGCCCCTCGGTCGCGCACCTGTGGCCCCAGGTAACCAGTTGGGGCACCCATGAGCTCACCGGGGAGCGCGCGAGGGGCCAAGTCCCGACCCCCTCCAGCCGGGCCACAGTGCCACCAGGAACCATGGCCCCAAGTGTCCCAGTTTGGGGCGCCCAGGGAAAGCAGATCGGAAGCCCCAGCAGCATGCAGCGTCCAGCGTGTGGAGCTCCAGCCAGGGGCTTGCACTTTGGGGCTGTCTTTGGGGGTGTCCTTTGCTACCCCTCTCCCAGGAGCAGCAGCCTGGACCACGGCAGCCGTGGAGAGTCCCTTTTCGGGCACTCTCTGGGGGAACCGAAGGATCTTGCTTTTGTTTCTTAGAAACCTGTGACCAATGTGTCTGGGGGGAGACAAAGCCCCAGCCAAAGCCATTTCTTGGTGCTTTGATACTGGAGACAGCCCACCTGGGTCTGCAGCCTTGTCTTAGGCAGGAGACCACCCTTGGGGCACTGGCAGCCCCCCAACCTAGGTCCCCACTTAGCAGAGGAACCCTGACTCAGATCCCAGGAGGTGGGGTGGAAGAGGCAGGCCATCCTATCTGGGGCACAGTGGGGTTTTGGAGGAAGCCCTCATCTTCACACGTGGCCTGTGTTATCTTTTTGTTTTGAAGTTGACCGGACTGGGGCGGATAGAGAGAGGCCAGCCATGTAACGCCTGCGGTGACCAGTGTCCTGGGTTCGCCTTGCATAAATGGAGGTAGGACTCTTTAAAACCCGCACAACACTGCAGGGAGAAAAGTAAATAAAATTCTCCCCTTTTCAATCTGACTTGTAAGTCACATGGAAAGAATGCAAAGTCTGTGCCTTTAAAAGCCGGGCTACATCTGCTACAAATATTCAAGGTGGAAGTGGTGGCCAGACTTGGGAGGATGCAGGAGAGCCCGGTTCAGGCTGCATTTCCCTGATGGGAGAGCTTGAGAGGCTTGGCACCACCCTGTGCCTAGGTAACTAGGCCCCAAACAACTCAACCCGGGCCTGGTAGCGTCACCAAGTGCCACAGCACAGCAGTGTGGAGCACTGCCTGGACTGGCTGGTGTTTTCAATTCAGTCCCTGTAACTCTGGGTCCCGACCACAAATCCACCACTGCCCGCCTGTGCTGTGTCAACCGTCTTCGGTGGCCAGATGTTTCTTATTAATGTGCCTTGCATGTTGACTTCCAGGCAGAGTCAGCCTGGAGCGGAATGGTTTTGTTTGGGAGTCGAGGGATCTGAGTGTCCTTCCAGTGCATCTGGCTGCTGGGGCACTGCTTGGGAAAAAGTTGGGGTGCAGGCGAACTGGCTGTCCGTTTGGCGATGGAAAAAGAAGAGGTCAGTTCTCCCCGGTGCCTTCCTTCAAAGGAAGGAGACAGTGAGCACAGACTGCTGCTGGTAGCATTCTGTCTGGATGTGTGTGCCTTTCCTACTGTCCTACGCTGTCGGCAAGAGCGCTGCTGTTTCTGGGTGCCAGGGAGGAAAGTCTACTTTGGTCTTCTTCCTGGGTCTCGTGGGTCATGTGTGCCCAGCACCCAGTTCTACGGAAACCCTCCGTCGGTTCCTTCAGAAATTAAATGCTTTTGTTCCAGCTTGGACGGGTCTGGCAGCCCTTCTGCCTTTGTCTCAGGGCACTGAGCGCAGCCCTGATGCTCTGGAGCATTTAATAACTCCTGTGTCACAGTCCAGCCAGGCGACCTTATAAATATGTAATTGGCAGACGTTGGTGTCCATCAATAGTGCCAATGCTATAGCCCCAGTAGGTGGGCTCCTGTGTGATCACAGGTCATACATGGGACTGGGTGTAGAAGGCTTATTTTACAAACTCAATGTAAGAGAGAAGACTGATGGTTTCCCTTTTTTTTTTTTTCTTTTTTCTTTTTGGGTACCAGGGATTGACCTCAGGGGCACTCGGCCACTGAGCCCCATCCCCAGCTCTATTTTGTGTTTTATTTAGAGACATCTCACTGAGTTGCTTAGGACCTCGCTGTGGCTGAGGCTGGCTTTGAACTGGGGATCCTCCTGCCTCAGCTCCCCGAGCCACTGGGGTTTCAGGGTTGTGCCACTGCGCCTGGCTCTGTTGCCTCCTTCTTGATCCATTTGCTTTCTAACGGGGATGAGGCAGGGCAGGGTAGGTGGCTTCCAACTTCCCTTTCCTCCCCTACCTGCCTGTGGCTCAGCTCCCACCAGAGGCCTGTGGGTAGTGCTGCAGTGTGGGGGTGTAGCTTGGTGCCTGTCCTCCCCTCCTGCTTGACCTCTGACCCCTGGTCAGTCACTAACACTCCCGGGTTCTCAGTTTCCCTAGCTGTTCAGTGGGAAGAACAAGGGCACTTCCCTTACACGCTTATTGCAGGGATGAGGGGAGATGTGGTCCACGTTGCCTACTCCCAGGTATGCAGGAAATATTCACTCATTTTGTTAACTATTTTGAGCTTCCTCTCAACTATTGCTCAGGAGGACTTACAGGGTCTTTGAGGATGCTAGGTGTCTGGGTCCCTTGAGACCCCATAACCACAGCTTCTTGGAGGATTTGAACCCAGGGGCGCTTAACCACTGAGCCCCACCCCAGCCCTTTTTGTGTGTTATTTAGACACCGGGTCTTGCTAAGTTGCTTAGGGCCTCTAAGTTGCTGAGGCTGGCTTTGAACTTGTGATGAGAATTTTAAGACATTTAACCCAACTCATTTTGCGATGGAAAGACAGTGCTTGATTTTCAGCCGACTCTGGAGCTTTTCCTTTGGAGAGAGACCCTCTCGTCAGGGTGAGAAGCATTTTCATGTTGAAGCCATTTCCCTGCTGGCAGCAGAAGGGCTTCGCTTTGACCTAGGAAGAGGGTTTTTCATAGCATTTCCACCCATTGCTGGAAAGGAAGCCGCTCCTCCTTTTCCCCCACGGGTGTACTGTTGGGTGACCTTTTGTGTTACACCACAATTTTCTTCTTGGCAGTTTGAAATCCATGTTACCCTCCTCTGCCTTGGGAGACCATGAACCCCCTGGAGGGAGGGTTGGGTCCCAATAGGCCTGAGAGAGACCTAACAGGAAGGCTGCCTTGGCTCTGACCCTAGGAGAGTAGAGCTCCTCTTACCCCAGGTCTCAAGGAACCAACCGAGTGGGGAGGGGCATGCTTCCAATCCCAGGGAATCTGGAGGCTGAGGCAGGAGGATCGTGAGTTCAAAGCCCCCCTCAGCGACTTAGCGAGGCCCTAAGCAACTCAGTGAGACCCTGTCTCTAAAAAAAAATATGCAAAGAGCTGAGGATGTGACTCAGTGGGTAAGCACCCCTGGGTTCAATCTCTGGTACCAAATAAATAAATAAATAAATATAGAGGAACCCTGGGACTGCCATGCATCGACCTGGACCACTGTGGCATCCTCTGAACGGGCCTCTTTGCTTCCACTCTGGTCCCCTCCAGTCATTGTCCACATAACCAGGCAGCTCTTAAAAACAGCGTGCAGAACTGTGTTACTGCCTCACAGCAGGAAGACCCTCGAGTTCTTGGGAGGAAGCCTGCTGTAAACAGACTTTGTTTCCCTTTGGCCTGGTGGAGAGACCTGGGGCTTTGAAGTGCATTCAGAGCAGGCCCAGCCTCTGCTCTGGCTTTGATTAGCTGTGTGACCTTGGACACATGGCTTCGGCTCCCGAGTTTCATTTTGCTTGCTTGTCACACTGGGATCTGTGCACTGGACAAATATTTGAGTGCTTGCTTGGTACCAGGTGTTCCACTGATGCTGGGGATTCAGCAAAGAACAAAACAGATGGGATCCAGGACCCCATTCCACAAGCAGTGACACTTTAGATAAGGCCATCAGGAAAGGACCCTCTCAGGAGGTGATTTTTTTTGAGCAGAGACCTAAATGAAGCCAAGGCCGTGCTGATTCATGCAGGTGCAGGGGCAGGTAGCATCCTCGATTTGTCTTGGGGGAACCTCTTAAAAATGCGTCGTCTCAGTCGAGTGCAGTGGCAAACCCCTGTAATCCCAGCGGCTGGGGAGGCTGAGGCAGGAGGATTGCAAATTCAAAGCCAGCCTCAGCAATTGTGAGGTGCTAAGCAACTCAGTGAGACCCTGGCTCTAAATAAACTATAAAAAAGGGCTGGGGATGGGGCTCAGTGGTAGAGTGCTTTCCTAGCATGTGTGAGGCACTGGGTTCAATTTTCAGTGCCATTAAAAAAAAATAAATAAAATAAAGGTATTTTGTCCATCTATAATTAAAATTTTTTTTTTTTTTTAAATGCATGGGCTTTGGCCTTGACCCACTGAACCAGAATCTGAGCTGGAACAAGAGCCCTGGCTGATTCAGGTGCCCCTGAAGATGGAGAGGCACCAGGTCAAAGCGCCGTGGATGGCAGACAGCTTTCCCCACCTTGGGTCTTCCTTGGGGGGAGTAAAGATGCCCATGTTCTTGTCCAAATCTGTTCCATTTTATGGGGATTTTTCCTGGGTGACCCTAATCTCTGTGTTTTCATTGTGATGCATACCTTTAGGTGGCAAATTTGGGAATTTTTAGAAATTCTAAAAACAAAACTCATCAAGGGTTTGTGTGTCTTGGAGAGCAGATGGCTGGCCTTTTCCCTCCACTGATGTAAGGTAAGGCAGCTGGAGAGCAAACCTGGCCTCTGCTCTCTACAGGTGGCCCAGCCTGGAAGAACCATCACCTCCCTGTCGCCTAGGGGAAGCCCCAGGTTGCCAGGCTGCAGAAGAATGTCCATTAACAGGAAGAGGATGGCAGCGCCATGGACTGTGGCTGGAACCAAGTCATTAAAAACTGGGCACTTGGTGTATCTGCTACAAGAGGCCTCTCCAAGGGGGGCCAGTGGGCTTGCTTATTTGCAACCAGTTTGAGAAGGGAGAGAAAAAGAGCCATTTTTACAGTGTAGAATTGCTCCATGTGTGTCCAAAACTGAAGAAGAATTATAGTAATAATAGTACTTAAGTGACATTGGCAATCAAAGCCATCGCCATGGGGCATGCCTATAATCCCAGCGGCTCGGGAGGCTGAGGCAGGAGTATCCCGAGTTCAAAGCCAGCCTCAGCAACTCAGGGAGGCCCTAAGCAACTCAATGAGACCTGTCTCTAGATAAAATATAAAAAGAGCTGGGGGTGTGGCTCAGTGGTTAAGCACCCCTGGGGTTCAATCCTTGGTACCAAAAAAAAAAAAAAAATACATTGGCGATCAATCACTGGGAGGATTTATCCCATGAACCCATGAAGGTGTCATGTCACCCTGTTTAACACACATTTTTTTTTTTTAATCCTCACCAAGCCCTGTGAGATCGAAGTGATTATTTTCCTGTTAATGAAACTGAGACTCTTGATTGTTAAATAATGTAGCCAGGGTCACCAGGCTGGGGCAGTGATTCAATTCCAGAATTGAGGCTCATTTCCTGTGGCTGGACACTTCTTGTGACTTAGGCGGTGGTCACAAACCAGAGGCTCCCACGTCACATCCATTCTGCAGATGGGTGTTGTTTGGTCTGTAGAACATATTAAGTAAGAGAGTTATGTGTTTTTTTTTTTTGTACTAGGGATTGAACTCAGGGGCACTGGACCACTGAGCCCCATCCCCAGCCCTTTTTAATAGTTTATTTGGAGACAGAGTCTCACTGAGTTGCTTAGGGCCTCAGTCCGTTGCTGAGGCTGGCTTTGAACTTAGCTAAGAGAGCTTTTTCTAATAATCAGAGTTTTAACTTTCTTTGTGAGGTTCAGCTCAGTGACAGAGCACTTTTCCAGCATGCACAAGGCCCCAGGATCCGTCCCCCGTACCATTAAAACACAGCCACCACCAGAGATGTCACATCTGGCCAGCGGTCCTGCACCTCCAATTACTGGCAGGATGTGAGTGGTCTCCCTTTAGATGGGTGTTTTGTGGACTCACCCCTGTCTCCCAGTGTGCCAGTTAGTTCAAGGACTTGTTTGAATATTTCGGTCCCCTCCCAGGTACTGGAAGTCACTGGAGTGTGCAAATCCTGAAGGAGCATTCTTGTTTTTGCAAAAAAATTATATGAAATTCAAATTTCAGCACTCACAAATAAAGTGTAGCTGAGCAGGTGCAGGTCCGAATGCTGACCCTCCGCAGTGGGATCTTTCGTGGACCACAGAGTGGGGTAGCTGCGGCCGAGGGTCCCGTGCGCACCCCCACGACTCTTCAGTGTCCGGCTCTTTCCAGGCAGTGGGTGACCCCTGCTCTGTCCGCTGGAGGAATATGCACGGCACTCTCTTAGGTTTAAGAATAAAAGTAGCCTGAGGATAAAGTGGCGTGGAGTCAGGATGGAGGCAATGTCCCCACCACGTGGAGAGAGGGGTGGTAAGATCAAAGGCCACCGAGAACCCTGGACAGACCAAAGCCCTTCCAAAAGGGCATGTGGCCTTGAGGCTAGCGACACCACATCAATGAATCTCCAGTGGCTTCTAAGCCCCTTGTAATCCCCTTAATGTCGCCACTTGCTGATGACTGTAGATTGGCTGGAGCATCAGAAGGCGGGCAGTCAGCGGGTCCCCCGCAGCCCTGGCTGGGCGCAGCTGACCTGGGAAGCCAAGCGGGGCTGGCCCCAGCCGGGGGCGGGGCTGGCCCCAGCCGGGGGCGGGGCTGGCCCCAGCCGGGGGCGGGGCTGGCCCCAGCCGGGGGCGGGGCTGGCCCCAGCCGGGGGCGGGGCTGGCCCCAGCCGGGGGCGGGGCTGGCCCCAGCCGGGGGCGGGGCTGGCCCCAGCCGGGGGCGGGGCTGGCCCCAGCCGGGGGCGGGGCTGGCCCCAGCCGGGGGCGGGGCCTCTGAGGTCGGCTTGATTGTGCGGCGCGGTTTGTCTCTGGACAAGGCTCTTCCAGGCGCATGGTTTGGCCGCGTCGCCGTTGCTCCAGAAGCAGCGCTGGGGCTGGGGCTGGGCCAGCCAAGCCTGCGCCTGCAAAGCAGTGCCCCTCCCCCGTTGCCCTGGCGATTCTGGGGATTGATGACGGGGGCCCGCAATTTGGGGGGTGACGCAGTCCTGGTTTCCTGCAGAGGATTGCAAATTGGATTAGAAGTGGGTTCCCGCTGATGATTTTGCTCTGGAAGGAAAAACACTCTCAGCCCATGATGGGTAGGCCAGACAAGGAAAGTGTGTGTATGAGAGACAGACAGACAGACACAGTTGGTTTTTGGAACCTTCCAGCCAGGGAAGATGCTTAGCGGCTAAGGCAGCTGGTTGGCCCACCTATTTGAACATGTCTGAGAGAAGGTGAGGTCCCTTGTTGTGTTTTGTTTTATATTGGTTCTAGGGATTGGACCCCAGGGAAGCTCTACCACTGAGCCGTTTCCCAGCCCTTTTTATTTTGAATCAGAGTCTCAATAAGTTGCTAAGGCTGGCCTCAAACTTACTCCTCCTGCCTCAGCCTCCGGAGTTGCTGGGAGTACAGGCGTGTGCACCACCGTGTTTGGCAGAAGCTGAAGTATCTTGATAGGGGTTTTCTCTTGGAAAACAAAATCAACTCAGTCTGAGATATCTGTATTATTATCTCTGATTTTGCAATAGCTATTACTGTTGTTACAGATAGTAAAATCACATGCACATATAAAGCATACCTTTCATAAAAGAGAAAACCCTTCTTAATTGCACCTTTGAGGTCTGGAGTTAGCAAACTGTAGCTAGTGGGACAAAATCAGAATGGCTTTTATCTTTTTATTTGGTTTTGTGTTTTTATTTTATTTAGTACTGGGGATGGAACTCAGAGGTGTTCTACCCCTTTGCTCCACCCCCAGCCTCTCTTTCTATTCCCCCCCCCTTTTTTTTTTCTTCCTGGTAGCCGAAATTGTGCCCCAGGGTCACTTCACCACTGAGCTACGTCCCCAGTCCTTTTTGTTTATTTTTTAGTTTTGAGACAGGGTCTTGCTAAGTTGCCCAGGCTGGCTCGAACTTGATGATCCTTCTGCCTCAGCCTCCAGTGTCTCTGGGATTCCAGGAATGCACCACCACATCCAGCTTATATTTTTCCATATTTGGGGCCGGGGGAGTCAAAAAAAAAAGAAGAACATTTTGTAGCACATGAAATTTCATTTTTAAAGTCCATGAATAAAGCTTTATTGGAACACAGCCACACCCGTTCATTTAGTGGCATCTTGGGCTGCGTTTGCAATGACCAAGTTGCTTAGTTAAAACTAACTTGCAGCTGGAAAAACTAAGTATTTACTACTTTGAATCAGTTTGCTGACCCTGAAGCTAGAATGATATAGTGTGTACAGATTGGCATTTATTTCCTCTGACTCACTGAAATTAGTATTTATTAACATGACAGAAAATAAGCATTCCATGGATTGTCTTACCTCGTTTTCTCTTTTCATGAAACCTAGGAATACTTTCTGGACATCTTTCCCTATCAGTCTATAAAGGTCTAATACCTTTATTAGCTTTTAGAATCCATTACATGGATTTTTTATAGAGCTAAAAATTTCTCTGTTGACGGCCACATTGATGGGATCTGCTGTTTGTGTGCTGTAACAACCACTTTTCTTGTGCTAAAACATGCCTGTGTTCATTTCCCCAATTATGTTTCTGTGGCATAATTGGAATCTCCAGGTCAGAGGATAGGAACATTTACTATTTTAAGAGTTCTTTGCCAAATTGTCCTCCAAAGAAATGGTGCCAAATTCCACCCTCAGTCCTTCAAAAGTATGAGTGTATTTGTGTGCTCTCTGGGCAGCACCGTTAAAACATCTCAGCTCTTACAGCAAGCTGGTAATTCATCCTCGTTTAATCACCCCCAGTGACAACTTGTGCCTGGTGAATAGTGAGGAGTCATGGCCGCATGGAGATCAGCCATCTTTTTTGCGGGGGGGGGTACTAGTATTTGAACCTAGGGGTGCTCTATCACTGAGTCACATCTCCAACCCGTTTTATTTATTTTTATTTTTTATTTTTTGGGTATCGGGATTGAACTCTGGGACACTTGACCACTGAGCCACATCCCCAGCCCTATTTTGTATTTTTATTTAGAGACAGGGCCTCGCTAAGTTGCTGAGGCTGGCTTTGAATTTGCGGTCCTCCTGCCCCAGTCTCACAAGCAGTTGGGGTTACAGGCATGCAAAATCGTGCCTGGCCTGTTTCTATTTTTAATTGAGATGGGGTCTCACTAAGTTGTGGAGGCTGGCCTCTAACTTGCCATCCTCCTGCCCCAGCCTCTCGGGTGGCTAGGATTACAGGTGTGCACCACTGTGTCCAGCTGTCAGTCTCATTTTTTCCTCCCAGAAATACATTTCTTTGTCTTAAATCCTGAAAGTAATACCCACATTTTGTTGAAAGGTGATCATTCATCCCGATGCCTCCATAGTTTGAGGGTAGTGGGAGGAAGGAAGACCTAATGAAAATGCTGGGTTTTTTGTTTGTTTGTTTGTTTGTTTTTTGGTTCAAGAAGGCTCAAAGGTTATCTTTCACCCCTGCCATTAATGAGGGCCTGGAGCGCTCTCCCTGTGGAGTGAGGGAGCATTCCCTGGCGGGAAGGATTCCTAGAGTTCTGACCTTTGGAAGTCAGAGGGACTCCACCTGCCTATATATGGAGCCTCCTGGGGGATGATCTCTGGGGAGAAGTGTGTTTCTAGCCAGTGTTAGAAAAACCGCTTTGAAGCTTTTAAGAGCTTATGTGGGGCTTGACGCTGAGTGGCCAAAGGGACGGATTGTTGGGATGCAGCCTTGGTTCTGCTTCTTACTGGCTGACTGTCACAGGGCCGATGACTTAACCTCTCTGAGCCTTGTTTTACTCCTCAGTACAATGGGGATGCCGTTACTTGTCTGCTGCAGTGGTTTTGAGGATTAAGTGGGACATGCCTGCTGTGTGCGTCCTTCTGTACACCGCGAGTGGCCTGGCTTGTCGGGTGCTCTGGTTTCAGAAGGTTCAGTGGAAACAGGGATGAATGAGAAACAAGAAGATGCTCATTTAGGACCCTAGAAATGGTAGATCCTGTGACAGGTAAAAAAGCCACTTCTGCACCGTGAGCAGAAGCCCTTCCTTGGTTAAATGGCAGTGACAATTCTTGGCTCATGGACTGAGCTCTGAAGAGAGGAGATATTTTACTGCATATCTGTAGAAGATTTTATGCCTTTTTTTTTTTTTTACAAAAATATGGGATGCAACTGTAATGTGAATTTTTTTTTTTTTTTTTTTTTGGCACTAGGGATTGAGCTCAGGGTCACTCAACCACTGAGCCACATCCCCAGAATTTTTTGAATTTTATTTAAAGACAGGGTCTCACTGAGTTGCTTAGGGCTTTGCTAAATTGCTGAGGCTGGCCTCAAACTCGAGATCCTCCTGCCTCAGCCTCCTGAGCCGCTGGGATTATAGTTGTGCACAACTGTGCGTGGCGCTGCTGTTAATCATTTAAACGGAGAGACAACAGACTTGGACCAGGCGACGATGATGCAGTGCAAGGTTATAAACCAAATTTTGGACTGAAAAGAATCAGGGGCAGCAATTATGTGATAAAATACAGTAGAGTTGCCCCCTGCCCTCACGTGGGGTATCCGTTTCTGAGGGAATGAGACTTCCTGGTGGAGTAGTATATATGGCATGTTACGCCCTCACTTAGGGGCACATAGACTTCAGGTGAAATGGCGTCGGTGGAATTGGCCTCTCACCGTCTGTTTGGCTGAGGACAGAGGAGGATTATAAAGACAGTCTGCTAACGGTAAGAGGACGATCACTTCCAACTCCAGCCCTGGTGTATCCTACCAGCTGGATCTTGAAAACTCAACTCCAGGATGAGAATCCACATCATTGACATGGGATTGATTCTACATATCGTGCCTCCCTCTAGCCCACCTAGAACATGGGAGTTCTTGTGAGTGTGCACCCGGCTACACTTCTCCATTGACCCCAACACAAGTCTTCAAGCCCAAGTTTCCTGTCTCCTGAGGCATGAGAAACAAGGGTATTTCTACAGTATGTGAACGTGAGGTCACATTCTGGCAACTCCTAAGGCTAGATCTGGCCTGCGTGTGGATTTTCTTAGCTTTGCACAAGATTGAAATGTTCGGTTGGTGGTGAACATCTGAGTGTGTGTCCAAGTGCAGATTTGGGCTGCCTCTGGAAATTGAAAACATCTAGCAACTCTGTTCTTACATTTCTTCTTTGCTTTTAGATGAAATACGTGTGTTCAACTTTTCCACAGTCCTCACCGTTCTCTATAGTCTTACCCCGGGGCCTGCCTTGCTCATTAACATTATTTGTTGTTTTGAAAGCAGCTAGTGAGTGAATAATGTCTATGCCTAGAAGGATGATGTGAGTGGCAGACTGGAACAAAGTCCCTGCTGTGCACGGCAGGTCATCTAAGCAGCAGAATCCTCCCTGTCTGGGAGATGGTGTGGGGAAGGAGCTAATGCTACTGCATCCCTGCATCCCTGCATCCCTACTCTGCGCCTGACTTCCTGCATGCTCCAACGACTTCCTGTCACCCTGAAAACAATCTTCTGTGGCGTGTCTTTTATTTTCTACTTTTTAAATATAAGAAAATTAGGAGCCATCGTTCACACAAGTAGCAGGTGGTGGAGTTAGAACTGGAACCCAGATCTTTGGGGCTCAAGATGGCAAGTCTTGGGCCGGGGCTGGGGCTCAGTGGCAGAGCGCTTGCCTGGCGCGTGTGAGGCCCTGGGTTCGATCCCCAGCACCAGGTAAAAATAAATAAATAAAATAAATGTATTGTGTCCATCTACAGCTAAAAAAAAAAAAAAAAAATGATGTTAAGTCTTTAACCAAAGGAGGGTGTTTAGTTCTGGCAAATTGAGTCTCTGAGTCTAAAGGTAGAACTGCGTTAGGGGACACCACCGTCTTGTGTTCTCAGAGGCCTGGGGGTGGGATCTGAGTGTCTGCTGTGGACATAAATTCTTGGGTGAGCTGATTTTTCTGGGGGCTGCAAGCTTTAAGGTGAGACTCCTGGCAAAGCAGCCGGGGTGACATTGACGTGTCTGGCAGGTGCCACTTTGGGAGAAGTGGACTCAGGCCCAACAGGATTCCCTGTTCTGGGGGGGTCGCTCCTGGTTTTCTAATCAGATCTCCCTCTATTCCGGGAAGCCCTGGGGTTCCGTTGGGGGCATCAGGACATCTTATAAATGCCATTTGCCTCATGTTTTCTAGAAGGAATCTCCACAAAAGGGATCGGCGGAGGGAGGGAGTTCCAGCAGCCCCTCTGCAGCCAGCTAGAATCAACATGCATCAGGCTGAACGAGTGGCCCTCGGCCAGCCAGTGGCCCTGTGCCTTGGAACCTGGGCTTCCCGCCACTTGAGCCATCTGGGTGTCAAGGTGACCAAACAGACGCAAGCTCGTTTGCCCGTGGAAGGCATTTAATGAGCGCCTTATTCGATTTTATGTTTGGTAAACTCCTTGGTGAGGCAGAAGCTGCTGTTTACGATTCTTACAGCGGGCTCCATCATGTGTGTGCAGAACACCCACCATGGACGCCCCCACTTGCAGGGCGGGGAGATGAGGCCTCCAGGGGACTTATTAAGAGAAGGCAGGGGCTCTCTTTCTTCCGCGACTCTATGAAATTACTCCAATGAGATGATTTCCCTGAGTCTTTTGTTCTCCCACCAGGCACCCAGGGGTGCCCCTTGTCATTTGCATCCTTGATGACTGGGCCTTTGGCACCTCTCCAGTGACCTATTGAATCGTTTGGAAATCGCAGTGACAGGTTCCTTTGATCCTTGTGAAGCCCCACATTTGGAGACAGTAGGTTACTGGGGAATGTCGGCTTCCCCTTGGACCTCGACCCTTTGTAGCCACAGGGAAGGGCACATCCGTGTGTTCCTTAGGTTCTGGGCGTAGAACAACTAATGGATGTGTCCAACCGTTAGGGATTTAGGGTAATGGAAAAAATTATTTTCTCAATCCTGGTGCTAACAGAATTTTTAAGGCACGTTCATTTCTGATTTTAAATCAGTTTTGATCAAGTTGTTGGATCATAAATGTACACACAGTGAAAAACCAGCGAAGTTAAGTGATTAGGAAATAAGATGAGTACTTCTAGTGTTCAGGTGTGATTTCTTATTTCTTGTTACTAGGAATTGAACCCAGGGGCTCTTAACCTCTGAGTCACATCCCCAGCCCTTGTTTTTTTTAATAGATATTTTATTGTGAGACAGGGTCTCCCTGAGTTGCTTAGCACCTTGTTTTTGCTGAGGCTGGCTTTGAACTTGAGATCCTCCTGCCTCAGCCTCCTGAGCCGCTGGGATTACAGGCATGGGCCACTGTGCCCAGCAAGGCGTGATTTCCTTCTAGTCTTTGCTTTCCATATAGTTTCACATAGATGTCTTAGGTTTTTGGAGCTGCTATAACAAATTATTAGCAATTGAGTGACTTTTTCAAAAAAGAGCAGGAACTTATCTATTCTGATTTCTGGAGGTTAAAAGTCCGAACTCAAGGTGTCAGCAAGCTCCCCCTAGAGGCCCCGAGGCCCAATCTGCCCTGTGCCTCCCTTTGAGCTTCTAGTGGCTGCTGGCAGCCCTTGGTGTCTCTGGCTGGTGGATCTCAGCCTCCCGTCACATGGCATTCACCCCAGGCTCCTGTCTTCCTCTGTGAAGTCTTGGCATTGGACTTAGGCCACCCCTAGCCCAGGATGATCTCATCTCAAGAGCCTTCATGACATCTCCAAGACCTTTTTTCCAAACAAGATCACATTTAGAGGGTCCAGGGAGATGCATCCTTTTGGGGAGGAGGGAAATACATCTTTCCTTCCAGCATGTTTTGGAGGGTGGGACACTATATTCAACCCACAGTAGCAATGATGATAATAAAATATACGCAGTTTGTTCCTTAAGTGTTGTGCCCTATAATGGCTTTCCAGATGTGCTACTTATAAGACTGCAGTGACACAGGATGGCTGGGCCTGCACTTGGAGGCAGCTTTCTGAGGAATGCATTTAACTTGATTATTCCTCCCTCTCTGTCTTTGTTGTACCCAGATTTATCCCAGGGTTGTCTAACCACTAAACCACATCCCTGGCCTCCTTTATTTTCTATTTTGAGACAGGGTCTCACTGAATTGCTTAGGGCCTAAGTTGCTGAGGCTGGCCTCCAACCTGTGATCCTCCGGCCTCAGCCTCCCAAGTCATTAGGACTATAGACGTGTGCCACCTTGTCCGGCTCTCTTACATTCTTAATTGTTTCCTTAGACTTGCCCATGGATATAAGCAAGATAGACATTTGTAATAGTGTGATTGAGCAGACCACAAGAAAGCAATTATACAACCCCAACACCTACAACCTCAAAAAACTCACTCCTGAGTCTTGAGACCTGCACCCATGAACAGCAGCCACGTGTACGTGTCTCTTCTTGTCACCCTGACTTGGGGGTGTGCCCCTGGCCTTCCTGGGGTCGGGGGTGTTAAGGTGTAGTCTGTGAGGTGGCCCTATCTAGTGCTTTTGGAGCCCGTGAGCTAGGGAGCAGTGGGAGGTCTGGAGAACGTGGAGGCCTTGGGAAGGTGCACTGTGCTTCTCAGGCTTGGAAACCCGCTCACCTTCTCTGGACCTCAGTTCCCTTCTCTGGAAGTTGAGAGAGACTGTGGAGTCTGAAAGGGGCAGACCCACTGTGATGAACACCAGGCCATAGCGTGGCTGGGCCTGGCTGTGGGAGGAGCCAACCGAGGGCGTTTTGTGGAAAAGAAATTCAAGAGAACAGAAGTTCTTCATTCAGTCCCCTTGTAAGCAACCACAAATCTCCACTGGCATGGTGACGCGCACCTGTCATCCCAGTGGCTCAGGGGGCTGAGGCAGGAGGGTGGCCAGTTCAAAGCCAGCCTCCGCAACTTAGTGAGGCCCTAAGCAACTCAGTGAGACCCTGTCTCTAAGTACAAAACAGGGCTGGGGATGGGGCTCAGTGGTCCAGTGCCCCTGGGGTCAATCTCCGGTATCAAAAAAAAAAAAAAAATGTGTAAAGATTTAAGATTACATAGTGACTTGACAAAAATTTTCAGCCCTCATTTCTCGTAAGGCTTGCTATTTAAAGAAGTTCTAGTCAAAGGGATAAGTGAAGGTACTATGCACAACTCCTGGAAAGTAAGTGCTTTTCAAGGGAAGGAATGTGCCTTTATTTCCCTGCTTCTTTTCCACTGGAATGTGGATGTGATAGCTGGAGCTCAGGCAGCTACATTCAACAGTGAGTTGGAAGCCTGGTATGGAGGAAAACAAAGAGAGGCAGTGTCCGGGTCTCTGATGGCCAGAGAGACGCTCTGGTAGCCTGAACTGCATAACTCCAGGCTGTGCTATATTTAT
This sequence comes from Callospermophilus lateralis, assembly GCF_048772815.1. Taxonomy (NCBI): domain Eukaryota; kingdom Metazoa; phylum Chordata; class Mammalia; order Rodentia; family Sciuridae; genus Callospermophilus; species Callospermophilus lateralis. The sequence goes on from NC_135305.1 coordinate 169,773,573, forward strand.
GAGGGAGAGAAATGACTTTCCGTCTTATTTAAGATACTGTTATTTGGGGGTTTCAATTGAATTTCATACCAGTTACATTTTAAAAAAATTAACTGACCAACTATAGATGTTGATTATGTTCAATGAAAGTTCTCTTATACCAGGTACTGCCTTCAGGCCAAGAATTAAATTAGATTATTTCAATAGAATGCTAGAACTTTCTTTTCTAACAACAGGATATACTTTATGTTCTCCATGGTGGAGACTCCAGAATCATTCTTTTAGATTTTTTTTTTTTTTTTGTACTGGGAATTGAACCCAAGGGCACTTAACCCCTGAGCCCCACCCCAGCCCTTTTCATGTTTTATTTAGAGACAGGGTCTCATTGAGTTGCTCAGGGTTCCCCTAAGTGGCTTTGAACTTGCGATCCTCCTGCCTCAGCCTCCTGAGCCGCTGGGACTGGAGGCGTGGGCCACGGCGCCTGGCTAGAGTCCCCACTTTGTACTCACCCCGGGGCCAGGTGGGGACCAGGGGTCCCGGGCGGTGCTGCTTCTCCCCCACCCCACCCCCACCCGGCTCTGCTGCAAACCATGGCCAGTACACAGCATGGCTAAGGGGCAAGCGCTGACCCCCTGAGCTCCCACCCTCTCCTGCTCCCCAGCACCCCCCCCCCAGTCTCTGCTCCACCTTCTCCCTCCACCCATTTCCGACTGCAGGGGGAGGCAGCTCGGGCCGGCTGGCCGAGCGTGGAGAGGCCCTGGGTCCCATCCTCAGCACCACTAAAAATAAAATGAAGGGAAAAAAAAGCAGCAGCTCTTATGAAATATTGAGCAGATACAAAATACAAAAGTACCCATTAAATATGTATAGGCAGGAGTCACACGGTGGGCGCCCCCAGCCTGCCACCTGGCTTCAGGAAATAGAGCCTTGTAATTATCTGTTCCCTCTCCATCCTCTCCCCCTCGCAGGTACCGCTCTCTGGAATCATCATCTCTCTCTCTCTCTCTCTCTGTCTTTGCTGAAGTATTGCCCACGGTGTGTCTTTTGTGGGTCTGCATGTGTTGTTTTGGGGACTCTGGTGCCAGAGCTTCTCTGGAGCGTGCCAGGCATGCAGTGTGTGCCCACGAGTTAGGGTGCATTGCCTTACAAAGGGCTGGGGCAGCTTGTGCTCCCACCAGCGGGTGACCTGCTGTTTGCCTCTCATTCTTGTCTGTGTTTATTTTTTATTTTTTTGGCACTAGGGATTGAACCCAGGACTGCTTAACCACTGAGCCCCCTCCCCAGCCGCTTTTAATGTTGTATTTAGAGACAAGGTCTCACTGAGTTGCTTAGGGCCTCGCTAAGTGGCTGAGGCTGGCTTTGAACTCACCATCCTCCTGCCTCAGCCTCCGGAGCTGCTGGGATGACAGGCGTAGGCCACCGCACTTACTGTCTATGTTTAATTCTGTCACGTCTCTGCAGCTCCCTGCAGGTGTGATTTCCTCTTCCTGGAGTGTCCTTTCTCCGTCCACCTTGGGATGTCTGTTTCTAGCTGTGGCTTCCCGGTCTCATCGTCTACCACTCAGTTTGATCATCTCCTTCTCAGAACACTTCTCTGACCCTGTCTCCTCCCTGCCCTAAGACGGTGATCTCTGGGAGGACTGAGTCCTGGGACCCAGCACCGTGCCTGGCCCGTGGTGGGTGCTGGAGTCTTGGTTGGTGAAGGGAATGAGTGGCTGGGAGTGCTGTCCATCTGATGTCCTCTGGTGCAGGGACATGAAACAGGACCAGAGAAAGTTCAGGGAGACCCACCCCACGGCTGCCTCCGACTTCAAGGCAAGTTCCATGACAAAGTTACCATCTGAGGCTTCTTGGGAGAAGCGTGGATGTTAGCCTCGGGTGGGACAGGATATTTCTTTTTTCTTCATTTTTTATTGGTTCATATTAATCATTAGGATTCCTTTTGACCTAATCAGAAATGCGTGGAATATAATTTGCTCCACTTCAGGCCGCAGTGCTGACTTTGACCCTCTTCACAACAGGATGTCTCTAAGCTGGATGCTAAGAGTCGTCTCTAGATGAAATAAATGGGGCAACAGGTTCTAAATGAGCAGGAGTCATCTCTCTGGTTGTCTTCAAAGAGGGGGAGCAGGGACACCTCTGAGGTGCAGAATCAACCCAGATTCCTTTCCGCCTGGAGGGAGATGGAGACCCAGTGCAGTTCTGATTTGCGTTTCTCTAACTGCTTGAGAAGTCGGACACTTTTTTCATATATCCGATCATTCACGTTTCTTCTTCTGTGAAGTGCTTGTTCAGTTCCTTTGCACGTTAATTCATTGTGTGTGTGTGTGTGTGTGTGTGGTTTTTGAGTTCTTTATATGTCCTGGAGATTAATGCTCTATCTCAGGTGCAGGTAGCAGAGACTTCCTCCCATTCTTCACACTTTTGATAGTGTCCTTTGCTGTGAGGAAGCTTCTTAGTTGGACACTCCGGTCAGAATGGCAATTATCAAGAATACAAGCAACAGTAAGTGCTGGCGAGGCTGTGGTTGGGAAAGGCTCACTCAGACATTGCTGGTGGGACTGCGAGTTGGTGCAACCCCACTCTGGAAGGCAGGATGGAGATCTTGGAAATCTGGGAATGGAACCACCATTGGACCCAGCTATCTCACTTCTCAGTCTATACCCAAAGGACTTAAAAACAGCCTAGGACAGGGACACAGCCACTTCCATGTTTATAGCAGCACAATTCACAATAGCTAAGGTATGGGACCAACCTAGGTGCCCTTCAGCAGATGAAGGGAGAAAGAAAAGGTATATTTTACATAATGGGATATTACTCAACCCTTCTCGCTGGCAAGCCAGGGCCGAGGGGAAGTGCTTTCTTTGGGAGAAGTGAACTTAGTGTGCAGACCAGCTCCTGATAGTGACCCCAGCCCCGCCCTTCCCGACATCCTTCCACAAGAGCCCTCAGCCTGAGCACCTGGGAACGAAGTTGAGGACAAGCCCGGGTTTGGCTGGAAAGGTCTTTACCCCTACTGCTGTTAACCCCTGTGTCAACGTCAGCATGTCCCCGATTAGGAGCCAAGGCAACAAATGGCAGGAGTTGCATTAGCCCGCCCTGTGGCTGTGTGGCTAACCAGAGTCCCAGATGTTTCCTCGTCACTTAACAATCGTGTCGTCTTGAAATATCATTGATGCTCATCACCTCTAGGAAATGATGGCGGTTATGACACTTGCTGCTAGATCTTTGGGCATCAGGTGCGTATTATATATGCATAATAAATACAGCCATAGACACTAAGTCAAAACTGAGACGTATGACATATATTGCTAAATATACTATTTATATAGTACCTTATTCTATCACCATATATTGTGTTATATGAGCTGTTATGTATGACACGTGTATTACATTTATTACATATATATGTGTGTATTTTGCATATGTATAGGTAAGACAGCAGCTCTCTAATATATAATATATGCTATATGTCAGGTTATATAGACTGTGTGTGCACATATGTGTGTGTGCATGTGTACCCTGTACACTTTACGACATCATATTTTGAAGAACTTTCCAGTGTTTTAATGGAATCAGCCTTCTGCACAATCCGGCATTACTCCTTTACCTTTGAGCAGGGAGGGGCACATGGACCTCACCAGGTGTCCAGGCATGTGAGGCGCAGAGGGAACCAAGAACCCGCGGGCTTGTTCTACAGGGAGGGAGTTTCCACTCAAGTGTTTTGTGAAGTGTCTTTTTCTCTGATTCTCTAAGAGGCAAGTTGGAAGCTGGGCACAGTGGTGCACCCCTGTCATCCCAGCAGCTGGGGAGGCTGAGGCAGGAGGATCGCGAGTTCAAAGCCAGCCTCTGCAACTTAGTGAGGCGCTAAGCAACTCAGGGAGACCCTGTCCCTAAATAAAATACAAAATAGGGCTGGAGATGGAGCTCCGTGGTCCAGTGTCCCTGGGTTCAATCCTGGTAACAAAAGAAAAGGGTCGTGTGCATGTCTCCTTGGCTCCTGGGTTCGTCCCTCCTGTACACTGACTTGTACACACGGGCCCCTCTGGGCTCCCTCCCTCCGGCTCACTGCGTGCTGAACACTTGCTCCCCAGTGCTCCTCCTAGCCAGCGCTTCACAAGAGAGGAAGGCCACCCAGGAGTGGCCAGGACCTGCCAGCGTCACTGTAGAAAAATGCCATGTGCCCCTTGGGAAGGGACTGGGCCTGGCAGTGTGTATAGAGCAGTTCTTCCCAGAGCTCACATTGGTGTGTCCCCTCCATGCCTTTTGCCACATCCAAGGACCTTCCCTGTCACCAAGAGGCAGTTTTGCTCTGTGAGTCTGTTAACAGCTCTGGCTCCGGGGTCAGACTGCCTGGGTTCTCCTGCTTCTTAGTCGCTGTGTGACTTCAGGTAAGTTACTTGACCTCCCTTGCCCTCAGGGTCGGTTCCCTGGTCTATAGAGAGGGAATCAGAACTCTGCCTGCCTGGGGGTTGCTAGGAGGATGAAGTGAGCTACCACAAATCTTGGTTCCTTATTGGCTTTTTTTTTTTTGGTACTAGGGATTCAACCCAGGGGTGCTTAACCACTGAGCCATATCCCCAACCCTTTTATTTACATGGTCTCACTGAGTTGCTGAGGGCCTCGATAAGTTGCTGAGGCTGGCTTTGAACTCACGATCCTCCTGCCTCAGCCTCCTGAGCGGCTGGGATTACAGGTGTGCGCCACCATGCCCAGCCAATTAGTTCACTTTTAATTTTTGTTTTCTGCCATGGTGGATACGGATTCTGTAAAAAGAGTACTGCCTCTTTTGTTTCTTCAGGAGTGCACATTTTTTCCCCCTTGTCCTTGTGTTCACATCTGTCCACGCTCTTTAAAAACGAAAAGAAAAAGAAAAAAAAAAGGCATTTGAGAAAATCATTTTAACATCACTCACTTAAAAAGGAAAGGAAAAAATTCACAGATATCCAATTTAGAATATTATGAAAGATGAGCTCTGAGAAATGAAATGTATTCGCCTGACAATTTTAAAGGCGTATTACCTTGACTTGAACCGAAAGAACAGCAGTGATTTTTAATTAGGCTTTTTTTTTTTTTTTTTTAATCTAAACTCCCGAAGTTTCCAGGCTTGGTAAAGGTCAAAACAGTTTGTGAAGAAAAAGCAACTCAAGCTTTATAATCGTATTCCCGTCTTATTTCTTTTTCTCAGGAGCCAACCTTCTAAAAATAACCTTGTGTTGTTTGGGAGCGTCCTCAGTCTGGCCGAGGATAAATTCTTTTTTTTTTTTTTTTTTTTTTAAAGATGTTATCACGACATTTGGGTTCCAGTGATAATTTCCAAGGCTTGAGAAGAATTCCCCTTAGCAAAATCTTGTGAGGTCGGTCAGGGCAAATGTTGAACATCCTGGCAACTTATCTCTCTGTTTGTTTAGCATTTCTGAGCTTTTGAAGCTGCCCATAAATAATCATGAAGTCATCACAGAGGAGACCAGCTAAGATGGATTGACGTTATTCCCAAATGCCTGTCTGGGAGCAGAAAGCCGCTGGTCTTTCCAAAGGGGGCACTGGGGTCTGCATGGCCCGATGCTTCTCCTCATTGTCTATTAAGCTGCATGCATCGTGGTCATCTTGGTGTGCAATCCTCTTGGGCCCTTTAGAAGGCTTCTGTGGTTTTCTTGCTACTGAGGATTGAACCAGGGGTGCTGACCCACACAGACACATCCCCAACCTTTTAATTTTTTTTTATTTTTATTTTTAGAGGGGCTTGCTAAGTCGCTTACGGCCTCGCTAAATTTCTGAGGCTGGCATCAGAACTTGCCATCCTCCTGCCTCGGCCTCCCAAGTTGCTGGGGTGACTGGTGTGCACCCTGCGCCTGGCAAGGCTTTTGAATTTTTATTTCGTCCCGGTGGGGTGCAGTATGAATTAGGAAAGGGAAAAACTGTCCTGTAAAACCACAGAGTTGATTGGCTAGTTATGGGGATGCTTCTAAGTAAGAGGGGATGGGATTTAGACCCCTGCAAAATCGTCCACTCCACATGAACCTGCCCGAGAGCCACCATCAAGTGCCCACGGGATTCAGGATAGCAATATCTGTCGGACTCATTGGGCTGGTCGTTTGTCCTCCTGCCTCCTTTGTTTGACCACAGAGGCCAGATGTCATAAAACATGGCGGTCACATTGCTCTTTATTCAAGGGCCCGGCTGAGGCACCACGTCAGCTCCAGAAACTGATGGTCCTGGAGCTTTCGGCAGAGGATAGAGCGTCCAGAAGGCCTTTGTCAAGACCTGCCCTTCCCCGCGGGACCCTCTGAGTGCCCTTGTGGCCTGTCTAGGGCAGGGTGGGGCTTGGGTCTGAGCCACTTCCGAGTCCTGCTGCCACAGCACACAACAGACCGAGGTGGTCCAGGGGAGAGTCCTGCTTTTTCTCTGCTGAGACTAAAAGACCCGACCAGCACAACTGCAGAGGAGGGAAAGTTTATCTGGGGGCTCAGGGTGTCAGAGGTCTCCGTCCACAGACAGCAGGCTCCATCCCTCAGGGCTCGAGGGGAGGCAGGACATCATGGAGGAAGAGTGTGGTGGAGGGAAGCAGCTCACATGGTGATCAGGAAGCAGAGAGAGACTCCACTCTCCAGAGACAAAGAGAGACCCCAAAGCCACGCCCCCAATGCCCCCTCCTCCAGCCACACCCACCTGCCTCCAGCCACCACCCAGTTAATCCCATCAGGGGTTCATTCACTGGTTGGGTTAAGGCTCTCACAGCCCAGTCATGTCTCCTCTGGACCTTCCTGCACCGTCTCACATGTGAGCTTTTGGGGGACACCTCACATCCACACCATAACAGTATCTGGGGCCATTTTTGGAATGGTTCATAAAGGAAACAGAAAACAGTGCCACCAGATGTGTGACAGCAGGCAAGTGACTGAACCTCTCTGTGACTTAGTTTCCATCTCTGTGAAATGGATATAACTGTGCCAGCTCAGAAGATTCTAGGTGAAGATCAAATGCAATAACAAATGTGAAGCACTTAGACCCCTTCTTGACTTGTAAGTACTCAGTGTATGGTTTACAATTAACTTGGGGCTGGCCATGATCCATTTGAAAGAAGACTGTCCAATAAAGAGAGGAGAGCCACCGGGCACAGTGGCACAGGCCTGTAATCCCAGCGGCTGGGGAGGCTGAAGCAGGAGGATCTTGAGTTCAAAGCCAACCTTAGCAACTTAGTGAGGCCCTAAGCAACTCAGTGAGACCTTGTCTCTAAATAAATACAAAATAGGGCTGGGGATGGGGCTCAGTGGTCGAGTGCCCCAGAGTTCAATCCCTAGTACCCACCCCAAAAAGAGTGAGAGCAGAGCCATTAGAGGGGCGATACTCACATGCTTTGCATACAGGTGGTGCTCAATACATGTTTGCTGACTGTTAACTCATGAAGGTCTTCATCCCTTTGGCCCTAGAGTCTTGCACTCAGAACCCTGATGTGGAACTCAAGATGGCAAAGAGTCGAGTTCAGCAGTGACATTTCCAGTCTCCCAGGAAGGTGGGGTAGTCATGTGACCCCATCCTGGCCAATGGGTCAGCACAGACGTCACAAGTCCATCTTGCAGGAAAGGAAGATCAGTTCTGGGAAACAGTGCTCCTTTCCCCTGCCTGCCTCAGACACGGAGATTGTGCAGGGTGGCCGTGGGGACAGAAGAGGCTGCCACCTGTCCCCTTCAGGAAGGGGGAGGGGGTGCTGAGGAGGGATGGCTAAGGGAGGGAAGCATGGGTCCCAGAGGTGACATATGGCCAAGGTGACATAGCCCTCCTGCAGGGGGCAGCTCACCATGCTGGTCACACACACACACACACGAAAATCATTCCTAGTTCATTTCCACTCTCTCTCATCCTGAGGAGAGAGGGTCTGTGTCACTGGAGCCTGTGACTATCCTGGACTCTTCTTAGCGTGCCGTGTCTGCACCCTCCACTCACCATGCTGTTCCCCCGGCTTCAGCCACCCACCTGCTCTGGGGTGCATAGGAGGTGTCCCCCCAAAAGCTCACGTGTGAGACGGTGCAGGAAGGTCCAGAGGAGACATGACTGGGCTGTGAGAGCCTTGACCCAACCAGTGAATGGACCCCTGATGGGATTAACTGGGTGGGGGCTGGAGGCAGGTGGGTGTGGCTGGAGGAGGGGGCCTTGGGGGCGTGGCTCTGGGGTCTCTATTTGTCTCTGGAGAGTGGAGTCTCTCTCTGCTTCCTGATCACCATGTGAGCTGCTTCCCTCCACCACACTCTTCCTCCATGATGTCCTGCCTCCCCTGAGCCCCGAGGGATGGAGTCTGCTTTAGTCACAGCAGGGAAAAAGCTGAGTAAAACACAGATACACACACACACACACACACACACACACACACACACCAGGTTCCGGGGATTGAACCCAGGGCCCTTAGCCCCTGAGCAGCGTCCCCAGCCCTTTCTATTTTTTAGGTTGAGACAGGGTCTTACTAGGTTTCTTACGGCCTTGCTAAGTGGCTGAGGCTGGCTTGGAACCTGTAACCCTCCTGCCTCAGCCTCCCGAGCTGCTGGGATCACAGGTGTGCGCCTCGCCTGGCTCTGTTTCATTTTTTAATGGCCCTTTAATTCAGCGGGTGACTTCTCTGGTGCTCAAGTGGAAACAGAGTGGGTACCCAGGCTGGGGGAACTGGCTGGAAGGGCCCGGAAGAGCTGGTTATCACTTTCTAAGGTGGCCCAAATGAGCTGTGAGGGAAAACTGTCACAAACCCTTCTCCAGTCGGTACTGAAGAGGAGGCTTCGCTGTTCCACAGGGCCCCTCAACCTTGGCACCATTAACATGTGAGGCTGCATCGTCTTTCATGTTGGGGCTGTCCTGTGCGTCATGACAACCCTTTGGGACAACCCAAAGGATCCCCAGATCTTGGTTGACGCGTGTGTCCCCTGGGAAGCACATCCCCTGGCTGAGGATCTCTGCTGTCCTTGACCTGACCTTGGGTGTTGATTGCAAAACCTCCGTCCTGCCTAAGATGTCGTATCCATGAGGCATCTGGAAAGTGTCCAAGGGCGGGATGTCCTGGGGTTTGGGGAGACAGACAAACAGAATCCACCTTCACCTTCCCTTAAGTCATTTACCCATGAACCAAGGCCTGGGAGCAGCCAGGTCAGGAAGCTCAGATTCCCTGAACCCAGGAAGCCTGAGACATCAAATGATAGAGGCCATTAGATCCCAGCGACTTGGGAGGCTGAGGCAGGAGGATCCCCAGCCTCCGCAACTTAGTGAGACCCTAAGCAACTTAGTGAGATCTTGACTTAAAATTTAAAAAAAATTAAAAAGGGCTGGGGATGTGACTCAGTGGCAAAAAGCAACCTTGGGTCTAATCTCTAGTACTTTAATATTAATTAATTCAAAAGGTAAGATTTTTATATTTAATTAAATTGCAGGCAGTGCCTTGTGGGGAAGGAAGGGAGGGACTGACCAAGCTGTAGGGGACCCGAGAAGGTGGCATGAGTGTGAGAACTGAAAGGTGACTGAGTGGGAGGGGGGAAGTACTGGGGGACAGAGTCTTTGGTAGAGCAGTGACTTGGGTGCACAGTGTCCCCAAAGCTGGACGGAGCTTAACCCATGCGATGGCCTAACACCCAGGGGAGGTGGATGCCTGGGAACCCTGGCAGGGAGAGGGACATGAAGAAGGACAGGAGCGCCCAGGCCAGAGCGTGGTGGACACGCAGGGTTCCATCCTGAGCGCAGTGACCGGGAAGCTGTTGAAGGACTTTCCTCCCAGGAGTGACCTGATCCATTTGTCTTCCAAGACATCCCTGTGTCCCTGTCTGGGCCCGGGGAGCACAGGCTGCTCTCCAGACCACAAGACCTCGTCCCCTGCTGGACTCAGGTAGGGAGTGACCTGACATCCCGGCCGCCCTGGGCGACTGTGCCCGTCCTCCACCCACCCCGGGTTAGGAACCTTTTTAAAACTTTAAATCAAAGAAGCCATTCCTGCCACAGCTCTACCTTTTGTTCTCCTTCTCTAATGGGAGCCAGCCGCACGGTCTTTGAGACCCCAGAGGACAGCGCGATTTCCATAGCAGCTGTAACCATGGGAAGCCTGGCCTGCAGCCTGCGCTCCCCTCCCACCGCACCCCCTTCCCTCCCGACTGGGTGAGTAGAAATGCGGGAGCCCCCAGGATCTCCAGATCTCCGGATCTCCTTATCGTCCCAGTGCCTGGAGGTGACATGCCTTTCCCTTCTGCTGTGTGACCGTCCAGGGGGGCTGGGTGCGTCGTCTCTGTTCAGCAAAGAACTGAAGCCCAGGACGCAGACGCAGCAAGCCAGCTGCAGGTTCACTGCAAAAGCAACAGAGACGCAGACACAGAGCCCTCCCCAGAGAAGGGGCCCAGGGCTGGGACTCCGGTGGGGGCGTTTGGGCCTGTTCTTTTTCTGCATTCTAGAATGTTCTCCTTGGCTTATCAATTCCTCCTGTCCACGCTCTCCTCGCCGTTACTGATTGCTGCACCCCTGTGCACACATCTGTTTTAGTTTTTTCTATTGGGTCCACCGCTTGGGAGCACAAGTTACAGAGGTGTCTGTCTGATTGGGTCCCCGTGTGTCCACGAGCACTTTGGTCCAGCAGGAAGCTGACCTCATCAGAAGACCCTCTCTGTGCTCCTCTGTTCTGGCCCCGCCCGGACCTCCTCACTCACCATCTTGCCCTGGCTGCCTCGGCCCTTCTAGATCTTTCTCACCTGAACTCTAAGGAGGCTTAAGGACCAAAGGCTGGCTCGTCTGGGGAGGGCCAGGAGAGGTGACTTTGGTGAGACCCCTTTTCCAGTTCCTCCCTGGAGGAGAGCAAGTGGATGCGGATTCAGGAGGCGAGAGCTCAGGGCCCTTTCCTGGCCTCTTGTTTCTTCCGAGGTCAGGGGAGGAGACGGTGCGCGTCCTGTGTGACATGGGCAAAGATGGATGATTTCTGTTGCTGAGACGCCCAAGAGTGGTCCTCATCTCTTTCCCTTCCTCTTGGCTCTCCTGTGCTCTTGGTAAGGAGCCATCTTTTAGGTCCCTTCAGAGAGATGCTCCAAATTCTTCCAGAAACGTATAATTCCCCTTTGGAAACCGTCTGTCATAAACATCAGGACCTTTTTGGGGGGGGGGAAGCTGGATTTCTGATTCAGTGTCTCTCTGGGGTGCGGGCCCGGGGCACACAGGGGCTGCTGGTCCGGGTTTCTCTCGATGAAGGGATTTTTACTGGCACGCAGGCACGATCGCGAACGGGAAGTTCCTGCCCACCGATGTTCAGAAGGAGGCAGGGACCCAGGAGTATGGTGTTTGCATTTGGAATTTGGCCAGGCCACTGGGAGAGGCTCAACAGGAAAGCTGAGAAAGGAAATACGAAGTTCAGGCAGATCCGAGATGTAGGTCCTCGTTTCCAAAATGCTGGAAACTCGGTTGAGAAATGTGTTGCGTAAGTCGAACCAGCTGCTGGCAACTTTAATACTCAGCCCTTTCCTGGGCCACCAGATAGCAGGGTCTCTTCTCCGGGATCTCTGTGTGTGATAGAAAGCCGGAGGATTTCCTGCATGCAATATCCTTCCTCCTTCTGCCTCCGGAACTCACTGTATAAAAAGAATTCATAACGGAGGCTGGGCCTGACTTACCTTCCGCTGTTATTCTCTTGGGTCGATGTCCTCAAACGAGGTAGTTTAGGACCTGGCAATCAGTCAGAATCATGAGGTTGGCAATCAAGAGATTTATGTTGGTGGCATAGGCCTGTAATCCCCGAGGCTGGGAGGCTGAGGCAGGAGGATCATGAGTTCAAAGCCAGCCTCAACAACTCAGCGAGGCCCTGAGCAGCTCAGGGAGACCCTGTTCCTGAATAAAATATGAAAAGGGCTGGGGATGGGGCTCCGTGGTCAAGTGCCCCTGGGTTTAATCACTGGTGTGGAAAATAAAAAAGAGTTTGGTCCTTCTAGAATTTTCCCATGGACCTCGGTGGGCTTGATCAGAGAGCACTGGTCAAAAGGAAATAATGGACCTCTGATGCCTAATATGTAGTCCGCAAATGCCAGTCCCCTGCCTCTTGCTGAGCTTTTGTTAAGGTTGATCTTAAGATGGTGGAGGTAGCCCGAGGGAACCGGACAGATGTGCCCTTTGAGATCTGAAATCTCAGCACACCAGAGGCAGTCCTCCAGAGGGGTTCTTTCCATGAAGAAATCTAATGATTTTTTTTTTTTTGCTTTTTTCTTTTGAGACAGGATCTCACTGTTCAGTCAATAGTCTTTGAGTCGGAGTTGCTGCTGTTACCTTTACACTATCATTTGGCTCATTAAACTCTTTTTTCAATATACATCCGTATCAGGACCTTGAGAAATTTCTTGAACGTGGACCTGCTGTCTTCCTACACCCTACTGCGCAATTCTTTTCTTCTTTCTTTTTTTATGGTTGGGGGTCGGTACCCAGGATTGCACCCAGGGGCGCTTTACCACTGAGCCCCATCCCCAGCCCTATTTTGTATTTTATTTAGAGACAGGGTCTCACTGAGTTGCTTAGGGCCTCGCTAAATTGCTGAGGCTGGCTTTGAACTCCCGATCCTCCTGCCTCAGCCTCCCAAGCTGCTAGGATGACAGGAGTGTGCCATATCACCCAGCTTCTGCTGTTCAATTCCGGATGAACAAAATTTTCTTAAGCAATCTAAGTAGGAACCACCTTCTCTTTCTTTGACTTACAGAATCTTAGACCTTCAAAGACCCCTGCAGAGTATCTGGTACATCCACTTGAGAAAACTGGTCTATAGGGCGAACCAGAGACCTTCCCTAAGGGGACCCTACTTGGTGGCATGGCTGAGGCCAGCATCTGCGTCTCCGTGTGGTCCTTTGCAAACATTCTCTGAAAGTTTAAAGAAATGGCTTAAAATATTTCTGTAAAAATAATTTTATTTATTATAACACAAAACTCCTATCTTCTAAAGGATCATTCAGAGCCTATAAGTGCTTTAGTGGCACAAGACTTGGGTGCTGCAATTTCTGTCTGGGTAAGCCGTAACTCATGGAGATGGCAGGTTGGCATGAGCAGGGATGCTGTGTGACCCCTTTCTCCTCTGAAAGTTGTCCTGTCACCTAAAGGGACTTTGTGACATCTGACTCCAGAAGATCAAAATGTGTGCATGGTGCTGTACACATCTCTGTGGACATCCCTTTGGGGCTGGCCTCAGGTGCAGACGGGCCTGGGTTCAGTTTCTGAGGATGTTCACGTCCTGTGTGTGAAATGGCGAAGGTGCTGCAGATAACAGAGGCACATCCTCTCCTGCTTTGCTGTTGTCTCTAGAGGACTTATAAAGCCTAATGCAACATCAATGCCCTGTTAACAGTCAAGACGTTATTATTCAGGGAGCAATGACAAGGAGAGGAAGTCTCTACCCCCCACCCCATGTACAGCCTGTGGATAGGAAGGGCCAACTGTGCGTGTCAAGATTTCATACAGTGCCCGGCACTAGCTCAAAGCTGTCATTAACTATTATGACAAATAGCTGATTTCTTTTTTTTTTTTTTTTTGTACCAGGGATTGAAGCCACGGGTGCTGAACCATTGAGCCCCCATCCCCAGCCCTTTTTGCTATTTAATTTAGCTACAGAGTCTCCCTGAGTTGCTCAGGGCCTCACTAAGTTGCTGAGGCTGGCTTTGAACGGGCGATCCTCCTGCCTCAGCCTCCCAAGCCACTGGAATCACAGGGCTGTGCCACCGTGCCCGGCTTCGAGTAGCTGATTTCTACTCTTGAACTTGAGGCCATGCCAACAAGGAAGGCCCCCTCAATTTCCCTATAAGAATGGAGAGCTTCTTCCACTGGCGGGAATGTGGGTGATCCCTGTTAGCCAGACTGAATCCGACCATTCATACCAGAAAAAGGTGGTATTTGTTAATTGGGTGCTAACTTTTTTCTCCTCCCCGGGTCTCCTGTGTCCCTACTCCTGATTTTAGGGGATTTATTACCAGGGTCCTGAAAGACCCAGTGTATCTACATATTTTGTTTTTTGGCCCCTTCGTTTATCTTTGGGAATCTGAGTCCCACAGCAAGGTTACAAAAGTTCTCTTGAAAACTATGTGATGGAAAAAAAAAAAAAGAAACCTTGCAGGAACAATGTGGAGATGTATTCCGTCTCACCCCTTCTCACACATGGAACTCATTGCGACATTCACCCCGGGGCCAGTTCCTGCGCACAGACCACAGCGCCATGCTGAAGGGCTGCTGGGAATCCCCCCTCCGCCAATACCCCATTGACAGCCGGCGACATCAGCTCAGAGCTATGCAAAAACAATAAAGTTGAACATTTTTCTGGAAAGATGACCCGTCTGTTGAATACATTCCGGCATGTGAACCCGAGTCAGGTTGGATCACGAGCCACATAAAAAGCTCCACTTCGATTGTGGCTCTCGGTTTTCAGGGGCTGGATTTTCTGAGCTGGATTCTGAGTGGCAGCGGACCTCTTCCTGCCGCTGTTTCCCTGTCCTGTGTGCCCATAAAATGAGGACACTTTGCATCCTGCATTCCCTCTTTTGGGTCCTGGGATATGATTCCATGAGCATCCTCTCCCCAGGTAGAAGGGAACGTTCATGATAATATTGGAGATAAAGAGAGCTGTGAGTTTTCCACCCAGACTCCTGTAAGGTCCATTTTTATCTTTAATGAGAAATGGACACTCCATGTCACATTCTGCTGAAATAAATTAATAAATGGCTCCTATTTAGATTCATACAGTTTTTCTCTTTTTATCAGCACCAGGGATTGAATCCAGGGGCACTCAACCCCTGAGCCGCATCCCCAACCCTATTTTGTATTTTATTTAGAGACAGGATCTTGATGAGTTGCTCAGGGTCTCGCTAAGTTGTTGAGGCTGACATTGAACTCAGGATCCTCCTGCTTCAGCCTCCCGAGCTGCTGGGATTAGGGTGTGTGCCACCGCACACCTGCAGTTTATAATGCACTACAGCACAGAATTGCCAGGTATCCATTAGTAAGCACATTAGTTAAGTTCTCCTTGTTAAGCACTTATTGAATATGTCATTGTGACTTGTCCAGGGATAAGAATCACCTCATATTCTGCATGTCTTTTCCTTTTTATACATACATTTTTTAGTTGTCAGTTGATCTTTATTTATTTATACGTGGTACTGAGAATTGAACTCTGTGCCTCGCACCTGCTAGGCAATCGCTCTACACTGAGCCACAACCCTAGTTCTCTTTCCTTCTTCCTTTCTTTCTTTCTTTACTCTTTTTTGTTGAAGTTTTAAAACCTTTTTGCATATATCTTATGACACCAGCCAGCATCCTGAGCATTTTTTTTGCTTTTACTTTTTTTTTTTTTTTTTTTTTTTTAGCTGTTGACAGACCTTTATTTTATTTATTCATATGTGGTGCTGAGAACCGAACCCAGGGCCTCACACATGCCAGGCAAGTGCACTACCGCTGAGCCCCAGCCCAGTCTTTATGTTTGTGTTTTATGGTCACCCTTTGACAAGGGCTTGAAAGGTGGCTTGTTCAGCTCAGGTGGCATGGGACAGAGACAGGAAGAGAGTGAAGAGAATGCAGTTCTGACTGGGAGACCCCAGTCCTCTTCCCATTCCCAAGTGGTCTCCCCAATCTCCAAATGCGGTCCAGACTGATCAGCAGGCCAACCTGGGGTGTCGGGAGTGCCTTCCACAACCAAGGACGGCAGACGTGACGTGAGTCACTCCTCCTTTCGGCCCTGGGAAGTGAGCAGGAGCCCCGTGTTGCAGATGGGATCGATTCATTTCACTTAGCATGAGAGGCTCTAGCTCCATCCATTTACCAGCAAATGCCATCATTTCATCCTTCTTTAAGGCTGAGTAATATTCCATTGTGTCATTGGTTTTTCTTTGCTGGAATAGAACCTCACAGCTCTTAGTGGCCATTGCTCAAGGGCAGTGTACTCTTGACTTCTTACCCAGTCACTGGAGCTCGATAGGCAAGGACTCCAGGGCTTTCGCAGAAGCTGGGAGCTGGTGAGGTGGAGGGGAACACTGTATTGTGCCTCATGTCACTGTCTCACACTGAGTCCTGTGGGCATCAGTTGCTCTCTTTCATGCTAGGAGAATTCTGGAATCTGGGTCTTACATTAGTAAGCTCTTGCCACCACAGCGATGGCTGACAGCTAACCTCAGAATCTCAACAGCATGTGACACGGAGTGTCCATTTCTCCCTGAGGATTGGCAGGGTCCTCTGCTCCTTCCTTTCCCCATCCTCCCTCCCTCCCTCCCTTTCTCCCTCCCTCCCTCCCTCCTTTCTTTCCCTCCTTCCTTTTTTGGAATTGGAAAGTGAACTCATGGGTGCTTAACCACTGAGCCACACACCCAGTTCTTTTATTAATTTTGAGCAGGGCCTCGCTAAGTTGTCCAGTTTGGCCTCAAACTTGTGATCCTCCTGCCTCAGCCTCCTCAGCTGCTGGGGTTACAGGTGTGCATCACCATGTCTGGCTCTGCTCCTTCTTTTATGCTTTTCCTGGGACCAGTGGGCTAGCCTGGGCGTTCTCTCCTGGCAGGGACAGAGATGTGAGAGAACAAGCCAGCCAACACAGGGTCTCTCAAGGCCTGTGTTTGGAAGTGGCCCATTACCATTTCTACCCAGTTGCCATTGTCCAAGACAAGCATTGGGTAAGGAGTAGGGAAATCTCCAGTTAAAAACAGCCATGGTAGCACATGCCTGTTATCCCAGAGGCTCAGGAGGCTGAGGCAGGAGGATCACAAGGTCAAAGCCAGCCTCAGCAAAAGTGAGGCCCTAAGCAACTCAGTGAGACCCTGTCTCTAAATAAAATATAAAAAGGGCTGGGGATGGGGCTCAGTTCAATCCCTGAGTTAAATCCCCGGTACCAAAAAAGCATGCAAAAGGCCCTGGGTCTGATTCTAGCACCACAATTCAAGAGAAATAGAACTCCCAAGGCCTTCCCCTCGGATGGTTTCAAGTGTCTGAAAACTCTCAAATGCAAACACTCGGGTTGGATGGGACCTTTTCTCATTTTTTCCAAAGCGAAAATGGTTCTGTCTGACTTTTTGGATTTTCAAAAGTGTTTCTTCCATGCCAAGGGCCAGCGGTAGTGTTTGATGAGTGTCCGTCACCCGCTCACATCAGAATATGGAGACTGCGTTGTGAAGTGCATTGAAGGCAGTTTGATCCGTTCAAAGAATAGTTCTTTCTCTCCTGATGTTTCTCCTTTGATATTTAAATCTGTTTTAAGCCATTTCTTCTTCTGAGAAATCCTGGTGATGTTAAATAGTAGCTTTAATAAATGTCCTTAAATCCTGCGTAGCTCCTTAAGATGGTTCTGTTCATTTTTCTTTCCTGCAACATCTCAAACTCTGAAAAGCACTGATGTCAACTCCCTGCTCTTCTTGAGATTTCCCCCCATCCCCAAGGAGCCATCCACACTCTGATTACCCCCTGAGAGGTGGAAGCTGCCATCACTGGTCAGCTGTGACCATTGGATCGTTTTCTTATCTGCTTTTTTTTTTTTTTTTTTTTTTTTTTAGTACAGGGATTGAATCCAGGGCATCACACAGCATCCCTTACCCTGGGGAAATTTTACCTCTAAGCTACATCCCCAGCCCTGTTGGATCATTCTTAAAGTGGGTGACATTTTTCAGCCAGTCACAGTACCATAAGAGACATCTGATGGGCGCAGTGACCTTTAGGATAGTCTAAGTTGTTTTTCTTTCTTTTTTTTTTTTTTTTAACTTACAGAAAGAGGAGCGTGCCATCTTTAGTCTGCCCGCACTTTGGCACCGTGTCACAGTTTGCCAAGCATTACCTTAGGGATGCTTCCAGAGGGATCTGGCCTGGACTCTACCTGTGAGCCCTTAGTGGCCTCAGGTCTGCCTCCTCAGGGGTCAGCTTGGGGCATCGTCCTCTGGGTCTGGGACGCTTACACACCCCTAGGGTTCCTCACTGGGTAGCGCACCCTGTCGGGTTGTGGAGGGCGGAGCCTCAGGCCAGCTGCCGGGCCCAGGCCCTGCAGAAGATGCACACCGCCTGCACTAACGCCAACGCGCAGCAGAGGGCAGTGTGTCCCGCGGCCAGGCCTCCACTGCTGCCAGGTCTCCTGAACCCAAGGACCCTGGGGTTTACCAGGAGGCTCACCGGAGGAGGAGCCCTTTTGTTCTTCAAGGAGAGAAGGGAGTTCATTTTAAAGTAGACTTTTTTTCTTTATTTTATTTTTTTTTACATTTTTTTTCTTTTTTCCGGGTATTGGGTACCAGGGATTGAACTCAGGGGCACTTAACCACTGAGCCCCACCCCCAGCCCTATTTTGTATCTTATTCAGAGACAGGGTCTCCCTGAGTTGCTTAGGGCCTCACTGTTGCTGAGGCTGAATTCCCGATCCTCCTGCCTCAGCCTCCCGAGTCTCTGGGTTGACATGCGTGCACCCAGCCGGGCTTGGTGGCCATCTTATTAGATGGAAGTTTTATTCTACGAGGCATCAACCGCTCTCACAAGACTGACAGGAGTGTTTCCGATCCTTTTCACTGGGCCAGACACCTCTGACCTGGCTGTGGACGCTGGGTGTGATGTAGCATTAGTGGAATAGGGAGATGTTAGGTTTAGACATGAGGTGTCCCCCAAACTCACGTGGGAGACAGTGATTGGATGATGAACATAATCAGTGCATTTATCCCCAGAAAGGGATGAACCAGGTGGCGACTGTAGGCAGGCAGCATGTGGCTGGAGGAGGTGGGTCCCTGGGGACATGGCTTTGGGGTTTATATTTTGTCCCTAATGAGCAGAGCTCTCTCTGCTTCCTGGAGCCATGTCCTGAGCTGCCCTCCTCTGTCGCGCCCTCCCCCGTGAGGCTCTGCCTCCCCTTGGCCCGGTGCTGTGGGGCTGGCCCACCATGGACTGGACCTCAGAGACCAGGAGCGCCCAATAAACTCTGAACGGGTTCTCGTCAGGTCTTTTGGTCACAGCAGCGAAAAACCTGACTCCAACAGAGCAGAAGTGGAAGGTCCATGCTAAGTGGCCCTGCAGTAACAGTGGGTGTCCCTTGGTCACCTCCGAACTGATCCATCAGCTGTTATCAATGGCCATGGGTGAGGTCGTTGAATGGTTTTGTGGGTTTCTAGGTCACGTGACCAGAAGCCACCCCATTACAGAGAAGAGGACTTACGGTGGGAGGGGCAGACTTGATGTTGCTGCGACCTGAAGTGGTACCACGTGCCCTCGCTACTTGAGAAGGGAGATCTGGGGTGGGACAGGTACATTTGAGAATCTCGAGCGACATGGGTAGCACTTCAGCCCGTCAGTGGGACCCCTGGGGGAGAGAATGGAGTGAGGATTTACAGAGGAAGGGGAGAAGGCGTCCTTGGAAAGGGCTGGCAGAACCTGGCGCTCTCAGCCACGCACATGGTGCACCGTGGGGAGTCCCCTTTCTCCAGTGACCCCTCCCTGCAGCATGACCTTGCCTGGCGGAGATGCTGTTTGGTGACAGGAAGCAGCGGGAGCTGAGATGACCACTCACTGTCTGTTCATCTATCCCCTGTGGCTTCCCTGTCCCCTACAGCCCCTCACCCCCTTTGGGCACCGGTTTGCAGGTGTAGAGAATCCATCTCTCCAGATCCACCAGAAATCCTGAGCCTTCTGGGCTGTTCCTGTCCAAGGAACCAGGAATCTTCCCACCACCCACAATCAGTGGTGGCTCAGCCATGCCTGCAGTGGTCTGCTTGCCGTGGGGGACCTTGGTGGCGTCACCAGGCGCCCACCTGTTTGACCATGGTCTTATTCTGGGTGTTGCTGGGTGAGGTTAACTTGAAACCTGTGCACTTCAGGAAAGCAGATGGCTCTCCATGACATGGGCCGCGCCATCTGAGCAGCTGACGTCCTGCGGGGGACTTGAGGCAGATCCTCTCCTCATGAGAGAAATCCCTGGCTGACTTGCCTTCCGACTTCGTCTTCATGAATGGCTCCTCTGGCCGTTGAACTTGGACATCACTGCTACCTGGTCTCTTGTACCACAGTCCATCCTGTAGATTTTGGATTGACCAGCTGCCATAATTGTGTGAGCGGATTCCTTATTCTCTCTCTCTCTCTCTCTCTCTGTTAATGTTGCATCATGGTGACAAACACTTACAAAGAACAATTCAGAGGAGGCAGGTGTCTTGTGGCTCACGGTTTCTGTGGCTGGCTATTGCTTTGGGCCAGTGGTGTGGAAGAGCATCATGGCGGAGGGGCATGTGGGAGAAAAGCTGTGTAGCTCAAGGTAGCTGCGAAGCAGAAAGAGAGAGACAGACAGGAGGGAGCCAGGGAGAGACATAGTCTCCAAGGCCACACCCCCATGGACCTACTTTCTCCAGCCACACCCTACCTGCCTGTAGTTTTCACCACCTCTCAGTAGTCATGATTAATCCAACAAATGGATTAATCCATCAAGTGGATTAATCCACCGGTGAGGTCAGAGCCCCCATGACCCAGTCTTTTCCCCTCCAAACATTACTGTACTGCATAGCACATGAGCTTTCAGGGAATGTTCCAGGTCAAACAGTAACTCTCTACGTCTACACCACATCCGTGTCTGTCACGTGTGCTGCAGGCTCTGTTGCTCTAAGAGAACCTCGACGACTGGAATGCTTTCTGCCACTGTTCTGCACAGTCTGTCTCTGACTTTCCATGACCTTGAAAGGCCTTGAACAGGCACCATCTTCCTCTTAGACTCTGGATGCTGTAGGGATGAAAGTTTTGGTACTCTTCACATCCAGTGAAAATATTCACCTTTACTACAGGGCCCTGTGTGCTGGGAGCACTGCCCTCATTGGATGCTTATAGGATGCATGATAGCCCCGGAACAGACTTTTTACCCTATCATGTTAACTGTTTGAACTCTGCCTAGCTCTGCAGTATGCTGACAGACCTAATCCTTTGAGTTTCTGTTATGGTTTGGATGGGAGGTGTCCCCAGAAGCTCACGTGTGAGACGGTGCAGGAAGGTCCAGAGGAGACATGACTGGGCTGTGAGAGCCTTAACCCAACCAGTGAATGGACCCCTGATGGGATTAACTGGGTGGGGGCTGGAGGCAGGTGGGTGTGGCTGGAGGAGGGGGCCTTGGGGGCGTGGCTTTGGGGTCTCCATTTGTCTCTGGAGAGTGGAGTCTCTCTCTGCTTCCTGATCACCCTGTGAGCTGCTTCCCTCCACCACACTCTTCCTCCATGATGTCCTGCCTCCCCTCGAGCCCTGAGGGATGGAGCCTGCTGTCTATGGACTGGGACCTCTGTGACCATGAGCCCCCAGATAAACTTTTCCTCCTCTGCAGTTGTTCTGGTCGGGTTCTTTAGTCACAGCAGTGAAACAGCTGACTAAAATAGTTTCTTTGACATGCTTTGCAGATTGTTTCTTAGAATTAGTAAACAGAGAGCAAATGAAGAACGGAAGACTAATGCTTGGATTTTCTTTGCTTTTCCAAGTGCACATTCCGTCGCTAAAAAGGTGTCCCAAAGCATATTTTAAGCAATATTTACTGTTTGTTTTGGAAGACATCTTCTCATGCATTAACTAATTTAAACAACACAGGAATCCCTGGCGGATACAGAAAGAAGTATTTCTCAGCATTGAAATTTAGTCATAAGGCCCTAGAATAGCTGTTCCAGTATTGATTGACACCGATATTAAACAGCATGGTGGTGGAGAGAGCCAGGGAGCGTGCCCGCGGAAAGGCTGGGGGGTCTTGGGGCAGTAGAGTGGACCGAGGTGGATGGCACCGGGCAGGACCTCAGAGACGGACACGGAGCAGGGATGCTTGTGACATTGTCAGCAGAGGCCAAGATTGGGTCTCTTCATGTAGGTCATGTGGGGAGAGCTGACGCGTGGTTGCTGGCCAAGGTGCACGGGTGGCACCTGGCCTCCTTATGGTGACAGCAAAGTGCTAGGGGCTGGGCTCCTGGTGACTGTTCATGGAATGTCCTTGAAGGAGCTTAGCGCAGTCCCCTATGCCAACCGCGGTTCAGACGGGGGCATCATTTACTAGTGACCACCGTGTCAGATAAGAGTGTGTCCACAAAGCCCCAAACCAGCAAATTATAGAATAATTTGATGCATCTGGTGGATGTGGCATAGACCAGGACGGTTCTTGGTAAGAGCTCACTTTGATGCACATGCGTGTGTGTCATGGAGAGAACAAAGGTTCTGAAATTTGGGCTTGTGTTTGCAGATCAATGTTACCACGTTTACTAGGTTGAATGTGATCAATGAGAAGTCTCATTTTACACCAGAGCCACCGAGGGGTGTCTGACACCAAAATGCTGGGCTTTCCCCCTCCTCTGCTCCCGGGAGCTGTATTGATTTCCTCTCTGTGGGGCATGTATTCATAGGTCTGCAGTGGCCCATGCCACCTTGTGTCTTCAGTCCTCTCCGACTGCTCCACAGAACCTGTCTCAGTTAATGTGCAAAAGGACAAAACACTAAACTCGCCTAGTCAAGCGTTGGGTAAAATGTAGAAGGAATAGGCTTTCTGTCAGTAAATGTGGAACATTCTGAAGCTCGGAGGGTTTTTTTTATAAAGAAAGAGCATAATGTGAACAGCCGTGGGGGATCATGGGTATCAAGGGAGGATAATGTAAGGCTGTGACCAGACAGTCCAGGGTTCAAATCCTGCCTCTTCCTTCTACTCAGGTAGAAGGAAGTAATCCTGCCCACATGTTTAGCCTCTGGCCTCAGTTTTCTCATCTTTTAAATGGACATTCCAAACATACATTTGTATCCCATAGGCCGGTTATAAAGATCAAATGTGCTGAAGGTGCTAAGTTAGCATAGTGCCCGAGACGAGGTGATTGCTGAGCCAATGTTTGCAGTTTCTGTTTCTATTGTTAAGTAGTCGCAGGCAGGAAACAGACCCTCCTCCATCTTTGTCAGAAACTCTCAACCTTTGCTCAGAGGTGCGTTGGTATTTGTGTCTGCTGTTGATATCCCTCCTGGTTTTCACTACAGTCCCAATTATTGAAATGTCCTTCCAGGTGATTCGTTTACTACTTGGAATATATCATCAAAAGGTAGCCCACCTGTAATCCCAGCAGCTCGGGAGGCTGAGGCAAGAGGATCGTAAGTTAGAGGCCAGCCTCATTAATTTCGGGAGACCTTGTCTCAAAATAGAAAATTTTAAAAAGGGCTGGGAATGTGGCTCCATGGCTAATCACACCCGCATTGATCATTCTTCACCTTGCTCTTGTCCCCACTGCTTACGGTGCCCTTCCACTCTGACCTTGAGCCCAGTGGCGGGACCACAGTGGCGAGCAGAAACTCCCAACAGCATCGTATGATTCCGTTCTCGAGGAACATGTGCCCCGTAGTGGCCTTTGGGTCCAGGACGATGAGCAGCCTGTGAAGGAGCGCTGGGTAGACCAGCCGCCTCCACCCGAGTCAGCCACCCAGATGCATGGGGGAGCCCAGCCGAGTTGGGGTGAGCCCTAAAGGTTCATGGGAAATAAATGCCACAAGGGCCCGCATTATTGTTGCGCACGTAAGGACGCAGCCGGCTGGAGGAAGCCCCACGGTCCCGTAGCCGTTTTTTCCATGGGGACAGTGTTGGATTGTTTTGCCTTTTGAAATTTTTATTTTCCAACTATGTTCCATGCCTCCAAGGGACGGTGACTGCAAGTCAGCGTGTCCCCAGGAGTGCCAGCCAGATTTCCAGCAGGTGGCAGGACGTTGTCATTGAAGGTCTGCAGGGAAATAAAACCTGTGTACTCATTTGAAGCTGCTTGTAAGTGCCACAGACCATCATCTGTAAAAACAAGCAGGGGACTTCCCCTCTCTGCAGAATTCTACTGTTGAGGGCTTAGAGGGGTGACACTACCAAGCAAGACTTCAGAGGCGATCGCAGCTGCTGTGCAAGTCTGGACGGACTGTTGCTCAGGAGGGCACCAAGTGTGATGTGCCCTGAGTGTTTTACAAACTGGGGGTGCTCTCCAGAAGGACCCACTGGCAGGGACTTGGGCAGAAATCGATGCCCAGGACCACCTGGATCTACCTTCTTCCGCATGACTGCTCCCGCAGCAGTTTAGGAATCTGAGCCTCTACTGTCACTTCATGGCGCTTTAAATGCCTTTTATTTTTTGGTACTGGGGATTAAACTCAGGAGCACTTAATCACTGAGCCCCATCCCCAGACCTTTTTACACTTTATTTAGAGACAGGGTCTCACTGAGTTGCTCAGGGCCTCCATAAGTTGCTGAGGCTGGCTTTGAACTTGCCATCCTCCTGCCTCAGCCTCCCAAGCTGGGATGACAGGTGTGCACCACCGTGCCCAGATTACTCGCCTTTTTAAAGCAAGGGGCATCTCCCAGTTGACTTGATTCCTCTAGGAGCAGAAAGTGGGGCTTATTCTTTTTTTGAACATGAACTGTCCAGAATATAGTTTGAACTCAGTAATTAATGAGTGGAGGGATAAATGAACCAATGAATGAATGAATGATACACCATTATGTCTCTATAAGTTGCTGCTAAGCCCTCTGTGGGTACATGCACTTTTGAAGACTACAAAAAGAGTTAGAAGTATGTGTGATCGTGCACAGGTTATGTCATGTTTTGGATCCTCAGTTTTCACGTACAAGGCACTAGGAATAGTCCCTGCTTTGTAGGATTGGGGTGAGAATCGCCCCATCAGGCCCACGGGATTTGGCACAGTGCCTGGCACACTAAATACACAGCTGATACTTTGTTATTGCTCACGATGCTGATGGAATTTACACTTTAATACAGTTAAGATATGCTTACGGATGTATGTTCCCCTAAAGAGAATCCATATGCAAATATTTAAGTGGAACTATGAGAAAGACACTGTCCTCACGGGTGTCAAGAGAAGGACACAGCCGGACACGGTGGTGACACCTGTAATCCCAGCAGCTCTGGAGGCTGAGGCAGGAGGATGGTGAGTTCAAAGCCAGCCTCAGCAATTTAGTGAGGCCCTGAGCAACTCAGTGAGACCCTGTCTCTAAATAAAATGCAAAATAGGGCTGGGGATGTGGCTCAGTGGTCAAGTGCCCCTGGTTTCAATCCCGACCTCCCACCAAGAATAAGATCCGTGGGTATCTCCTGTACGTATCTCCCTGAACCCTTCCCTGCTGACAGTGGCTCCTGACCCACAGCCTGCCTCTCAGCTGGAGGCCACTGTCAGAGCTGACCTCCAGGGCTGAGGAGCAGGATCTACCCCTTAATGACACCCACCTCCGTCCTGACTGGTTGGTGCAGTAGACTACATATTTTAGTGTTCGCCCCTGGCTGCTGACTTCACAGGCGCGGATTTGCAAGATCAACGATTCAGAGGTGACTTACCGACACCTGTCCATGAGATCTGTAACTTCAAGTCTGTCGACACCTGGTCTGTGACCAAATGTCCCAAATATCCAGGCACAGGTAACAGAGGGAGGGAGTTTGAGGGCCTTTTTTTAAAAAATCTTTCATTTTCTAAGAAAAGTCAAGTTCACTTATAGAATCTGGGTTTCTCAGGGTGAGAGGGCTGCAGGCATCTGGGTGGGGTGGATTCTTTGTGGCATGGGACTGAATCACTTAAGTAACATCCTTGTCCTTCACTGAGAAAATAGAGCATCCAAAATTGTCCCCAAATGTTTCTAGATGTCTCTGGTAGGAGGGTGGGTCACGCAGGGCTCCCCAGGAATGTCCTTGGTGGAGAACCAGTGTGTGATTTGCCAAAGAGAAACATCTCGCTGTGTTTTATAAATATGTTGGGGATATAAAAGGTACAAAGGCTGAGTGGATAAAAATAGCCGTTGAACCTTTCCCTCGCCACCCAGAGCTGACCTTGGCTTTTCAAGAGTGACAGGTAGCGGATCGGAGATCTTTCATGTAGCCCCCTGCAGCCACCCCGCTGCCCCAGGGCCTGGGCTCCGGGCCAGAGACACAGCGGGCAATCGGACGCCATTCCTGTCCTTGAGGGGACTCACATTGTGAGCTGAGCAGAAGTGCATTAACCCAGTGAGTCCCAAGTTCTGGGTGCTGGGAGGCCTGCAGACAAGCTGACCTGGGTGCATTACAGCCCGTCGGAAATCACAATCTAGAGCTCAGGTATTATCATAGGTGGTAAATGTCATTGTATATAATATCCACAATAATATCATATGTATTATATAGAACAACAATATTATTGTTAGGTTTTTATATACTTGTCATTATGTAATTAGCTGCTATATTGGATATTTGACGTTTTTTTGTGGCTGCTTAACCTCTGGGACAGTGGGACAGAATGGGTCAACACCTCTGTCTTGAAGGCACTGGGCAACAGAAGCCCAGGCAGCAAATTTCCATTTGATTTCCATCCCATCTCATTGGACAGGAAATGGATTTTTTTTTTTTTTTGTACCAGGAATTGAACCCAGGGGTGCTTACCCACTGAGCCCCATCCCCAGCCCTTTTTCTATTTTATTTAGAGACAGGGTCTCCCTGAGTTGCTTAGAGCCTCGCTAAGTTGCTGAGGCTGGCCTTGAACTCGCGGTCCTCCTGCCTCAGCCTCCTGAACCGCAGGGATGACAGGCGTGTGCTATTGTGAGCAGCTGAGAATGTCATGACTTTCTAAAGCCAAGATCCGGTGGCTTCTCCCCCACTCTGTACCAGTTCTGCTCTAGATCTTCTCACCCAAGCCCTCTGTGGTTCTTTCTAAAGGTGGCTCCACCCTCCTTTAATCCCGATTGCTGACAGCCTGCGGCTTCTCTGGGAATCCCAGCTGGGTCCTGTAGCTTGTGTTGTCGCGTTTGTGGTTTTCAAGACAAGCCCCTAACATTTGTCCAACGTGGTGGTTTGCGGTCACATACATGCATGCAGAGCTCACTGAAGTTGACTGGCGTTCTTGTTTTACAAATTGCTACCTTTTGAGATTTTTCCCTTGGTTTTCTTTGGCAAGATAACGTCTGTCTGAAGGATCATGGCCATATCCAACGTGTGTTGGGCTTTGGTGTGTTAATATTATAATTGCTTTGCTATCTGCTCTTACCCCCAACGTGGTAGGAGCGGTTTCCCCCAGTGCCTTGTATTTGCACAAAGGATCCTACGTCTATAAATGCGTTTGATTTCTGCTCCCTGGTTTATTTTAAGATGGCTCTTTCAGCACAGCGCAGAGGAAATGGATGCCTTTGAATCTATTTGATAATGATCAACAACCCCAATGAGAATTTGAAAAAGGGGGTATTTATCCCAATCATAACCCCTGAGTGGGTATTAGCATTTGAAAGCAAAATGTGCCTGAGCCAGGGAGTAGCAAAGGACTGTTTAGCCAACATTTGTGGGGTCCTAAGTCATTAAGTCCTGGTTTGTCCTTGGCTTTAGGTGAAAGGACTTAATTTGTCAACTGACTTCCAGAAAAGAAAGTCGCGCCTCCATGGAGGACGCGGTTAATTGTAGTCAAATCAGATCTGTATCGACTTGTATTGCTGAAACTCTGCCCAGGAATAATTTTTAAACAGATAATTATTTAGTCACCAATCAAAACCTCAGCGAAAGGAATGTGTCACTGAGCAAACGGGGAGCCCTCCCTGGGTTGTCAAACGCAGCTTGGTTTGTTCCTTCAAAGTTACTAGGCCAAGCCCATTTGGATCTCTCCTGGTCTCCTGGGGTTCTGAGCCATTTCTCACTTTTTTTTTTTTTTTTTTTTTTTTTGCTTTTTTCTGGTATGGGGGATAGAACCCAGGGGCACTCAACCACTGAGCCCCATCCCCAGCCCTTTAAAATATTTTATTTAGAGACAGGGTCTCACTGAGTTGCTTAGGGCCTCACTAAGTTACTGAGGCTGGCTTTGAACTTGGGAACCTTCTGCCTCAGCCTCCTGAGCCAGCAAGCTGGGATTGCAGGCACGGGCCACCACGTCTGGCTTCGATTTGTTGCTTTCTGTTTCCAACGTCCCCACTGAAGGCTTTTGAGGAGCAGAGTTAAAGGGAAAGCAGGGATTGCTGGAGGATTTATGCACAGAACATGGTACTAGAGGGAGAAGCAGGTAAGATTCCGCAGAGGGAGGACAGAGTCAAGGGTAGGGAAGGAAAGCAGGGACTAGGGCTGGGCTGGGCTCAGTGGTAGAGGCTTGCCCGGCCTGTGGGAGGCACTGGGGGCCCTCCTCAGCACCACATAAGAAATTAACAAATAAATAAAATAAAGGTCTCATGTCCGTCTAAAACTGGGAAAACATTAAGAAAACCAGATGTTTAGTCGTAGGAGCTCCCCAAGCCCTGGGCCCGGTGAGTGTGTCCCGGGCTTTTTTCATGGTATGATGAACCGTGATAGACACTCCCATGGAGAGCAGCAGAGGAAATGGCAGCTCAAGCTGAGTGTCCGCCATGGAACCAGCCAAGGGTTTTGATTGGATCATCCTCCTCATCCTCAGGACTTTATCAGCCTCATTTTCCTGTTGAGAAAACGAGGGCTTTGGGGACAGAGAAACTCCAAGAAGTCAACATTAGATTGGAAAAGGGTGGGGCTAGACAGGTGGAGATGGCAAATTCCAACGGCCAACATCCAAACGCCCCCAGATCCAGAACCGTTTGGCACTGCTGTGACGCGACAGGTGGAGACCCCCACTGACCCTAGGTGAGGGGGTCACGGTCAGGAAGCAGGTGCACTTAAGGTGCCCTGTGAAATCGCCTCCAGGCCATGCCTACAGGGTGCATATGAAACAGATGGACTTCATGTTGGGACTTGGGTCCCTCCCCAGGTAATCTCATCATGTACCAATATTCCAAAATTCGAAAACACTGTGAAGTCTGAAGCGTTGTTTTTTTCTTTCCTGTTTAGTTATATGTGACAATGAAATGTATTTTGACCTATCACACACACATGGAGTCTAACTCCCCAGTCTTGTGGTTGGACGTGATGTGGAGTTTCCCTGGTCGTGTGTTCACATAGGAACACAGGAAAGTTCTGTCCCAATCACTCCACTGTCTTTCCTATTCCCACCCCACTTCCCTTCATTTCCCTTTGTCTCATCTAGTGACCCTCTAGTCTTCCCTCCCCATTCCCTTATTGTCAGTGAGCATCCACAGATCAGAGAGAACATGTGGCCTTTGGGGTTGGCTTATTTCTCTTAGCAGGATAGTCTCCATTTCCATCCGTTCACCTACAAATGCCATTATTTCATTGTTTTTTTTATGACTGAGTAATATTCCATGGTGTGTAGATACCACACTGTCTCTTTCTCTTTAAATTTAATTAATTTACCTTTTGTTGTTATTTGCCATGCCATCTTCTCCAGGCCACTGCTTACCCCTCCGCTCTTTGGCCACCCTCAGCCAAGCTGGTGCATTTCTAATGCATTTTTTTTACGTTCTGTTGGAAATTTCTGACATTTTTTACAGTGCAGTATTTAGTTTCTTTTTCTTTTTTTTAATTGATTTTATTTTTTAAATACATGACAGCGGAATGCATTACAATTCTTATTACACACACAGAGCACAATTTTTTTTTTTTAATCTCTGGTTGTACACAAAGTATATTCTCACCAATTCGTGTCTTCATACGTGGACTTTGGATAATGATGTCCATCACATTCCACCATCCTGGCTAATCCCCTGCCCCTCCCTTCCCCTCCCACCCCTCTGCCCTATCTAGAATTCATCTATTCCTCCCATGCTCCCCCTCCCTACCCCACTATGAGTCAGCCTCCTTATATCAGAGAAAACATTTGGTTTTTTGGGATTGGCTAACTTCACTTAGCATTATCTTCTCTAACTCCATCCATTTACCTGCACATGCCATGATTTTATTCTCCATTCATCTGTTGAAGGGCTCCTAGGTTGGTTTCATAGCTTAGCTATTGTGAATTGAGCTGCAATAAACAGTGATGTGGTAAAACAATTCATTTTCCCAACAAGGATTTTGAATAAAAGGTACTCTGCACACATACATGTATCTTTCTTGCACAAAATATGTTTGGGATCCTATTTGAGACTCTCTCCATGGAGGAAATTCTAGTAGAGATTTGACAGAGATACCATCAACAGTGGGCTTCCACTATTTGGGAAATATCGTCTCACACCAAGTCAAAGAGGTCAGATTTTATCAATTTGTTTGTTTGCCTTATTTTTTTTAATCATAAAACTTAAAGCTTTCGATATATTGATATGTATCCCGGATTTTGTGGAAGGGTATCTAGGGTGCATTTTCCCAAACTCAGTTGGTCACAGAAGTATTTTTTTTTTCTCTTTTGTTCTTTCTTTTCCCACCAAAATACAGATGAAGCATCTTTTGGGAATCCTGGGGGACGGTGGGGGAGGGTGGGAATGGTGGGAAAACAGGCTGAGCGGGGTCTCTTGCTTACTGGGGGCTGTCTCCGTAGCTCAGGGTAACATTTCCCTTCTGTCTGCCTAAGTTTTGCCTCCACAGCCTGGAATGTGCATGTGTGTCACCCTGTGTGACTGTGAACAGTTGAACGAGAACGAAAACACGGTGACACTGTCCACACTAACTGTGCCAAAGGCATTTCTTAAGGAAAAGTGTTCAAAAACTGTGGCCCTGGGAAGAGGGAATCTGCATTTTCTTTTATTATCCAAGAGTCTGATCATCTCCACTATTAAAACTGCTCGAGGAACTGGAGAGAACTTTTCTGGAAAAGATATTGCATCCTGACCCTTGTGGACATGGACGCCACTGGAAGCATGCAACGGAGGATGCTAACTCTCCCTGGATGGAGAGCCCTGGGGTCCCAGTGGAGTCCATCAAGACTGCGCTCCTTCTTCTGATGGAACGCTCCCAGCGACTCTTGAACTGAAGTGAGATCCAGAGTGAGAGCAGGAGACCCGAATGGTCAGAACTCTCTCACTTCCCAGAATCCCCCGGGTCCCAGAAAGCCTGGACCGAATTAGCCGTCCCCCAGAGCAAGGCGGCAGAAACCCGTCCTGGTGTGCGGTATGGATTTTTCTTTTCTTTTCCTTCCTTTCTTTTTTTTTTGCATCAGAGGAGGAACTTGTTAAAAGAAGATGCTTCCCTGACACCAAATGAAAAAAAAAGAAAAAAAATTCAGTTGAGGCTTTTGACAAGAGCTGCAAAAGGGACAGGTCTGTGGTGAGCAGGATGCCTTTCTCCTCAAGGCCCTGTGTTTAGCAGCTCTCTGGCCAGGCGTGACCTCCGGAGCACCAGGGGGGCAGCACAGAAGGCCCTGGGGATCCAGCTGCCACCTCGCTGAGCCAAAGATGTGGCCCTGGGTAGAAGACAACGCAAGACACCTTTCCATCCAGCAGTGCCAGGCTGATGGTGGCTCCCTCCCCTCTCTCTCTTCTACTCACCCATCTTCCTTTTACAGTGCGTGGACAGTTCTGCTCATGCATTGAAATGATCCAAGCCTGAAGCGGGACTTGCATCTTTCTTGATTTTGCTGAACCCCACAAACTGTGTTCATTTGCCATTGAGATCATCTTGGCCTGGAGGACAGACTTCGTCTGCGTCATCTGATTGCTGGGGTTTTAAGTGAGCAAGGGTGAAGGGGCAGCCGTCCCCGAAGAGGGGACTGCTGTGAGGAGATCCCCTGGGAGGAAGGGGGAACGTGAAATTCAGAATGACCCAGGGGGGTGGCTGTTCCTGGGGCCTTTCCCTGCCTGGTGCCCCTCGCTCCTCCTGGGGGCTGATGGACGGACATGTGACATACACAGCGCCCTGTTTCCCTCACAGCTGGGCCTCCCATTCACTTCCCCTTGTCCTAGGTCTCTGGTCTCCTTTGTGAAGTCTCAAGGTGACAAGAGGAGCTGGGTGACCAGGAGCTGCCTGGCCTCTCATGAGCCAAGGACCTGGGCTTAGGGATCTCTCCCTACCCTCCTGGTGGAAGAATAAAGTATCAAAAGCTTAAATAAATAAATTCAGTTAATTTAAAATAAAAACCACATTGACAGGGTCACACAGCGCTATCCTAGAGCCTGAAGAGTATAAGAAAAGAAAGCAGTTGCGTCAATCATATTTTTATTTAAAATGCTGGACGTTTTGTTCATTGTTAATTTTTTTGGCAATCATAAATATTGCATGAACATATTATTTTCTCCATCACTGAGGTTTTTTTTTTTTTTTTTTTTTTTTTTTTGGTGCTTCTTAAATTGTGTGCCCCAGGTGACTGTCTCACGTACTTCCCCCCATCCCCACCCTGGTAATAAGTTCTACATGGATGCTTTTAATAAAATCATCCTAATAATGTGTAATGTTGGCGACGCTGTTTGCCCCCTATTGAGCTCCTGTGCCAAGCACTGACTCATGAAATCAGCCAGGGGTAGGTACAGAGGCGCTCTCTGCTCTAGAAGAAATGGGGGCACTGAGAAGGATCTGCCTCCAATCAGCAGCCAGGCCGGCAGGATTCTAGGCCCCTGGGTCTGGCTCTGAATCCCTTCTCCTGAACTGGGCTGTCTCGGAGGGACTGGATGTTTTCCACGGAGGGAATGTGTCATATTGATTTCTGCTCAGGAGAGAGAACACATCAAATTCAAGTGGTACTAGATGACAGGGTATAAGGAGAGCCATGTGAAAGTCCTTGATTCTGCTCATCCATGGGAAAGGGGCAGATGGGGACGGTTCGTCCAGTTTCTTTCCACTTGTAACGAAGGTGTTTTTTATAGTAACTTTTTATAGTTGTTTTTAAAGAATGTAATATAGGCCCGGCACCGTGGTGCACGTCTGTAGTCCCAGTGACTCGGGAGGCTGAGGATAGAGTTCAAAGCCAGCCTCGGGAACATAGTGAGGCCCAAAGCAACTCAGCAAGTCCTGGTCTCAAAATAAAAACTAAAAAGGGCTGGGGATGGGGCTCAATGGTTAAGCACCCCTGGTTCCATCCCTGGCACCCAATAAATAAATAATACAAATGGCCAACAAACGTATGAAAATGTGTTGAACTTTGTTAGCAATTCATGAAATGCAAATCAAAACTACACTAAGATTTCCTCTTAGAATGGCAGTCGTCAAGAATACAAACAATAATAAATGCTGGAGAAGGTCTGGAGAAAAAGAAACATTTTTACGACTGTTGATAGAACTGTGTGTTGGTACAACTGCTGTGGAAATCAGTGTGGGGGTTCCTCCAAGGACTCGGGTGGAACCACCCTAGGACCCAGCCACTCCTTGGTCTCTATCCTGGAGAACTGAAGGCCTCTTACTGAGGTGGTACCCGCCTACCCATGTGCACAGCAGAACGGTTCACGGTGGGACAGTCAGCTATGGAGTCGGCTCCGTGTCCTTCAACAGACGGACGGATAAAGAATCGATGGGGTTTCATTCAGCCATAAAGAAAGATGGAGCTTTGTTGTCTGAAGGCAGAATGGGTGGCACCGGAGACCGTCATGTTACGCGACGTAAGTTTACAAGGGTTATATGTTCTCTTTCATGTGTGGAAGGCAGGGGGAGAAAAGAAAAAGGAAAGGTGGAGGGGTGGAGATCTTGAACCTCATAGGGAGGTCAGTGGGGGAAAGGGACCAAGGGAGAGGAGGTGCTGGGAGGGATATCGGCCTATTTATATTGTCATACTGTGTGCACGTGAGAAGATGTAACGACAAGTCCCACCGCTGTGTGTGACTGTCATGCACCAAGAAAAAAATGTGCAACTGGGCACAGTGGCCCACACCTGTCATCCCAGTGGCTTGGGAGGCTGAGGCAGGAGGATCGCGAGTTCCAAGCCAGGCTCAGCCACTTAGTGAGGCCCTCAGCAACTCAGGGAGACCCTGTCTCTAAATAAAATATAAAAAGGGCTGGGGATGGGGCTCAGTGGTGAAGCACCCCTGAGTTCAATCCCTGGTACAAAATATAAATAAACAATATATATATTTTTAAATGTAGAAAGAAGAAAACAAATTTTCCACCTGCTTTTGTTTTCAGTGTGGCTCGTAGATATTCAAAACCATCCACGTGCCTCATCTCACTTCTGTTGGACAGCAGGACTCGCAGGCCTCTCAGATGCTCCATTTATGAGGCGGGAGGGTGACGTGTTATATTTCGTTTGTGACTGTTGCAAGAACAAGTAAAATTTGTCAAAAAAAAAAAAAAAGAAAAAAAGAAAAAAAGAACAAGAAAAGAAAACATGATTTTTGGAGCTTCAGACCCACAGCCAACAGACAGCTGATTCTGCCTCCTCCACAGACATCTGGATTCTCTCTGGGCAGCAGGGCTGCTTTCAACCCATGGAGGGTCCTGAGCAGCCGGGCCTGTCTTTCAAGGCAGAGCAGCTGCTTTTCCAGGACTTCAAGGGGCTCTAACTGCTCTGCACTGATGCTCAGTTAAGCCCTGGTATTGATGGAGGCCTGGGTTGGCCAAGGTCAAGGCCGGGCAGCCTCCTCCTCTGTGTCGGGCTGCAGAATGGATTTCTGTGCCCTGGGGCCTGGCGTCTGGGCTCTGGTCTTAGGTCTGCGTGGGCTGTTGGGACAAAGACCCCTTCCACCGGGCATGGCAAGGACACATTCCACTCCCATCGCAGGCGGGATTTATTTCTTACTCTTCTGGAGGGTGGTACGGGAGAGCAAGAGGCCCCGCCCCAGATGTATTCTGTGATGTCATCGAGATGGCTGGTCAGAGAAACTGAGGACCTCGGCAGCCACAGGCATGAAGGTTTGTGTGTGTGGTCATCGGTGGGCAGTGGACGTGGTTTCCTCCGGCATCTCGCTGTCTGCCTGGAGGAAGAATGGATTAGGGTCTGACACCTAGCTGGCCTTCCGTAGACTCTCCCACTCTAGGAATGGCTCCTGTGTTTCTGCCTGTTAATAAATTGGTATGAAATTTTTCCCTGTTAATGTCTCTACTGCCAGTTTATTTCATGGACCCAATCTTCAGAAGGGAAGAGATGACATTTAATCTCCCTACACTGCAAAGTCCAGCACCCAAGGTGCCCAGTGTCTGCTGAGACCTCCTTCTGCCTCAGAGACAGCTCCTCTTAGCTGAGCGTGGCCGTGCACGCCTGTAACCCCAGTAACTCGGGAGGCCGAGGCAGGAGGATTGTGAGTTTGAGGCCAGCCTCAGCAACACAGTGAACCCTGTCTCAAAATTAAAAATAATAATGATTTTTTTTGAAGGGCTGGGAATGTGTCTCAGTGATCAAGCGCCCCTGGGTTCACTCCCAGTACTAGAAAAAAGTGTTTCCTTCTTGCTGCATCTTCATGTGCGTGCCTTTCGGTATTTTTAAAGGCACCGATTCCATCCATGAGGCCGGAGTCCTTGTAATTTAGTCACTTTCCAGCCCCTCCCCATACATTGGGAATTAACTTCCAACATGTGGATTTTGAGGGGACCAACACTCAGACCACAGTAGCTCTCCACTTGAGCTTGCGAGTGACCCTATGTAGAGGCTCCTGGGGACTGAGCCCTGGAGCTGTGTTATCTGAAAGGACTTCCCATTACTGCCTTCTGTTCTCTTGGGAATTGTATAGACCCCTCCTGGTCACCAGGGGACTAATTCTGTATGCCTTGAGGCAGTAATTAAGTAAATGCTGAGGAGTGGAGTAAGGACTTTTGTGCTGTATTGTGGAACGTGCTTTAAGGCATCAAATGAAAAGGCCCCTCAAGAGTAACTGAATAGCCTGGGGCAGTGGTGCACACCTGCAGTTCCATCAGCTCAGGAGGCTGAGGCAGGAGGATGGCTCAGGAGTTCAAAGCTAGCTTCAGCAACTTAGTGAGGCCCTAAGCAACTCAGGGAGACCCTGTCTCTAAATAAAATACAAAATAGGGCTGGGGAGGGGGCTCCGTCGCTAAGGGGCCCTGGGTTCAATCCCTGTCACCCAAACCGACAACAAGAAAAAAGGAGTAACTGCGCACACCGCCCTCCCTCTTTATCTTCCTCAACCTCTCTCGGCCCAGCACATCTGTTGGTTCAATATCTCTTTAGAACTGTGTTTACTGGGCTGTGATTTGGAAGCAACAAACCAATCTCAAAGGGATTTAGTTTAAAAACAACGAGAAGTCGCTGGTTGACCTTATTGAATACCCCGCAAGGCTGCGTCGGGAGGCGGTCACTGGGCCGCAGTGCTCTGTAGCACACCCGCTCAGCTCTGAGGCAGTCTGCACCCTTGTCAATCAGATGTCAATCCGACGTGCAACCTCGGCTCAGCACCCCAGGGGACCCAAGATTCCAGTTTGCTCCGGGAAAAATAACCTGCGGTTCTGTTCCTCCTCCTGGGCTGGGGCCGAGCAGACTGATTTGCGGGGTCTGGGCAGCCCCACCTCGGATCAGGGTGTGAGGTCAGCCTCTCCTGGACGGCTTGAGTCGAGAGAAGGGAAAGCGGATGTCTCAAGGCTAAAGTTAATGTATCCTGGACGGGAAGGGTGGTATGCAGTTGGCAAAGCAGGTGAGAAGGTCACTGTAGAAATCTCCAGGGGGTCATTTTTCAGTGTCTCCATGGGATTGAATCTTGCCAGAGGAGCCGCAGCCCCCTACCTCCAAAGCCGTGGTCCCAGGATCCCCTGCTCATCCACAGCCCGGGAGCTTCTTCAAGGAGAGGGCACACATGTTTCTGAGCATGGCCCAGTACGTGGCACACAACAGCTTTTTAATAACGGCTCCATTCCATACAATGCCATTGTGCACCTACTGTGTGCTGGGATTGTTGGATTAATGAAGCCATGTGTTCTTTTTTTTTTCCCCACTCACCTTGCTGAGAAGCTACCTGTCTGTTTTCTTGGTTTCACACCATGGAGCAGCCAGGAAAGAGACCTTCTCTGTTCTGCCATCTTGAAACCCTCCATGTTTTTTCTTTTCTTTTTTTTTTTTTTTGTACCAGGGATTGAACTCAGGGGCACTCGACCACTGAGCCCCATCCCCAGCCCTTTTTTATATTTTATTTAGAGATAGGGTCTCTCTGAGTTGCTTAGAGCCTCACTAAGTTGCTGAGGCTGGCTTTGAACTCGAGATCCTCCTGCCTCAGCCTCCCGAGCCTCTGGGATTACAAGCGTGCGCCACTGTACCCAGCCAGCCATGGATTTTTGCGGTGGTCATTCAAATTGACTTTTACTCCATAGTCTGTTAAGAGCCTGAACGTTGGGATGATGGAACTGGGACTCTGCCATTTGTCATCCTGGTGGATTCCAGTGAGTTTCTGGGTCTTCCGAGCCTCGGTTTCTTAACTTACCAAGGAGGCTTCTCGGGGGTCTCCCACAGACGGCGAGTGTGGCCAGTGCATGCGACGCCGTGTCCACCGTGCTCTGCGGGGCAGCTGGCTGATCGTCGGGGCTGATGTGCATTGATTTATATCTTCAAACTAACACGGTCATTTAGGTTCCTTCCTTTCAGGGTTGTGACATTTTTGCTGTAGGCGAGGCCACTGGATGTGGCATAAAGATGACAAAGATAAACTCCTGTGTGAAGGGCTCTGGTGTCCCCGAGGGGTTGGGGGGGTGTTCCTGGGCCCTGGCCATCCTGGCACTGCTTAGGACCTCTGGCCATGGGGTTCAGACCGAGAGCTGTTCCACCCAGGAGGAAGGCCACGCCAGCCGCGCCTTCTAGAACTCCATGGAAGGCCAGCGGGCCCCCTTCCCCCACCATCGCCGCCTCTGGGCAGGTGCTCACTGCCGTCTGACTGGCTGCACTTCCAGCCCTGCCCCAGGCCCAGGTGTCCGGCTCCTCAAGGTGCCATCCCTTGGACCACCTTCTCTTCCTTCTCCGTCTCCGTAACCCGGGGAACGCCTCCCCTTCGCCTGTCACCTTCTCCGAGAGCCTCACGGGTCTTGTCCTTGCTCCACGACTCTCTTCTCTTCCGGGCTTCTCTTCTGGGCACAGGCCCCAGTCACCCTGCGACCTTGTCATCACGTGACCTTGGTGTGCTGCCTGTTGCCTGCGGCTCTCAGGTGGATCCTCCCGAGAGGGGGCTTCCTGGTTCCTTGGCTGCTACCGTGCTGGATAAAGGGAGGCTAGAGGAAAAGTGGGCCTTCCCAGAGACGACTCCGAGGGTCCTCTAGGGTGATGGCCCTCCGGGTGGCATTTCTAGCACGGTCCCCGTGATGGCTCCTGGTCTAGGCTGTAAAATGACAGTATAAGCAGAGTAGCCCAGCCCGTGTGCCCTGCCGTCGTCAGAACTGGGTGGGACTCTGGGCGCTTAGCGGAGGGGAGAAGAGCTCGGAGAAGTCACATCCACAGATTACTTAGCCTTTTGAATCTCCTTATTTCTTGGCAATTATCACAAATACAAGTAACAAGAAATGTTGGCGAGGACATGGGGAAAGGTGCTCTCACACACGGGTGGTGGGACTGCAGGTTGGTGCAGCCACTCTGCAGGCAGTATGGAGAGTCCTAAGGAAAGTGGGAATGGAACCATCACTTGACCCAGTTATCCCACTCCTCGGGATATACCCAAAGGACTTAAAATCAGCATATTTCGGTGACACAGGCACATCAATGATTATAGCAGCTCAACTCACAATAGCTAAACTGTGGAACCAAACTAGGCGCCCTTCAACAGATGAATGGATAAAGAAGATGTGGTATATATACACAATGGAATATTACTCAACCTTAAAGAAGAATGAAATGACGGCATTTGGTGTAAATGGATGGAACTGGAGACTATCATGCTAAGTGAAATAAGGCAGTCCCAAAGAACCAAAGGATTAATGTTCTGATATGCAGATGCTAACTCACAGTAAAGCAGTGGAGGGAAGAACAGAAGTTCATTGGATGAGACAAAGGGGAATGAGGGGAAGGGAGGGGGATGGGAACAGGAAAGACAGTGGAGTGATGGGACAGAACTTTCCCAGGTTCATATGTGAACACACGACCAGGGAAACTCCACATCATGTCCAACTACAAGAATGGGAAGTTAGACTCCATGTGTGTGAGATATGTCAAAGTGCGCTCTACTGCCATGTGTATCTCAAAAGAATAAATTTGAACAAGTCTCTTACTAAATGGACGTGACAACAGGACCTGTTAAGAGCTGCTGTGAGCCTTTCACAAGATGATGCAGAAAACCCCCTTGGCCAGCCCAGAGCACATAGAGAAGCTCCCAGGATGGTGAATGTTCTTATCATCAATGTAGAAATTCACTTTGGTGATTCCCCAAAGGTTTTTCAAGATGAACCATCAACAGTAGTTTCATCAAGAAGCTGCTTGATTTTTTTTTAAAAAAAAGGATAATTAGGAAAACAGGAACAGACAGCACGTCGGTCGCGGCGAGGGAAGGTTATTTGGTTGTGGTTGTTTTCTGCTTTGTTGTTCACACCTGTTTTCTCGGAGGCACGGAACTCTGTGTCTCGCCCAAACTTGACGACCAAGTAAAATCCGTGGTTTCAAGCCGTCAGCAGCCATAGCAAATGTGCAATAGAAATCTCTCTCGTTTGCTTTGGAGCGTCCGGACGGCAAGGACAGCTGGAGTGTTGCTATTTTTTATTTCAAATAAGAGTCAGCTCCTCGTTACCATAGAAACCACCAACCTAATTATAAGGAGTTTTTGTTCCCTGGATAAAAAGTCATCATTTCTCTTTCCTCCCCACGCTCAGACAGGTCCCCAAAATATTGGCATGGATTTGGCCCTGGATAAAGGGATTCACTCTCTTTCTTAAAAACGAGCTCAGGCGTATTGACCGGCCAATCTGGGACAGAGGGCCAGGGGAGCTGGCCAGAGCTCGGGGAAGTCACATCCACAGCTTGTCTTCTGCTTGCAAAGAACTGATGAGCATTTAGCAAGAAGAAATTAGTGTTTTAAAATAAAGTTCACAGGAACTGACGTATCCCGATCAATCCTACTGTGAGGCAGCCACACTTTCTCTTTTGCCTGGGGGAAGAAGAGTAGATTAGACTCTACCCCATGGTAAGGTCTATTCTAGCTCTGGGAACCCCCTGGGCTAGGATTTTTTTTTGGGGGGGGCGGGTACCAGGAATTGAACCCAGGGGCACTTAACCACTGAGCCCCATCCCCAGCCCTATTTTGTATTTTATTTAGAAACAGGGTCTCACTGAGTTGCTGAGGCTGGCTTTGAACTTGCGATCCTCCTGCCTCAGCCTCCGGAGCCACTGGGATGACCCGCGAGTGCCACCACACCCGGCACTGGTCTAGGATCTTACACTGGCTTTCTAAGATCAATCATATTATGTAACCTTTCATTGGAGAAAAAAATGCTCAAGTGTGTTCCAAGAGCTAACTGGTAGTTTGATGTGTGTTGGAGGTTTGCTCGGATGAAGACTAGTTCTACCTCATCAGGGCTCAGACAGAGAGCCTTCTCGTGCATGCCCCCACCCCCTTGAACTTGCCGATTGTTTACTGCCCACAGCGCTGACGTGTCCCTGGGGGAGATTCTTTTCCTCGGTCCTGGAGAGGTAGCCCGCCCCCTGGGAGCTGATCAAAAGCTAAATGGTTTTGAGGAGTAAGAGTCGTGGATGTATTTTGGGTAGGAGATTCCTCGGGGCTTAAAGATTTTGCCAGTGCAGTTGATATATTTTGGGGGGATTCCATTTATAGACGCAGCAGCTGCAGGTCAGCGCCGCTGTTGGACACATGGCTTCCCCTGTGTTGGCGGGAAGTGCTCAGTGGAGATGTGAATGACCCGCACACGTCGGGACTGGGGGGGGGGGCTCAGGCTCTGTCGGATGGGGTCACGTTTCCCAGTTGGGTCAAACAGGGACGGGAAGGCACACGTCTGTGAAGACTGGGGTCCCCGAGGAAACTGGAAACAGCAAAAGAAATGTGTGTGCGTGTGGGGGATGGGCTGAACAAGGAGTGGGTGGCAATCAGTGAGACCCTGGCACCTGGTGACAGCCCCTGGTGAATGTTTGTTTTATGCTCGTTCAGAAAAGAGCTCTTGATCTGGGGACAGTTGTCTTTGCTTGTCCTTCCTCAGCTCTTCATGTCCCTTCTCTCCTGCTTTTTCTTGAATTTAAATGTAATTTTATTTGGTACCAGGGATCAAACCTGGGTGCTTAACCACTGAGCCCCATCCCCAAGGGGCCCCATCCCCTTTTTTATATTTTATTTAGAGACAGGGTCTCACTGAGTTGCTCAGGGTCTCCCTAAGTTGCTGAGGCTGGCTCTGAACTTGGGATCCTCCTGCCTCAGCCTCCTGAGCCCCTGGGATGACAGGCGTGTGCCACCACCCCCAGCCCTCAT
Source organism: Callospermophilus lateralis (assembly GCF_048772815.1). Classification (NCBI taxonomy): domain Eukaryota; kingdom Metazoa; phylum Chordata; class Mammalia; order Rodentia; family Sciuridae; genus Callospermophilus; species Callospermophilus lateralis. The sequence continues at coordinate 169,814,536 of NC_135305.1, forward strand.
TTTATTTTTAATCGACAACTATTTTACTCAACTTTTTGGTGCTGTGACCAAAATACCCAAGAAGAATGACGGAGAGGAGGAAATGTTTATCTGGGGGGTCAGGGTTTCGGAGGCCTCAGTCCACAGACGGCAGGCTCCCTTGCTCTGGGCCCCAGGTGAGGCCCAGCATCATGGAGGAAGAGCGTGGTGGTTGGGGCAGAGTGAGAGAGAAGAATTGGCCACCAGAAGATGCACCCTTCAGTGCACAGCCCCAGTGACCCATCTCCAGCAGCACCCCCTGCCCCCAGTTAGCACCCGGCCAGTCCATCCTCCTCGGGTGGACGTGGACGGGTTAGGTTAGAGCTCTCCCCACTTAACCATTTCACCTCTGGATATTCCTGCATGAACACAGGAGGTTTGGGGGGGACCCCCATATCCAAGCCAAAATAGCAGCTAATGTTTTGTGGTCATTTATGGATACGGATGTCTCGTGCAATGACATGATCGTACTGACACCTGTCACTTCAAACACTTATCAGTTCTTTGTGGTGAGAACATGTAAGATCCGCCCTCTCAGCTATTTTAATAGGTTATGATCAACTCCCGGGTCACTCCTGTGGGACAGACCCAGAGCCCGTGCCCCCTGTCTCACTGAGACCTTGTGCTGTTTGGCCAGCATCTCTTCTGTCCCCGGCCACCCTCTCTCTGGACCTCCACAGTGTCGTCCAAGTGCACCCAGATTGGAGGGGGAATTTCCTGCTCCCCCCACCTCTCTTTCTCTCACACACACTCTCCCTATCTCTCTCTCTCTCTCTCTCTCTCTCTCTCTATATATATATATATATATATATATTTATTTATTCATTTATTTATTTATATTTATATTTATATATATACACACACATGCATATGTTGTAGGTGGACGCAATATCTTTATTTTGCTTATTTATTTCTATATGCTGCTGAGGATGGAGCCCAGGGCCTCACACGTGCGAGGCAAGTGGTCTGCCACTGAGCCCCAGCCCAGCCCCATCTCCTTCCTTTTTAATGCTGAATAGTTTTCCATCACGTCTATGCCACATTTAAAGACTCCACTGGTGCCCTGGTGGGGACTCCAGTTGCCTCCTTCTCTTGGCAAGGAATATGGGAGTGTGTCTCTCTGACATACTGATTTCCATTTCTTTGGGCATATACCCAGGAGGGAGTTTGTTCATATGAAAGCTCTATTTTTAGGGTTTTTTTTTTTGGAAGAAACCCCATGCTGTTTTCCAAAATGTCTCTTCTGATTTACAAACCACCAGTTGTGTGTAAGAGTTCTCTTCTCTCCACATCCTTTAAAAAAAAATAATAGCCAGTCCAACAGGTGTGACGTGATATTTCATTGTGGTTTGAGTTTACATTTCTCTGATGATTAGAGATGGTGGACATTTTTTTCATATCTTTGTTAGCCATTTGTATATCTTTCTTTTGAGAAATGTCTATTCAGGCCTTTATCTTTTTTTTTTTTTTGATTCCAGAGATTGAACTCAGGGGCACTCAACCCCTGAGTCCCATCCCCAGCCCTATTTTGTATTTTATTTAGAGACGGGGTCTCACTGAGTTGCTTAGGGCCTCGCTTTTGCTGAGGCTGGCTTTGAACTTTCGATCCTCCTGCCTCAGCCTCCTGAGCCACTGGGATCACAGGCCTGGCCACCACACCCCCTCTCTCTTTTGAATGACAGTAGGACTGTATCAGATTTTTAAGTCTCTCCTGCACATGTTTTTACCCCATAAGTATCTAAGTGAAACCCACAGGGTGAAACATTTTATAATTATAGTGAGATCATGTTAAGGACCCAAGGCAGCTTTTGGTCACCCTGGCCCACACCGGCCTGGTTTTTTTTTTTGTTTGTTTGTTTGTTTGTTTTCTTTTCTTCTCCTGGACCTTGAGGCTTTGAGCTCTGCAGCCTCCGATTAGGAGAACCACATTTCTCTTGTCAGAAGGAGGGGTCTCGGACAGACACCCTCATCCCTGAGGCTAATCAATAGGCTGTTTGTCCTGGACTCTTGTCTTAAGTCAGGGACAGGACAACTTTGTCTCAGTTGTTTCTTTAAAAATGGGTCGAAAGGTCGCCCCGAGGCTCAGTCTGTATCATTAGCCCCTCAGTCTCCACGTTCTATCACCCACATGGGCCTGTTGCTTATCAAGTGCACCAAGAGCTCCCCAGGCCCCTGTCCCCGTCCTGTTGGCCCCGTCCTGTCGGCCCACCTTCTTGCCGACTTTCCCTCCGGCCTCCCCCATCTCGACTCCTCAGGGAGCCCTTGCCTGGCCCTCCCCTGTGGAGCAAGCAGCCATCCCTCACGTCCACCCAGGCCCTGGACCCTGGGGAGCTGTTCTCCATAGCACTTCACCGTCTATCATCACATGTCATAGGTTTTAATAACAGATCTGGTGGGGAAATCGTCCTGTCTAGAATGTCAACTCCATAAGGACAGGGACCTCTTGAATTTCTTAACTCTGTGCACTTAGGTCTAGGACACTGCTGGCCTGGTGTTAGGGACGCCGTGAGTCCTGGTCGACAGCATTAACCAGTGAGAAGCTTGTGCAATCAAAAATAATCCTGACAAACAGAGCCCGACCGAGAGAAACGATCCAGGAGGCTTCTACGAGAAAAGCTGAGCACTCCCTTGTCCTAGGAAATTGGTTTGGGGTCTTGGATTTGTGACTCATTTGAACTTCTCGTTCAGAGCTCCGGTTCTGGCAGGGCTCCTGTGAGATCTGGCCCGTCCTGCAATGCTCAGCATTGGTTGTGGGTGCCTCGGACGCTCGTGGACAGGGGACTGCCTTAATCCGTCTGTGCTCCTCTAATGGACTAGCTGAGACTGGTTAATTATAATGAGCAGAAGTTACTGGTCCCTGTTACAGGAGGCTGGAAGGTCCAGTGTGGAGAGGCTGGGACCTGTTGAGAGCTTCTCCCTGCATGTCCCATGGCAGAGGACCAGAGGGCAAAAGAGCTTCTGTGAGTCAGTGTGAAGGGACGTGTCCTCCCCTTTGATGGACCTATTCCTGACATAATGGCGTTGACTCACCACACCACCTCTCGTTAGGCCCTACGTGTCACCCCTATTGCATTGGAGATTAGGTTCAGCACACTTTGGGGGGGCTGGAATGGGGGCACATGTTCAAGCAGAGCAGTTACTATTAAATCACAATGTGAGCCGGGCTTGGTGGCACTCACCTGTCATCCCAGCAGCTCTGGAGGCTGAGGCAGGAGACTCTTGAGTTCAAAACCAGCCTCAGCAAAAGCAAGGCCCTAAGCCACTCAGTGAGACCATCTCTAATTAAAATACCAAACAGGGCTGGGGATGGGGCTCAGTGGTCAAGTGCCCCTGAGTTCAGTCCCTAGTACCCCCGCCCCCACCCCCAAATCACAGAGTGAACTGACTTTTTCTAAATTTTGGAAGTAGTGTGTTGTACATTTTTATTTTATTAACAGATCTATGGGCAGTGTTCTCATTTTATGCCTGTCACCCGTTCAAATGGCGTGACTTGGTGTTTTGAAGTCTATTCAGTGAAGTTCTGCCCTGTGACCATCTTCTGTTTTAGAACAGTTTCTCCATCCGGAAAAGAAGCCTCATATATGTCACAAGCCACTGCGTTTCCACTGACACCCTCCCCGCGCCCCTCCCAGGCAGCCCTGATTTACTTTCTGTCTATTCTGGGCATGTCACAGGAGCGTCATCCCTCCGTGTGTGGCCTTCTGTGTCAGACTTCTTTGACTTCACGTTACACTCTCAGGCTGTTCTATGTTGTACCGAGGGTCAGTGCCTCACTGCTGGCTAGGCCGACTCAGGCTCTGCTGTGTGACACTCCACCTGGCTGGACATTCGGGCTGTTTCCCACTGGGGCTGTTACGAGGAGCGCTGCCGTACGTATTTGCATATGTGCTTTTGCACATGTTCTCAGTTCTCTTGGACTTATGTTCCTAGGAGTGGAATTGCTAAATCATAATGGTATTTCTGGTTTTTTTGTTTTGTCTTGTTTTAGTTTTTCAAGGGTTTTTTTTGGTCCCAGGGATTGAACCCAGGGGGTGTTTAACCACGGAGCTCCATCCCCAGCCCTTTTTTATGTTCTATTTAGAGACAGGGTCTCGCTGAGTTGCTTAGGGCCTTGCTAAGTTGCTGAGGCTGGCTTTGAACTCGGGATCCTCCTGCCTCAGCCTCCCGAGCTGCTGGGATTGCAGGTGTGCCCTACCCCACCGTACCCAGCAGGGATTTCTGTGATTTAACATTCGAGGCGTCGCGCGCTGGTTTTCCAAGTTGATCTCACCGTTTCCCATTCCCACCAGCTGCATGTGTGGCTCACTATGTCTCCACATCTTGCCAGCACTTGTTATTGTGTGTCTTTTTTATTATTATCTTTCAGTGTGTGTGGAAGTGGATTTATTTTTGCATTTCCTTTTTTTAACAGAGAAAGTAGATCCTCGGAGTTGTCAGCTGGGAAACTGTAGGGTCTAAGTAGGATTTTGCCTTTTTTTGTGTGTGTGCTTTTTTTTTTTTTTTTAAACGATACTTTCCTTTTATTTCTCTTTTAAAGTGAAGTCATTATAGTGACTTGAAAAAAACCAGCTTTTAGTGGGATATAATTTACATGCCACACCATTCACCCTTTGAAAGTATACAATTCAATGGCTTTTAGTAAAGAGTTGTGTATCTGTCATGAAAGTTTTCAAATATTTTTACTACCTCAAGAGGAAGACTTGTGACCCTTAGCCACCATCCTCCAGTTCCCCTCCCGGGCCCAGCTCTGGGCAACCATTAATTTACTTTCTGTCTTTATATATTTGTTCAGGACATTTCATGGATTTTAAAATCATGGTTGGTTTCTATTTATAGCCGAGTATATTGGTTTTTTCTATGAGATTATCAAGTTCCTCTTTAAAATAAATATATTCAAACAAAAACTTAGTAAGCTTGCATAACACTAGATTAAAAGAGTAGAGGTGACGTGTGCAGAAAATGTAGAAATGGCCTTGGAGAGGGGTGGCAGGCCAGAGACTCGACACCCTCACGGTTAAATGCAAGTGGACCAGGTTTGGGAACTGGCGCCCGGTGGTGGCGTAGATGTTGTTGGACTAGATGGGTCAGGAAGAAGCTTCCTCTCTGGTCCAGAACCATGCAGGCCTTGAGGGTCTCCCGGGGCCACACATGTGCATCATCCCAGAGCATCTATCTACCTGATGTGCTGGGGACCTGGCACATCAGTGTCTGTTTTGCTAAGCCAGTCAAATGGGCACAGCTAATGAGGTCTGCTTCATGGACCTGCAGTAAGGAAAAGGTGGTTGACACCTGAGAAGCATCTGGGACCCCGCCTGGTACTAAATGCTCATGAAGCGTCAGCCACTGACCAATTTCAATGATACCCAAGAGGAAGCTCGGATCCTTGCCATCCTGCACCCTTTCCCAATTCGGTCCCTGCTCCCCTGCCCCTTCGCTCACCTCCCAGGGAGCAGGATACCTGTGCCCCTTGCAGAGAGGAAAACCTTCCTCAGCTCAGGGCATCCGAGTAGCTGCACTTATCCTGCTTACACATCCCAGCCAGCTTCAAGTTAGAAACACGTTGTCCTTCACCAAGTTTACCAAACCCAAAGGCACCCGATCAGACAGTGAAAGCCACATTCAGCCAGGTCGGAGTGGGTGGTGGGGCAAAGGACCTTTGGTATCAGTTTACCAAGCAACCCCAGGACCCTGACATGTGTCCAAACCCTGGTGTTTGGAATGCGTCAGCAGACCAGAGACACGATAAATGATCTGAAAAAAAATTCTTTTACAAGTAAAATGAAATTTCAAAACGCACTTTGAGCATGTTTTTCTTTGGTTGGATCAACCATATGTTAAAGTGAGTTTCACCTATGGCAACAGTTTTCATCTGAGGCTTATTATAGCTTAATAAAAGAGGGTGTGGGCGGCAGGCAGAATCTTGTGCAGCTCTGCTAGAAAATTGGGACTAATTGCTTTTGTCTTCCTGCCTCGTTATAAGATGGCTTGGTTTTTGCCTGGGTGGTGGATGCGCCGACCTGAGTCCCCATTACTGCAAGACCTAAGTGAGGCTCTGGAGCTGTCCCCTGGAGTGCGCAGGGGCGGGGAGGCGAGGGTCCAGGATGGGCTGCCTGGGTTCCAATCCCAGCCCTACCACGCTCAACAGCTACAGGAAAACCCTGAGAGGGACCCCTCCCTGCTTAGAGTGCTTTTCTGAAAGATGGTGGCCTTGGTGCCACCCGTCTCACGTCGAGCGAGTGTTGCTGGCCAAGTGTGAGTTGGCGTGTGAAGTTCACCTGTGATGCTTGCCCTCAAGCCACCTCATCCGCCGTCGTGGATGGCACTCTTACGGTTGCTTCCCCTCCTTCCAGAGCCAGTGGTGTGTCTGGCTCCGTCGGGTGGATTTTGACGTGTAGCTTGGGCCTCAAGTGCAGTTTCTTGGGTGGGCTGGGACCAGATGCTTCAGAGTGAGTCTTAAGCCGGGAAGGTCGCCTGAACCTGTCCGCGCTTTGGGTGCTGGGCTTGCCATGTTTCTTCCCCCCACTTTCCCCTGAGCCACCTTGGAGCCATCGGGAGGAAGGCTGAGGAAGACAGTGCCTAATGACGGAAGGGATCAGAAGTGGCTGAGATCAGGGGATCGGTTTTCATGGCAGACGTCAGTGCAGACAGATGGATGGACTTTGTCATCATCTTGTCAACTGACTAGTAGTTGAATGGTTACCATGACAATTTCACAGGGCCTCCAGTGGCGGTCATTGAAGGGGGAGCAATGTCCCCCTAGGGCTTGCTTGTCAACAGACCCAGGCTGCTTTGTGTCTACTCACCCTCAAGTTATTGGAGACAGAGATAAAGAGTGATCTAATAAATATCCCTGTTGTTAGCTGCTTATTAAAATAAACGCCATGGAGGAAAAAATAGAGAAACACTGGGGTTTCTGTGATCAAAATGAAAGACTGATCCTGGCGTTGTGGTGGCACACGCCTGTAATCCCAGCAGCTCGGGAGGCTGAGGCAGGAGGATCGTGAGTTCAAAGCCAGCCTCAGCAATTTAGTGAGGCCCTAAGCAACTCAGTGAGACCCTGTCTCTAAATAAAATACAAAATAGGGCTGGGGATGGGGCTCAGTGCTCAAGTGCCCCTAATCCCTGGTACCCCACTCCCACCCCCACCAAATGACTGAATTCTGTAAACAAAGTGAATGTGGTTTCCTGAGTTTGTCATGCAGAGCAGTGGATGGCCCTTACCCCACATTCCTTCGCCCTCCATTGCTGGCCCCAGGTAGGGGGCTCCACATCTCTAAGTGCACAGTTAATTCCTCTCCTCTTCCCACTGTTAGGAGATGCTCAGTTCTCCCCTTGCCCCACGGCCCATCCCTCTCCACCGCCTAGTCCCCAGCCAGTAGGGATGACCATCCCGCATCTGAAGCCACGCAAGAGCCCTGGGTCTCCTGGACGGCCAACTGCCAAGGCTCCTAAGTGAGAACAGAATCCTCTGGTGGGGAGGAAGAACGTGGTAGCTCTGGGCCCAGGCTTCCCTGCAGTATCCTAGAAGCTTCCAGAACAGATCCTGGTGCCGCTTGGAATCCCACGGGAAGGCGGATGTTTTGGCAATGGCCGCCCCACCCTCCTCTTCCTTCCAGCTTGAGACGTGGGAGGGCCACAGCGCGCACCGCAGGAGCAGCTGGGCTTCGGAAAAGCAGTGGGGCTTATAAAGTGGGAGTGGCCGGGGACTGAGCCCAAGCACGGCCAGGAGCTGCGCTGGAGCAAGTCTGGGGTGGGTTATGGAGAGGGTGGACGCCACCTCTGGAGTGGACAGCGAAGGGGTGAGGGTCCCAGAAGGGCTCTAAGCAAAGGGTGATGGCACTTTAGAAGACTGTCTCCCTCCAGTCAGAGGGGCAATGACCAGGAATACAGGGACAGTAAGTGTTGGCGAGGACCTGGGACAGAGGCACGCTCACACGTTGCTGGTGGGACTGCAAATTGGTGCAATCACCCTGGAAAGCAGTGTGGAGATTCCTCAGAAAGCTTGGAAGGGAACCACCATTTGACCCAGTTAGCCCACTTTTTGGCATATATTCAAAGGACTTAAAATCAGCACACTACAGTGACGCAGCCACATCAGTGTTTATAGCAGCCCCATTCACAGTAGCTAAGCTACAGAACCAACCTAGGTGCCCTTCAACAGATGAATGGATAAAGAAAATGTGGTGTATGTACATAATGGAATATTACTCAGCCATAAAGAAAAATAGAACTATGGCATTTGCCAGTAAGTGAACGGAACTAGTGACTATCATGCTAAGTGAAATAAGCCAATCCCCCAAACCAAAGGCTGAATGTTGTCTCTGATGTGCAGATGCTAACTCACAATAAATGGGCAGATGGGAGTTGGAAGAATAGAAGTTCACTGGATGAGACAAGGGGTATGAAGGGAAGGGAGGGATGGGAACAGGAAAGACAGTGGAGTGAATGGGACAGAACTTTCCCAGGTTCCTATATGAACACACGACCAGGGAAACTCCACCTCATGTCCAACCACAAGAACGGGAAGTTAGACTCCATGAGTATGTGATAGGTCAAAATGCACTCTACTGTCACATATAACTAAAACAAACAAATTTTTAAAAAAAGAAGACCCCAAGGGATGGAGGATGGTTGTGTGGGACAGGATTTGAAATGGAGACGTGGAAGGAGCCTGCAGTTTCCAGTGTGACTGACGGGGGTTTAGTTTCACCGAGTGGTCAGAGAAATAGAGGGAGTGGAGGGTTAGAGAGCACTGAGACCAGGGGCGTCAGCCCAGACGCACAGCTAAAGCCACCGGAGTGCGCGACCCCTAAGATCCCTCACCCCACTGCAGGTGTGCAAAGGGTCATTGACAGGATTCACAGTGGTGGGACTTGGGTGCTGGGTGGAAGCAGCCTTAGGATTCTACCTGTTTCTTCCCAGTGGACTGATCAGATTACTTTATCCATTCATCTCCCATCTGCAGCCACACGGCTGGAATGTTAGGTCACGTCAAAGAAGTCAGGCACTGAAACACAGATCCATATCCTCACGTCTGTGTGGAAGCTAGAAAACTGATCTCATAAAGGGAGAGCGCCGAATAGAGGTCACCAGGGCTTGGGAAGGGTGTTGGGGAGGGCGAGGTGGACAGAGGATGGGGAACAGGGGTTCCGCAGCCCAGGAGGATCTCTGGTAGACGGGTGAAGTGTTGATTTCCCAGTAGCTAGCAGAGAGGGTGTTCGCCCCCAGACAGATGGTAGAGGTCGAAGGTGATGGGTACCAGTTACCCCTGTCTGGTCATGACACATTGTACACATGTATTGAAATGTCCCGCTATGACCTATAAATGTGTGTGATCATTATTATACATCATTTGAAAATAAAAAATAATTAAAAAAAGATTGCCATAGATGTGAGCAATCTTACTGACATGATCAGAATCTTCTAGAACATGAGTGTGGTGATGGTTCCATAACTCAGAAAACTTATTGAAAATGGTCAATTTGTACCTTAGAATGGGGGGTGAATTTTGTGATATGAAAATAGCATGTGCCTCCGTAACCTTTTTAAAGAGGGGGTCCCCACAGTCCAAAGATGATTGAAAACCACCAAGTCATTCTATGTGTTGGATTAGGTATGGTGGTTGATTTCATGTGTCAGCTTGGTTAGGCTGTGGTACCCACTTGTTTTAATAGTTAAAGGTTTGTCTAGATGTTTCTATGAGGGTATTCTTTTTTGGGGGTGGATGGGTATAAGGAATTGAACTCAGGGGCACTCGATCACCTCCCCAGCCCTATTTTCTATTTTATTTAGAGACAGGGTCTCACTGAGTTGCTTAGAGCCTTGCTTTTGTCGAGGCTGGCTGTGAACTTGTGATCCTCCTGCCTCAGCCTCCCGAGCTGCTGGGATGACAGGCGTGTGCTACCGCGCCTGGCTGTGAGGGTATCTTTAGATATGATTGACGTTTATCGTTAGTTAGGTTTCAGTAGAACGTATTTCCCTCTGCAATGTGAGTACACCTTATTTCAATCAGGTGAAGATCAGAAGGGAGAAGACAGAGGGTCCCCCAAGGGAGCAGGAGTTCTGTCTCTGGACTGTAGCAGAATCCCTGCCTGAGCCTTCAGGCTGCAGTAAGGACTCAGACCTCCTCACCCTCACCTCCTCACTTCAGACTTGCCAGCCCTGAGGGACGCATGGGCCAGTGCTTTGGATAAACCTCTTTCTCTGTCTCCTGTTGGTTGGGTTTCTCGGGGAAACACTGGCTGCTACAGAAAGTAAAATAAAATACTGTGGTTGCGTGGACCTGCTGGGGCATATTCTGGTCTGCTCTTCCCAGGTGGTCTTGGGTCCTGTTTGCATGCCAGGCAGCCCTGGTCCTTGTGGACTATGTGGGGGCATAGTCTGTGGGGATCCTGGATCTGCTCCGTGCAAAGGTACAGACCCAGGTCCAGTGCACTGCGGGTGGGCAGGCCGTGCCTCCTGGCTCCTGATGGAGGCCACCAGCCGACTGGCTGCTGCTTGGACCGTGGCCCGCAGAACCCAGCCACCCTCTCTTGGCTTTCCGTCTGAGTGTGTGTTTTGAAGCCAAACAAACCAGAGGTAGTCAGCCATAGGGTTGGATTTGGTGAGGGGTTGGCCAGGAGCCAATGGACACAACAGCCGGTCCCCCAGGGAGCTCTGGGTCTCATCCCAGCCCAGGTCATGGGTCCATCTTGCAGCTTTGCGTGTGGGAAGCTTAGGCTTGATTCTTTGGGTTTTTGCCACACTGTTCAAGGATGGCCCTGCCCTGCCACAGGGGTTCAGGAAGGAAATCCAGCCAGACATTCCCAGGAGAACACTCAGAAGCTTGGGGACTTCTTATACAGAACAGACCGGGACATAGGTTCACATTGGATTTGAATGACTCAGGGAAAACCTACTATGTGCCACTAATTGGGCTGGCACATAGTAGGTTTTTTAGGGTAATGCCAGTCCATATTATTATTATTTTTCTGGCGGGGAGTAATGGGCTTGAACCCAGGAGTGCTTAACCAGTGGGCCACATCCCCAACCATTTTTATTTTTGATTTTCAGTCAGGGTCTCTCAGAGTTGCTTAGGACCTTGCTAAATTGCTGAGGCTGGCCTCACACTTGTGATCCTCCTGCCTCAGCCTCCTGAGCTGCTAGGATTACAGGCGACCTCCACCGCACCTAGCCTGGCCCATATTCTTGCCGTGCCACCAGAAAGAACAAAAGAAGAGAGCCCCTCTCCTTTGTGAAAAGGGGCACCAGCTTCTGTTTTAGAACCCAGAAAGGAAACAAAGTTTTCTTCTCTGGTTAATATATCAAGGATTTCCCGGCCACAGCACCTGAGAGAGTCCTGGATGGGGACGTGGAGTGGCCTCTGGGAGCATCTGTAGAAGGCCACAGAACAGTTTACGGGGAAGACGACTGAGACTCTGGGTAGTCTCGGCTGTTTGCTGGCTCTCTGACCCTCTGCCAGTTCTTAGTCTTTTAGAGTCCTCGTTCCCTCACCCGGAAACTCCTTTTCTGCACACGATTGTGCAAGGATTAGGGGAAATCACCACCATCCAGAGAACTTGCCCGGAGGCACCGTGTGCTGAGCCTGGGGGCCATGTCCTAACAGCTAAGAAACGCCCCTGGGTCTTAGCTCTGTCCCCTTCTCAGGAGGGAAATGGACGCGCCTGGCTGTCTGCAGCCGTGGGTGCCTGATGGTGCCTGTGTCCAGTCAGGGTTTTTAATCAGGTGTTGTCCTCCAGGAGGCCCCTCAGGCAACACAAGGGGATCGCCAAACACGTGGCCCTCCCCTCATTCTTCGAGGACATCACAGAGCTCTACTTGGAGGGGCTTCTGTAGAATTCTCCCACTCCCCACCGCCCCTGTCCGCTCAGCGCTGTGGCCCTGTCCACCCTCTTCTTGCAGACTGCCCCCGGAATTCCTCAGAGGACACATTCCCTGGCCTTCACGCCCACGTCCTTCTGGTGTCTTCTCCTCTGTTGTCACTGTCCCTCAGTTCAGCTCCCCCAAGGTTCACCAACCAACCCCCAGAGAACACAGGTCCCCTTCCCGCCCCAGACCTCAGACACGGGGTGCAGGGAGCCGATGGAGAAACCGCTGGGCAGAGCTGGTACATGGGTCGGTGAGGTGAGGGAGGATGTCAGTCCTTGTCTTGCCCCATGGTCACCTCTACGTGGAGCTACTGCTGGGGAGAAAGGAGTGCATTCTGACACCTCACACACACATGGAGTCTACTTCCCGTTCCTGTGGTTGGACCTGATGTGGGGTTTCCCTGGTCGTGTGTTCACATATGAACACGGGAAAGTTCTGTCCCATTCACTCCACTGTCTTTCCCAGTCCCACCTCCTCCCTTCCCTTCATTCCCCTTTGTCTAATTGGTGACCTTCCATTCTTTCCTCCTCCCCTTGTTGTGTGTCAGCCTCCGCATATCAGAGAGAACATTCGGCTTTTTGTACAGCAGCTCAACTCACAATAGCTAAGCTACGAAACCAACCTAGGTGCCCTTCAGCAGATGAATGGATAAAGGAAATGGGGTACACGATGGACTATTACTCAGCCATAAAGAAGAATGAAAGGATGGCATTTGCTGGTAAATGGATGGAGCTGGAGACTCTCATGCTGGTGAAAGAAGCCAGCCCCACACTTTTAGAGCATCCCTGACTGAGGCTCCACGCTGCAGTTCAGTCCCCCTCAGTGCCATAGGAATCCATGGGAAGGGCCACCAGCTCCACCTGGCGGAGACCTGGGAAGCCTCTGAGGACCAGTGCGTTAGTACGGCAGCATGAAGCCGCTGGCTGTGAATTAGGAAAGAGAAGGACGCCCTGTGTCTGGAGTATCGAGTCTCCTGGCCGCCGGGGCTGGACAGGTGGTCTGCATGGAAAACCTCAGGTGCCGGACACACCTGCTGATTCCTTGGCAGACAGTTGTTCCCTTGACTGTAGGGGAGGGTGTGAGATCTGTGGGTCCCCCTCCGTCCCCATCCCCGTCCCCTGGTTTATGCTGGCAGTGCCTTCGGTGCTCAGAAAGGATAGCGCTTCGTGTGTATGTGCCTGGTTTCTTGGACAGACCGTTTTGGGCTGCTGGGGGGTCACCTCGGGATACTGGGTGTGTAGCTGAGCAATCCGTGGGGGGGGTGTAGGGGGTGGCGCTGGCTTCAGGCTGGAGCACAGAAGTGTAGAGACATTAGCGGGGTCTCCCCTGTCTGAGGGTCTGCCCGTCTCTCTCTTTCCCTGACTCTCTCTTTTCCTCTTGGTGTGTCCTCGGCACCCCAGGGAGAGGGAGGGCCCCTCCACTCCTTCCTCCAGGCCTCTCGCCAGATCCCCTTTCTGAGCTCCCCAGCCAGGAGGACAGACAATGCGGATTGTCCAGTTGTGACTTCTCCGTCTGGCATGGAAGGTGCCCAGTCTCCTCAAACCTCAGGCTGAGAGCCAAGGGAAGGTGGGCGCTGTTAGCACGAATGTGAGTGAATCTGGAGGCAGCTTAAAGAACAGACGCATTGCCGGGCGCGGTGGTGCAGCCTGTCATCCCAGAGGCTCGGGAGGCTGAGGCAGGAGGATTGAGTTCCAAGCCAGCCTCAGCCACTTAGCGAGGCCCTGAGCAACTCAGCAAGACCCTGTCTCTAAATAAAATATAAAAAAAGGGTTGAGAATGGGGTTCAGTGGTTAAGGGACCCTGAGTTCAATCCCTGGTACCAAAGACAAACCAACAAACAAAAAAACCAGGATGGAAAAAAATGTCTAAGCTTGCTTTTGGTGCCATAGTATGACACTGTTAAGCCATGAGAAAAATGACCTAGGAACAGTGAGCCTAGCAATTCTTAGGGCTTTTCATGGAGGGAAGGAGAGGGTGGCCACAGGGAATATATGGGCAGCAGGCAAACAGATTTGCAGTGAAGTCCAGCCTCTCGCCGATTTTATTTCTTGTTATGGTTGTTAATATCTTATTTGCTAAGGAGTCGTGAGCAAAAAGAGAACCAAATGCATCTATCTGCTTGTAAAAAATGTTCAGAAAATCATTTTATCCCACCATTCAGATGGGTAGGCCCCTAGGGGTGACTGCCACTTGCCCAGAGTTTCCAGCAGAACAGGGAAGCCTTCATCTTGCATGGATCTAGACTTCAGCCAGCATAGCCTGAGGGTCTCGCGTCAAGGAAGGAGGAGTTGTGTTAACTCAGGACAGATGGTGAAGACTGGTGGCCCCAGGCTCCAGGGTCAGGCAGAAGGTAAGACAGATTTGCTTCCATATGGGGTGGGGACCATGAGATGCTGGGGTGTCGGGACTTAGGCGTAAAGCTGTGGAATCCTGCTGGCCAGGAGGGTCATCTGCAGGGAAGTCTGTTCATCCCCAGTGGTACAGAGACCCAGTCGAGGTCACAAAGCTTGACTGGGTTGGGACCGACACGGGAGCGTCCCTCGGACCCCAATCCGGGACTTTCCCATCATCCCCTCATTACTTGCCCAATACGTCTCACTAATCAAAGTGTCGCACTGATTCACATGCCCATCCGCGTGAGCTTTAGAATGAAAATTCCACATTCAAGGGTCAGCCCCCCTCTATCCATGGGGGTCCCTGTCCATCCTCCTCGGCCATCCTCGAACCCTTCTTTCAGAATCTCTGGAGCACATTGAGAAGGGAAGAAAATACTAAAAAACCCCACAAAACAAAAACCCATTCATATTTACTTTTACCTTACTAAATTTTAGTAATCTTTTTTTCATTTGTTCTTTTTAGATACACTTATTCCACTGAGGGTCCCTGGTGGGGAGTTTCCCGGGTCGTGTGTTCATATAGGACATAGGAAAGTTCTGTCCTGCTCATTCAGTAATTTAAAAAACATTTTCCTTTGAAATAAGTCTAGATTTGCAGTCAGTTGCAAAACTAGTCTGGAGTTCTGTGTACCGTCTCCAGCTTCCCTCTCTGTGGTTCCCGTCTTACCCAGTCCTTGTCCATGGTCAACACTGGGGACCTGACGAGGGGACAGCACGGCTAACGCAGTGACAGCAGCCTCCCCACTCACACCCTTCTCTCTGCTCCTGGATCCCATCCAGGGTCTCACGCTGCATTTGGTTGTCACATCTCCTTACAGTCTCTCCCCCCATCTGGGACTCTGCCTCAGTCCTTGTCTTCCTTGACACGTTGGAGGAGAGCTGGTCTGCGGTTAGCAGTGTGTCCTTCCGTTTGCAGTTTTCTGGTTTGTTTGCACGACTGAGTTGAGGTGAACAATGCTGGAACCTTCTCAGTGCACCAAGTCAGGGGGCCCGGGACCCGGACGTGGCTGGTTATGGATGAGGCTGATTGATTAACAGGCTGGGTTATGGATGAGGCTGATTGATTGATTGACATGCCTGGTTATGGATGAGGCTGATTGATGGACGTGCCTGGTTAGGGATGAGGCTGATTGATTGACAGGCCAGGTTATGGATGAGGCTGATTGATTGACATGCCTGGTTATGGATGAGACTGATTGATTGACGTGTCTGATTATGGATGAGGCTGATTGATTAACAGGCTGGGTTATGGATGAGGCTGATTGATTGATTGACATGCCTGGTTATGGATGAGGCTGATTGATGGACGTGCCTGGTTATGGATGCGGATGATCATAACCATCAGCTTAAAGTGCCGCCTGCCCGCTGCTCCTGGGTGAAGATCCTCTTTTCACTTTGTAGTAAACACATAGCTCCTAGGGAGATTTCCCAGGCTCTGCATATACCCTTGTTTTCTCCAGACTTCTCCATCCACTCTCCCCATCTGGACCTCCATGGGTGATTTTTGCTTGCAATGATTATTACTGTGCTGTCTGCCTAATAAACTTAACTGAAATTTTCATTCATAGATACACTTGTACGGACATATAGATACCTGTACAGTTGTATACATATATGTGCTGTTTATAGTGCACATATAGTTATAGATGTATACGTACATGTGTGTGTCTATATATAATGTCGATCACTGTATAATGATTTGGTAAGATATAAATGATAGGGAAGCCGGGAGATATTTTTGCAACTATCAATAAATCTAAACTTATTTCAAATACATTTTTTCCCATTTTTTTGTTTCTCTTTGTTGTGTGCTTATTTTTACCCATTTACAATAATACTTTGTGAACAATTTTATAAATATCTTATTTAAAAAAAAATCTCACAGGAGTCGGGTGCAGTGGCTCACACCTATAATCCTTGCAAGGCTGAGACAGGAGGATCTCGAATTCAAAGCCAGCCTCAGCAAAAGCGAGGCCCTAAGCAACTCAGTGAGACCCTGTCTCTAAATACAAAATAGGACTGGGGATGTGGCTCAGTGGTTGAGTGTCCCTGGATTCAATCCCCAGTCCCCATCTTTGTAATGGTTCTCCAGGGCTGGGCTGGAGAGGGAGCATGGAAAGACAAGGACCTTCTCTTGTCCCTGGGAGCTGGCCCCTCTAGCTATGCAGTGCAGGCTAGATTCCTTACTTGGTCTTGTTTGAATTTGTGTTCCCTCTCTTTAACTTCATCTCTGTTGGGGACTTTGCCTCACACACCTGATCCTGTGGTTTGAGTCATGCATATCACATCCTGAGTATTGGCTCACCAATGCCACATTCCCAGGTGACAATTGGAATGAGTTTACGTCACAGAGTGAGTGAGGGAATTGATAAAGCCAGGATTAGAACTGAGTTGTCTCAACATTGGATGCGACTCTTTTTAAAAATCCTTTTTAGTTTACACGGAACATGAGGCTACATCCTGACATAGTCACAAAAGCATGGAATATATTTTGCTCTGATTCAGTGCCCAGCGCTGCTCCCTCCCTCTCTCCCTCCCCCTCCCCACTTCCCTCTATTGTACTGTTCTTTCTGTAATTTATTTATAGTTTTTTTAAATTAGTGTCTTGTGATATACTTCACGCTGGGATTCACTGTGGACTATTTATGTATGTACTTACAAAACTTGGGGCAGATTCATTCCACTCTTCTTTCCTCTTCTCTTCCCCCTTCCTCCTCCTCAATCTCCTTCATCTACTTTACTGATCTTTCCTCTATCCTGATAAAATTCCTCTCCCTTTTTTTTTCTTTCTCCTTTTCTCCCCCTACCCCTTATTTTGGATTAGCTTCCAACTATCAGTGAAAACATTTGACATGTGTTTTTTGGGGGGGATGGGGACCAGCTTATTTCACTTAGCATGATAGTCTCCAGTTCCATTCGTTTACCAGCAAGTGCCAAAGTTTTATTCTTCTTTATGACTGAGTAATATTCCACTGTGTATATAGACCACAGTTTCTTTCCCCATTCATCTGTTGAAGGACACCTAGGTTGGTTCCATAGCTTAGCTATTGTGAATTGAGCTGCTATAAACATTGATATGGCTGCGTCACTGTAGCATGCTGTCGGTGAAAGGTGTCATGTCTGTGCCACAGCCTGATGTGTGTGTGTGTGTGTGTGTGTGTGTGTGTGGTGTTTTGTACCAGGGATTGGAATTGAACTAAGGGTGCTTACACGCTGAGCCACATACCCAGCCCCACCTTTTTTATTTGTTCCTTTTAGATTTCCATGGCAGTAGAGTGCATTTTGACCTATCATACACACATGGAGTCTACCTTCCCATTCTTGTGGTTGAACATAATGTGGTCGTGTGTTCATATATGAACACAGGAAAGTTCTGTCCTATTCATTCCACTGTCTTTCCTATTCCCATCCCCCTCCCTTCCCTTCATTCCCCTTTGTCTCATCCAATGAACTTCTATTCTTCCCTTTCCCCCTTTGTGAGTTAGCCTCCTCATATTAGAGAGGACATTTGCCATTTGGAGTTTTTGAGATTGGCTGATTCATTTAGCATGATAGTCTCCAGATCTATCCATTTACCAGCAAATGCCATCATTTCATTCTTCTTTAAGGCTGAGTAATATTCTATTGTGTATCTATACCACATTTTCATAATCCATTCATCTGTTGAAGGGCACCTAGGTGGGTTCCACAGCTTAGCTACTGTGAACTGAGCTGCTATAAACATTGATGTGCTTGCATCACAGAAGTATGCTAGGTACAACTCTTTTTAAATCCCAAAGCTCTTCATTAATTACAAATAATAGCTGACCCTATGGAGCATTAGCATTTATGCTGAACATTTTACTGCTTTTATTTAATTCCCACCATTTAATCCTCAAAAGGTAGTTTGGGTTTGAAATAAGTGTTCATCTTAGAGATGAGGAAATGTAATAAGAGCAGTTTATTCCATTTTTACCACGTTCCAGGCACTGTTTGAATAGTCTTATTTGAACTCATTGACTATCAGCTTGTTTGCTCTGAGAGAGGATCGGTAACGTGTCTGCTGCGGTACAACCTGTAAAGGCAGAGCTGGGTATTAAGTCAAAGACAGTCTGAGGTCAAGGTCAGTTTGCTTGATTATTGATTTGGTCACTCTGCTGAAAAGCTAAGTGTTCAGATGCAGAGACAGGGGGAGGTTCTGCCTCGGTGAGGCCTAGTCAGCCAAGTCCCTAGCTGATTTCGTGGCTGGGCAGCACCTAGGAGCAGAGGGGTGACAGGAGCAGTTGCTGGTCCCTGGTTCAGTGCATACTGGTCACTTCATGTTACAGTGCCTGCAAGGTAGGGTAAGCTCAGGCCTTTGTGAAGTTAGCTTTATGAACAAAGAGACCAAATACAACAGTCTTTTGTTTATAAAGTTACCAAAGTGAATAAAGGTCCCTTTTTTATTTTCCAATTTAAGCCCAGCGGTGCTTAACCACTGAGCCCCATCCCCAGCCCTATTTTGTACTTCATTTAGATGCAGGGTCTCGCTGAGTTGCTTAGGGCCTCAATAAATTGCTCAGGCTGGCCTTGAACTTTCGATCCTCCTGCCTCAGCCTCCTGAACCACTGGGACGACAGGCCTGCGCCACCAAGTCCTGCTCCCTGTTGATTTTATTCCAGAGAACAGTGGGCCCTTCCGGCAAAGTAGCCTAGCTCTGTTGTCCCGGAGCTGCAGTTCATCCTGGCCGTGCTGTGTGGTAGAACCCAGGGCTCCTTCTTTGTCTTTCGCAGTGAAGCTGCTTCTGAGCTGTGCTAGCGGCCTGTGTGATGCTGGTGGGGCTCTGGTCTCCTCGGTGGGTTAAGAGTGGAGTCAGTCACCCACTCTCCACCGAACACCCCACACTCCTGCAGCGCTGCACACAGCCCAAGCCCACAATCTGTGCTGCCCTCACGCCCCAGTAAAGATCTTTCCAAAGGACGCCTGCCTGGCTCTGTCACAGGTGCGCCTTTCCTGAGCCATTTCCTCAGGCCACCAGCTCCCGTGAGCTGAGTTTCCATCCTGCCTCCCGCAGGCTTTCCGGAGCCTTCTGCTTGGTGGCTGTCCCCGTGGTGAGGGCCAGCACCGGTCAGCACCGGGTTCCCTGGGTCTTGGGAGGCAGATTAGGGGCAAGGATGGCTGCTGAGATGGGTTTTGACAGGTGTCTAATTTCCTCTCTCATTGAAAGCTCTTCTTGGAGGGTGGGCCTCCCTGTGAATCTGGCTCCAGCCCCCTCGGAGGCCGGCGGCCTCCTTCTCCCTCTGACATCGGCAGACTCCGGCTTCCAAGGGATGAGAAGGTCGAAGACACGCAGAAATTGGACTCTAACGTGGGGAAGGAGAGGCCAATCTCTCCTTGGGAGGTGGGAAGGGATTAGCTGGCTTCCACCTTTACTTCGCAGTGCTAGATCAGCAGCGGGAAGATGCATTAAAATAATACTGATGATGATGATGATGATAATGAAAATAATAATATTATTATTATCATTATTATTATTAAAGGGCAGGGGGGAACCTGTTCTCTTTTTCCTGCGTGGTGACTGTTGGCGTCCACAGTGCCTTCCGATGGGCAAAGGATACAAACAGAGAGTCTGGAGAAGCCAAACCCACGTGGCAAGTTGGGAAGGTTCAGCACGGTGTGCTCTGTGAAAGAAGGAACAAGGCTCCTCTTAGGAGAAAATGCCCATTTATTGAGGAACAGCTCTGCATATTTATGGGGGGGGGGCGTGTTTGACAGTTATGATAGTTTAATGGTTGAACAGTTTGACAGTTGACATGCGGTGCTTTCTAATTGGTGGGTAAGGATCATGTGAGCCAGCAGGGCTAGTCTGATTGGTCAGTAAGGATCATGTGAGCCAGCAGGGCTAGTCTGATTGGTGGGTAAGGATCATGTGAGCCAGCAGGGCTAGTCTGATTGGTCAGTAAGGATCATGTGAGCCAGCAGGGCTCACCATTGGATGGCTCTTCTGGGGGATGAGGAAGTTAGTCTTTGGAGGCTGGGCGACTCCCAACACTCTGAAAATGAAAGTAGGTCTCCGTGCCACTTTGCCTGTTCAATGAGCAAGGGTTTTTGGAGGGAGGAGGGGACTCGTTGGTTTTCAGGTCAGTGGTAATGCTCAGTGCTGGGAGCTGGGCATTTATACAGTACTGTTAAGGACATACACTGTAGGAACAAAGCCAATGCCAAGACTTCTCAAAAGTATTCAAATGGCTTGATGAGGTGGTACACATCTGTGATCCCAGGGGTTTGGGAGGCTGAGACAGGAGGATCTCCAGTTCAAAGCCAGCCTCAGAAACTTAGTGAGACCCTAAGCAACTCAGTGAGAACCTGTCTCTAAATAAAATATATATATAAAAAGGCTGAGGATGTGGCTCAGTAGTTAAGTGCCCGTGGGTTCAATCCCTGGTACAAAAAAAAAAAAAAAAAAAAAAAAGAAGCCTAAAAGCTATTAATTTTGTTTATTCAATAATGTCACTTTAAGGAGTCCTTTCTGAGGAAATAATATATAAATAATATAATAATATATAAAAAGAAGAAAAAATGGTCTTGCTCAGGTATTTAGAACAATGTTATATTTTTATAACTGCAAATTGGAAGCAATATAACTAGCAGGAAGGTTATGGAACAGTCTAGCAATAGCAACAGGAATATTAATATATTGGAATAATGTAGTCATTAAAAGGGATGCTTTCAAAGATTTTTACGACTTGGGGAAAGCTTGTGCTCTGTTGAAAATGAGTGTTGTATATTCAGTTTGTGCCCTGTGATTTTTTATTTTTTTAATGTATAAAGAAACGGGAAGGAAATATGCTAAAATGTTAATGGTGGTTCAACATCTGTCTTGTGGAATTTTCACTCACTCTCCTATTTTTCCCCCAGTACTGCAGGTTGAACCCAGGGGCTCTTAACCACTGAGCTCCATCCCCAGCCATTTTTATATTTTATTCAGAGACAGGGTCTCACTGACTTGCTGAGGGCCTCGATAAGTTGCTGAGGCTGGCCTTGAACTTATGATCCTCCTGCCTCAGCCTCCCGAGTGGCTGGGATGACAGGCGTGGGCCACTGCACCCAAACATTTTTTTTTCCCCTTCTCTGAATGCTTAGCTTGTTTCACTTTGCTCCATTCAGCAGTTTTCAACCATTGATTAGATGCCAATTACTTATCAGCCCTGATTTATTATCCGTGTTATGGTCCTGCGACACCTTCAATGAGGCCTTAACAAATAGTGCTAGAGGCACCTTGAAAGTGCGGAGGCTGCCAGACACGGTGGTGTACGCCTGTAATCCCAGCGATTCAGGAGGCTGAGGCAGGAGGATCACGAGTGCAGATTTCCTTAAAGAATGGAGTCCATTGCTATGGTTTCAGAACTGGTCACCTGGCACTGAGCCCACAGCACGGCACGGCTGGCCGGTGCTCACTGTCTGCCACCCCTTTCACGTGGGGCTTTTGCCAGTACAGCCACCTCCTCCATCTGACCTGCCCCTCTTCCTTTCATTATTTCTCAGGTTGAAAGGAAAATTGGATGTTTTGGATAATGCAAAGGAAGACCGTCAGTTCCTGAAGGGTTCTAATGTACCCAGTGCAACCGTAGAATTGAAAGCAATGCAGATGTAAACACCTCCCCCTGTCCCCCTTTCAAACCAACTGAATGCCGTGTCTGAAAACAAAATCGTGCAAAACATTTTCAGGTACACGCTGTGCAGAAGGATTCTCCTGTTGACAAAAGCCTTTAGCAGAACATTCACTAAAACGATGAGCTCATTTCAGGGACGATTCTTCGGAACAGACTTTGAATTTCCTGCAAGTTCTTAGAAATTACTCCGACACAGAGTGTGGTCTTCCTGTATTTAAGTAGCTTTTAGTACTCAAGGTACCTTGTCTGATGTGGCAGGGCAGGGGAAGGGGTGGTGACAGTGTGTGGGCCTGGGAACATTGATTCATGGTTTCCGAGTATGAGAAGCTTGGGTGCCAACCCCGACTGTCACATGCACTAGCAGTGCACGTTTGGGACACGTGCACCTATCTTTAAGCCTCAGTTTCTTTTTCTGCAAATTGGAGTTGCTTAAGGGGGAAAGTGTATAGAAAGGCACATACATGGACATTATTATTTCTTTATTTTATCCATATCACTTAGTGCCTGCCACATTGAAGTCACACACCCTATTACAGCTGCCACTGTTTTGCTCCGCATATTAATCCCGAAGAAACTCTTTTTCAAATTCTTCTCACTCCTGACCTGACCACTTTCTAATATTTCTTGAAAAGTTTCACAACTTTTGAGAGGCCAGTGTCCCTTGATGGGTGACTTTTCCTTGTGATAAAAGCAAGAGCAGGAGTAATTGCCTGTGTAGCAGGAAACGTGGGTCAGGACACCGAGATCTGGAAGCAACACTTTAGTAGTGGTGCCATGGCCCAGAGGGATAATCCCCAAAGTCTGAGCCCCGAGTGCAGCAGGGCCTTTACTTTTATACATAAGTGAGTTTGGGGCACATCAAGGCAAGTTGGTGCGATTCTATTGGAGGGTGCATTCTACATTCCTTATGTGGGTCCTAGCTTGTCAAGAGCCTAGGGACTCTGAGCTCATACAGCTTGGGGACTTCCACTGCCCTAAGCCTAAAGGAGGACTGTTCTGTCCCGTTGCTGTGTTTCCTGCTTCTGCCACAGCAGTTATGTCTTACAGGTCCCTGTCAGCCACTGCAGGCCTCTGTGGTTAAGTGTCAGTCAGCAGAGCTGCTGTGTGTGAGCGTACAAAGCCACAGCCTGTCACCTCTTACACTGATGAAGTTCCCATCCTGTCCTACCACACCTGTGTTCAAAAAGAAGGACTCCCACCAGGTGAGGTGGTGCACACCTGTAATCCTGACAGCTTGGGAGGCTGAGGCAGGAGGATTGCAAGTTCAAAGCCAGCCTCAGCAACAGTGAGACCCTAAGCAACTCAGGGAGACCCTGTCTCTAAATAAAATAGAAAATAGGGCTGGGGATGGGGCTCAGTGGGCGAGTGCCCCTGGGTTCAGCCCCTGGTACTCAAAACAAATACCAAAAGAAGGGATCACTTAGGGGCAACTCCCCAGTGATGGTGTTTGGAAGTCACACTGTCCCTGTGAGGTTGCTTGGGTGAAGTCTGCGCAGAGTCTGGCCCTGGCACCAGGTGTGGCTCAGTTTCAAGGCTCGGGATGCTCTGGGGACAGCCCTCTCGGAATGGGCTTGCTTCCCCCAGGACCTAGCCACGTGCCACGAGCACCCAGGGCTGGCCCCCAGCTTTGTTGGCTGGAGACGGTGGAGAAGCAGTGGAACCTCATTCTGTCCCTTTGCAGCCCTGTGTCCCTTCTCCTCCCTTCCTCCTGGGCAAGGCTGTCGCCTGCAAGGAAAGGACAGCCGGGCAGCAGGGGGCGGCGCTGGTTCTCCTCCATCGTGGGTCACCGCAGGATGAGGGCCGTGCCCCTGGCCACCCTGTCCTGGACGCTGCCGGACTTTTCCCAGTGTCCTTCCCCTGGTTGCTGATTCTGAAGATTAGGAGGATCAGGGAGAAGAGTTGCGTTTCCTGCTCCTCTCGCAGCTGGGCACAGTGGCCCTTTAGTGCTGACCCGAGGTTGAGCCACGATCTTGGCCACGCTCTCCAGGGAGCAGTGGGCCCTCCCGCCCCTGTCCCCCCTGCCTCCCTGGCAAGTGAGGCGTGGCTGTGGCAATCAGGAGCCATCCCTGAGCTGTGAACGGGTTGAGATGCCACAGGGAAGGAGGCCGCCCAGCCCCTGAGAGCAGGTAATCTGCACGTCACCCCTGCTCTGCACATGCTCAGACTGCACGGGAAGAAAGAAAGGGATTTTGGGGGTGGGGTGGGGTACTGGGAATTGAGGTTGGGGGCCCTTGACCACTGAACCACATCCCCAGCCCTTTTTCGTATTTTATTTAGAGACAGGGTCTCCCTGAGTTGCTTAGGGCCTCTCTTTTGCTGAAGATGGCCTTGACCTTGTGATCCTCCTGCCTCAGCCTCCCCAGCCCCTGGGATTACAGGTGTGCACCACTCTGCCCAGCCAAATTTTCTGTTCTTTAAGCCACTGTTACTCTGGTCTTTGTAATAACCCATGATCTAGGTCATCTCTCTCGGGACACACGCACACAGAGAAAATGCCAGCCCTTCTGACTAAAGATTTTGTTAGACCTATGACTTATGTGCGCCTAAAAGGGTACCCCCAGAGCTTTGGGGGTATATCTGGATTGATTCTTAAAGTGCCGTGAAAGGCAAACTTTAGAGTAAGAGAAGAAATCTGAATCTGAGATTGGGCTCTGTGACATTTGAACTGTGTGACCTTAGCAAATCACCCCCACTAAGCTTCCATGTCCTCATCTGTAAAATGGGGGGACAACTTCCATCTCATAGAGTGGTCGTGAGCGCTTCTGTAAAGCACTGAGTTGATTTTAGCATGTGTGACTGCTCAGTAAAGGGGTGGGAGTGTGCATTGGAGGGGGCTCACCTTAGTGGAGCGTCCAGAGATGGCCTCTGCAGGACCATAAGAAATCAGTCACAGTAATGAGGCCAGGCATTTTTTATTTATTTATTTTTTTAAAGACATAGAGAGAAGAGAGACAGAATTTTTTAATATTTTATTTTTCAGTTTTCGGTGGACACAACATCTTTATTTTATTTTTATGTCGGGCTGAGGATCCAACCCAGAGCCCCGTGCATGCCAGGCGAGCGCGCTACCGCTTGAGCCACATCCCCAGCCCCTCCTCCCACTCTGGATCCTTCTTTCATCCAATCTTTGCTTCCTGCAGAGCTCAGCCCAGAGCTGGTACAGAGGACTGCTCATTCTCCACACATCCTCTTGGTCACATCAAAGCTCTTTGGTATCACTCTCAGGTAGGACAGCCAGCCTAGTTTGATATGGAATAACTGCAGACACATTTGAGTTTTAGCTCCTTGATTTTGCTTTGTAAAATGATGGTGGTTTGAATCTTATTTGTCGAGGTGAGTTAAACACTTTCCCTTTTAGAAGGAGCTTGTCTATCCAGCACGCTCCCCGTGTCTTGGGGGCGTGACTGACGTACCTTGGTCATAATGTCTGATGAACTGGGGTCATAGAGCCAATATCTGGGGCAACGTGGTGGTAGATATAAAGACCTTTAGCAGATGACTTTCAGGTTAGTGTGTCTCTCTGGTGTTTGCAGAAAGCGGGGGGAGGTTGGGGCTGTGAGTATAAATTTGAACGTTAGACCTTGGAGGGTCACATCTCAGATCTGTGCCTGCTAGCTTTGTGACCTCGGTGTTTTGGTCGGCTTTTTCACTGCTGTGTCTAGAAGACCTGACCAGACAACTGGAGGGAGGAAAAGGTTACTTGGGAGCTCATGGTCACAGAGGTCCCAGTCCACAGACAGCAGGCTCCACTCCTCAGGGCTCGAGGGGAGGCAGGACATCATGGAGGAAGAGTGTGGTGGAGGGAAGCAGCTCACATGGTGACCAGGAAGCAGAGAGAGACTCCACTCTCCAGAGACAAATAGAGACCCCAAAGCCACGCCCCCAATGCCCCCTCCTCCAGCCACACCCACCTCCTCCAGCCACCACTCAGTTAATCCCATCAGGGGTCCATTCACTGGTTGGGTTAAGGCTCTCACAACCCAGTCGTGTCTCCTCTGGACCTTCCTGCACTGTCTCACACGTGAGTTTTGGGGGGACACCTCACATCCAAACCATAATAGTTTAGATGTCAGTAGCAACTTCACCTCCCTTCCTGGTGCAAAAACCCCAAATACCTCCACATGGCCCTGAATGTTCCCTGAAGTGCAAAGTCACCTGGTTGAGAGCCGCCACCAGATTTGTCTTGACTTTTTGGGTTCCGACACTTTGGCAGGGGGTCACTGTGACCTTGGGATCTTATAATGCGTCAGCTTTGATTTTTCTGGCCCTGAAATGAAGGCCTGCTAATTTCTTCCTGTAGGAGGCTGAGAGGATGAAATGAGAATCCTGAGCTCCTGGGAGTTACAGTTAATATTCTCTAGGTGTTGTTCTCCTTTAACCGTTCTCTTCTTTCTGCCTCTGAGATTCAGAGGTGCTCACCATAAGCTCAGGCCTTAGCTTCACGCCAGATGCTTGCGATAAATCAATTTATATTTCCATGGAGGGCAACTCTTGGGAATGGAAGTCGAGAGCGATTTTTCTCCTTTATCTTTTTTCCTCTAACTTTATGTATCCCTTTCTTTTTCTTCTAAGGACTATAGAAAAGTCCTTCGCATTATTATTCAATGTGAAGGATTGCTTCAAAGAAGATCAAGGCCAACTCTTTTGAATTTCCATCAGCAGTTAAGGAGGAATGAGTTTAAATAACAGCCCATGGGACTTAAGTTAGATATAAGAAGGAACTTTCAGACAAAGTTATCAAACTGGGAGTTCATAGCTAGGGCAAGGGGTAAAGTGGCCTTTCTTGGGTTCTGGTGAAACCTGAGAAGCCATCATCTGGAACAGCCTGCAGTAAGGCTTCTAAATTGGGGAGTCATTCCACATCTTATACATTCCCTACTAATGCTTTTCCAGCTCAGTTCTGGTCTGAGCTGCTAAGAAAGTTTCTGGGCTTTTCTGTTTGTTTATTTGTTTTTGAGGCTATTGTGAATGGAGTCGTTTTTCTAATTTCTCTTTCTGTGGATTCATCGCTGATGTATAGGAATGTGTTTGATTTATGGATGTTGATTTCCTATCCTGCTACTTTGCTGAATTCACTTATTGGTTCTAGAAGTTTTCTGGTGGAATTTTTTGGATCTCCTAGATATAGAATCATGTCATCAGCCAATAGTGATAGTTTGAGTTCTTCTTTTCCTATTTGTATCCCTTTAATTTTTTTCTTCTAATTGCTCTGGCTAGAGTTTCAAGGATGATGTTGAATACAAGTGGTGAAAGAGGACATCCTTGTCTTGTTCTGGTTTTTAGTGGGAATGCTTTCAGTTTTTCTCCATTTAGAATGATGCTGGCCTTGGGTTTAGCATAGATAGCTTTTACAATGTTGAGGTATGTTCCTACTATCCCTAGTTTTTCTAGTGTTTTGAACATGAAGGTGTGCTGTATTTTGTCAAATGCTTTTCTGCATCTATTGAGGTGATCATGTGATTCTTGGTTTTAAGTCTATTAATATGATGAAGTACGTTTATTGATTTCTGTATGTTGAACCAACTCTGCATCCCTGGGATGAACCCCACTTGATGGTGGTGCACTATCTTTTTAATATGTTTTTGTATGGGATTTGCCAGAATTTTATTGAGAATTTGCATCTACGCTTATCAGGGATATTGGTCTGAAGTTTTCTTTCCTTGATGTGTCTTTGTCTGGTTTTGGTATCAGGGTGATATTAGCCTCATAGAATGAATTTAGAAAGGTTTCCTCCTTTTCTAGTTCATAGACTACTTTGAGGAGTATTGGTGTTAATTCTCCTTTGAAAGTCTTGTAGAACTCGGCTGAGAATCCATCTGGTCCTGGGCTTTTCTTGGTTGGTCGGCTTTTGATGGCGTTTTCTATTTCATTACTTGAAGTTGATTTATTTATGTTGTGTATGACCACCTCATTCAGTTTGGGTAAGTCATATGTCTCTAGAAATTTGTCTATGTTTTGGATATTTTTTATTTTATTGGAGTATAAATTTTCAAAATAGTTTCTAATTATCCTCTGTATTTCAGACATGACTGTTGTGATATTTCCTTCTTCATGTTGTATTATGGTAGTTTGAGTTTTCTCTTTCCTTCTCTTCTTTAGTATGGCCAGGGGTTTATCTATTTTATTTGTTTTTTCAAAGAACCAACTTTTTGTTTTGTCAATTTTTTCAATTGTTTCTTTTGTTTTGATTTCAGCTCTGATTTTAATTATTTCCTGTATTCTACTGCTTTTGGTGTTGATTTGTTCTTCTTTTTCTAGGGCTTTGAGATGTAGTATTAGGTCATTTATTTGTTGACTTTTTATTCTTTTAATGAATGCACTGAATGCAATAAATTTTCCTCTTAGTACTGTCTTTTTAGTGTCCCAGAGATTCTTTTATTCTTTCTTTCTTTTCTTCTCTCTCTCTCTCTCTCTCTCTCTCTTTTTGTGTGTGTGTGTGTGTATGTGTGTGTGGTGCTGGGGATTAAACCCAGGGCCTTGTGCATGGGAGGCAAGATCTCCAGCCCCATGTCCCAGAGATTTTGATATGTTGTATCAGTGTTCAATTTACCTCTAAGAATTTTTTATTTCATCCTTGATATCTTCTACTCTAAATTCATCATTCAATAGTGTATTATTTAGGGACTGGAGTTGTGGCTCAGTGTAGAGCACTTGCCTGGCATGTGTGAGGCCCTGGGTTCGATCCTCAGCATCATAAATAAATAAATAAATAAAAGATCCATTTACAATTAAAATTTTTTTTTTAAAAAAAATTATTTAGTCCCAATTTGTTAGAGTAGCTTCTATTTTAGTAATCAATTTAACAAAAATGGTGAAAGACCTCTACAATGGAAACTACAGAACATTAAAGAAAGAAATTGAAGAAAACCTCAGAAGATGGAAAGATCTTCCATGCTCCTGATAGGCAGAATTAATATTGTCAAAATGGTGATACCATCAAAAGCAGTACACAGATTTATTGCAATTCCTATTAAAATCCCAATGAACATTCTTCATTGACATAGCAAAAGCAATCATGAAACTTCTTTGGAAAAATAAGAGACCCAGAATAGCCAAAGCAGTCCTTAACAAGAAGAGTGAAGCAGGAGGCATTACAATACCAGACCTTAAACTATACTACAGAGCTACAGTAACAAAAACGGCATGGTACTGGCACCAAAATGGACTTGTAGACCAGTGGTACAGAATAGAAGACACAGAGACAAAAGCACATAAATACAGTTATGTCATACCAGACAAAGTTGCCAAAAACATTCAGTGGAGAAATGATAGCCTATTCAATAAATGGTGCTGGGAAAACTGGAAATCCATATGTAGCAAAATGAAATCAAACTTCTCTCTCTCTCTCACACTGCACAAAAATCAGCTAAAAGTGCATCAAAAACTTAGGCACTAGAACAGAAGACCCTGCACCTAATAGAAAAAAAATAGGCCCAAATCTTCACCATGTCAGCCTAGGACCTGACTTCCTTAACAAGACTCCTACAGCGCAAGAAGTAAAATTAAGAATCAATAAATGGGATGGATTCAAATTAGAAATCTTCTTCTCAGCAAAGGAAACAATAACGTGAAGAGAGAGCCTACAGATTGGGAGAAAAGCTTTACCACATGCACTTCCGATAAAGTATTAATCTCTAGGATATGTAAAGAACTCAAAAACTTAACACCAAAACAAACAAAACCAAATAACCCTCTCAATAAATGAGTTAAGGAATTGAACAGACACTTCACGGAAGAAATACAGTCGATCGACAGATATATGAAAAAGTGTTCAAAATCTCTAGCAAATAGAGAAATGCAAGTCAAAACTAAGTTTTCATCTCTCTCCTGTCAGAATGGCAATTATCAAGAATACAGGCAACAATAAATGCTGGTGAGGATGTGGGGAAAAGTTACACTCATACATTGCTGGTGGGACTGCACATTGGTGCAACCACTCTGGAAAGCAGTGTGGAGATTCCTCAGAAAACTAGGAATGGAACCACCATTTGACCCATCTACCCCACTCCTTACACCCAAAAAACTTAAAATCAGCATACCCCAGTGACGCAGCCGCATCAATGTTTATAGCAGCTCAATTCACAATAGGCAAACTATGGAACCAACCTAGGTGTCCTTCAATAGATGAATGGATAAAGAAAATGTGGTATTTAGTGGAATATTGCTCAACTTTAAAGAAGGATGAAAGTATGGCATTTGCTGGTAAATGGATGCAGTTGGAGAATATCATGCTAAGTGAAATAAGCCAATCCCACAAAACCAAAGGCTGAATGTTTTCTCTAATGTGCAGATGCTAATTCACAATAAGGTGAGGGGCACTAAGGAAGAATAGCATCACCTTAGATTAGGTAGAGGGAAATGATGGGAGGGGAGGTGGGGTTGTGGGGATAGGAAAGATAGTAGAATGTAACAGACATTATTACTTATGTGTATATGTGACTGCATGACCAATATGATTCTGCAACATGTACAATCAGAAAAATGAGAAATTATATCCCATCTATATATGATATATCAAAGTGCATAAATGCTTTCTACTGTGTTGTATGACTAATTAAAACAAAAAACAACAAAAAAGAAAGATTCTAGAAGCTGGGCACAGTGGTACACACCTATAATTCCAGCACTCAGGAGGCTGAGGCACGAGGATCACAAGTTCAAAGCCAGCCTCTGAAACTTAGAGAGGCCCTAAACAACTCAGTGAGACCCTGTCTCTAAATAAAAAGGGCTGGGGATGTTTCTCAGTATTTAGGCACCCCTGGGTTCAATCCCTGGTACCAAAAAAGAAAAGAAACGATTCTGGAACCTTTGGTGAGTGGGTTTTGTTTAAAATTTAATACCCAAGAGGCTGGGGACATAGCTCAGTTGGTAAAGTGCTTGCCTTGCATGCACAAGGCCTTGGGTTCAATCCCCAGCACCACACACACACACACACACACACACACACACACACACACATTAACACAGAAGATCTGGAGACAGTCACAATTTACAAAAAGAAGAAATAATCATTCACATGTGGCCAGCAGTAATGTGTATTTTGAACATAACTTTGTAAGCCAGGCAGAGATCTATAGTTCTTCAACTGTAGAGCCCACCTGTGTGACCTGCATGGGCTCACCCCCACACTGTCCTAAAAGTTGGAATGCTGTGCTCCACCTCTGGATTTCCAACTCAGGAGGTTGGCGGTACCCAGGTAACTGTATTAAACACACATATGCTTCCTCTTTTTTCTTTTGGTACCAGGGATTGACCCAGGGGTGCTTAAACACTAGCCCCACCCCCAGCCCTCTTTTGTATTTTATTTAGAGACAGGGTCTCCCTGAGTTGCTCAGGGCCTCACTGTTGCTGAGGCTGGCTCTGAACTTGCGATCCTCCTGCTGGGATGACAGTTGTGGGCCACCGCGCCTGGCTGACTTGTGCTTCTCATCCCAGACCTATACTCGAGGCCTGGGGTCTGTGGTCACCTGTGTCCCACCTCTCCTCCCCTGTGCACAGCCGCACAGAGCCAGCACGTGGTCCCTGGGACCTGGGGCTTGGCGCAGAGCCCAGCACAGATGCAGCCTCACTTTCCCCTCCTCAGGGAGGCCACTGTGCTCAGGTCCTCCTCGCCACTGGGGTGTCGCGGCTCCTCCCTCTGTCTGTGTCCTGACTGTCCAATCTGCTTGCACATCCGCGTGCCTTCTGAGCCCTCCAGTTTACCTGTCAGCTCTCTGTCGCTGGGACCAAAATCCCTGGCAAGAAAACCCGGAGCAGTCGTTTGGGGCTCACAGTGGTTCCAGAGGTTCTGTCCACCGTTGGCCAGCTCCCTAGCTCTGGGCCCCGGGTGAGGCAGGGAGGGTGAAGGGCTGGTGGGCAAGCTGGCCAGCTCCCAGCCTCTGCAAGGGCAGAGGGTGGGGGGGCGGACAGGCATAGATATAGTCCAAGGCCACGCCCACCAGTCTTCAGTTCCCACCCAGGGGGCCATTCAAATTAATCCATCAATGGGTGAATCCTCATTTTTTTACCCTCTGAACATGGCTGCTTTTCCTAACACATGTGCTCTTAGTGGGGCGATTTTAGATCCCAACTTGGCATCTGTAATCAGCTGGCCCCTCCCTCTCCCCCACTCTTCCTCTCTCTAGTTCATGCCAGCAGCAATCTGTTACCTGATCCTCCTCCTTCTCCCCTCCCTGTCTGTGCTCCGAGATGCAATCAGAACCATCTTTCAAATACATAGTGGTACCCCTCTGGTATAAAGCCCTTTATTGCAAGTTAGATAAAAACCGACTTCTTCCCACAGTTTCCACAGCAGCCATACCCTATCTGAACGGACAGGTGTCACCTCATGCCACTTTCTGCTGACTGTGCCTGAGCTGCAGCAATCTGTGGCTACGCTGGGCTGGTTTCTTTCCTGCCTCAGGACCTTTGCACAGGACTTCTGGAAATCCCTGGCCCTTCATGTAGCCCATTCCCTCTTTCTTTAGGCCTTATCCATCTTCACCTCTTCAGAGAGACCTTACCTGAGCACACCTATCCAAAGTCTGCATCATACCCCTCCTTATCCAAACCTTCCTTTGTGGCATGATGCACTTTATAATTGTTCTACTTGTTGGTTTACTTGCATTGTCTCACACTCCTTCACTTGACATAAGAACCAGGTAGGCAGAGGCCATCCTAGCTCCTATCTCCAGCTCCTGGTTTGGGGCCTGCCACCTCCTTTATACACAGGAAGTATTTACAGTCTGAGAGAACAAATAATAACAATAAATAAATGGGTGAATGGATTGTCCACAGACATTATATAATAACAATAAATAAACGGGTGAATGGATTGGCTTCTCACCTGTCTACAGACACTATAGGCAGGACACAGCTGGGCCCCCAAAGCAGGACAGGGACGGAGTGATGTTATTTAGGATGCATGCAAGTGTTTTAATTTTTCCAGAGCTCCTGGACTGAGTTTTACTTTTTGGACACAGTGAGTTGTGTAATTGTATAATTTTTTCTTTTTCCACACCGACTGCAACAAACTCAGAGCCAAATTTGTGGCCCATACGTCTTTTCGGGATGCAATTTAGCCTCGTTCTTGGATCCATTTCACGTCCCTGTCCTCATTTTTCTTTTCTCTTTGTTCCTATTTTTAATCGATGCCATCTTGTATTCATGCATCCTCCTAAACCGCCCGAACTTCTCTCTGAAGCAAGACGAAGTATCCATCAATCAGCTTGAAAGATGTGGAGAGGAGAGCGTCAGGAAGTCTGAAATAAAGTGCATTCACGGAGTCGCTGTTTCCCAGGTGACTTCTGAGGCCTCCAGGGAGCAGGAGAAGGGCTAAGAGGTCTCCAGGGGAGACCCCAACACCTTGGAGGCACAGGAAATGGGAATTCAGTGGGGATTAGTAACTGGTTATTTTGCCTGTATGGGCTGCACACTGGGACTCAGACTTCCTGCTAGGTTTTCCCATTATCTTCCTCCTCTGGAAGTGCTGTATAATTTTCAGAATAATCAGGAGTCACCACCCTGCTCTCTCTGCCAGGCTCCTACCCACTTCCACGTAACTCTGTCTCACTGAATTCCCGGCTGACCCGCTCAGATGTGGGGGTTCAAGGGTTGACTGCTTCTCCACGTCTGTCCGTTGATAGGTTGTTCAGTGGAGCATTCTGACTCAGAACTGGACAGTGAGGAACTCAGACACCTTTTCTGGATTCGGAGGGCTTTGTGCACTAAATGCCAGCAATGGGGATAAGATCCACCTCTCCCACCAGGTGCGGTGGCACACGCCTATAATCCCAGTGGCTCAGGAGGCTGAAGCAGGAGGATCGCAAGTTTGAGGCCAGCCTCAGCAACTTAGTGAGGCCCTAAGCAACTCAGTGAGACCCTGTCAAGGGCTGGGGATGTGGCTCAGTGGTTAAGCACTGAGTTCAATTCTCTGAAAATGCCCCCCCCCTTGCAAAAAAAAAAAAAAAAAAAAAAAGATCCATCCACCTTTCCCATGACTCTACTTCCAGATTCTTGTCTCAAGTCCAGACCTGGCCCTGAACTCAGACCAGCATATTGGGTGGCTATCTCAGTGCCTCCTGGGTGGCTTGTGAGTTCTACCTTTAAATTCGTCATGCCTGGTGGCGCAGGCCTATAACCCCAGCAGCTTGGGAGGCTGAGGCAGGAGGATCATGGGTACAAAGCCAGCCTCAGCAATGAAGTCCTCAACAACTCAATGAGACCCTGTCTCTAAATAAAATTCAAAATAGGGCTGGGGCTGGGGCTCAGTAGCCAAGTGCCCCTGAGTTCAGTACCCCCCTTCAAAATAATAGATTCATTCTCTGACCAATGCACCTCACTGCTACCACCCCACTCCTAGTCACTGCCATCTCCTGCCTGGATTCCAACAACCACATCCTTCCATCCAGCACCATCCCCCTCCCAGATCCTGGGAAAGCATAAGTCAGGATTCTAATCAAAACCCTGCAATGGCTCCCCCCCTCCCAGACAAGAACCCCAAATCCTTTATGGCCTCTGAGTCACCATGTGATCCTCACCCCAAGCCCCCACCACTGTTCTGCTCATTTCTCACCCACCACTATACTTTCTCAGGCTTGTTCTGAAGCAGCCAGATGGGCTGTGTGTAGTTTGCTGAACATGCTAGGTCTGCCCCTGCCCTAGGACCTTTGCACCAGCCATTCCTTTCGTTTGCCTTCACTTTCTTCCAGTCTGACTTTGATCTCCCTTGACAGTCTGTTTAGATTTCAACTTTCCTCCTCTGGGACTCTCTGTCCCCCTAAGAATACTGTTTTTCTTTCATGCAAAGCACTTGTCAGTTTCTAACACAGCAAGTAATTTATTTATTTAGCCTGTTTTTTTTTTTTTTTTTTTTCTGTGTCAGCCATTGCTAAATGCAGGCCCTCATGTCTCGTGCTGAATGTAAGGACAGGAATATTTGTCCTAGGCAGCTATGTGTCTGAAGGGCCTAGATCAGTGCATAGTGGCCTCTCAGTTGCCTTTATTGAATGATTGAGTGCAGCCTTCTGCCTTCTCCGGTGAGAGCAATTTTAATTCTTTACTGTCCTTTAACCTGGTGCACCGTCCAGCCTGAAGCAGCCCTCTTTAGGGGCTTAATTACATTGATAAAGCTGGGAGCAGATCCTTCCAAAGCAAATTGTGACTTGCCAGCGCTCTCCAAGTGACCCTTGCATAATTCTCTAGTAACCTCTCTCCCAGAGGCTCCTGGATCCATCTGGAAAGCATTGCAAGCAAACATCCCTCCTACGTCATAGATCACTGTTTTCCTTTTGAATACGACTCTGGCTCCCCAGAGCCCACCGTCTGCACCGAGATGAATTCCTTATCTCTGCTGCTTCCTTAGGGATGGAGGTCGGTGGTGGCCAATGCTGCGGGCCTCCACAGCGCCTCGCTGCTACAAGAGAAAGCGGTTTCCCAATGATCTGTCAGCATATGTTGTGAAGCCACCCAGGCTCCTTTATGTAACTAAAAGATTCGGATCCCAATTAGTGACAGATTTGCGACCAAGAAAGAAAGGCGATGGAGCGCTTTCTTCCAGGGAACGCAGAGGGTTGATGTAAAGGTGCAGGGGTGGGGTGGGGAGGAAGGGGGATAGAGAGGCAGAGAATAGAAAAGGAGCAGATTGTGGGTGATGGAAGAAAGTTCTGGAACCCAGGAAACAGGGTGTCTGTCGACCCCACTCTGCATTCCTCCAGGTAACAACGTTTGGGGGCCCACTGGGCTTGCACCGGCAGGGAAGGGAGCTGACCTCCCACGGAGTTGTGCCCTTGGCTGCGCTGAGCTGCCAGGAGGCCTGGAGAGTCGGCTGTGCGCATGCTCAGGAAGGAGGCCTGCGCCCGGAGGTTGGCAGCCTCGTGGACTGGGCAGCTTGCCCTTCTGGCTGCCTGTGGGAGAGTCACCTTGCTTGGGGAGAGCGCATCAGCGCAGCAAGTGCATAATCCTCCACCTCTGAGGTCCTCCAGGCCTTCCGGTTAGGAGCCCGGGGAGCTCTCCAAGGGCAGGGCCGCACACCAGTGCGCAGAGCTCCTGCTTGGGGTGAAATGCCTGAGCCGCAGCCCCCGCGCCCTGGTGACCTGGAGACGTCTCGGCTCATCTCCAAGGGAAGGCCGATCCAAAGGGTGGCCCTTTGGATGGATTTCATTCGGAAGAGAGAACTTCTCTTACCAAAACCCAGTGTGTACCTAGTAACAGGCCTAGTCAGCTAGCGCTCTTGGGACAGCGACAGCAAGTCAGTGGGAACGCTTGTAGGACTGGCAAACGCACCCTTTCAGATGGCAAGGTCACCAAGACTCTGAAGGGAAACTGTCCCAGGCAGGATGCATTGTTCCCAAGCTCTGTGTGTTTTCAAATCGAGTGACCTCAAGAATTCACACTTG
Source organism: Callospermophilus lateralis (assembly GCF_048772815.1). Taxonomy (NCBI): domain Eukaryota; kingdom Metazoa; phylum Chordata; class Mammalia; order Rodentia; family Sciuridae; genus Callospermophilus; species Callospermophilus lateralis. The sequence goes on from NC_135305.1 coordinate 169,850,824, forward strand.
TGGGATCATCGTGGGGCTTTACAAGTTTTGTGATGTAAAGCTGGGGGCGGTGACGCACGCCTGGCATCCCAGGGGCTCTGGAGGCTGAGGCAGGAGGATCGCGAGTTCAAAGCCAGCCTCAGCAACTTAGCGAGGCCCTAAGCAACTCAGTGAGACCCTGTCTCTAAATAAAATACAAAATAGGGCTGGGGATGGGGCTCAGTGGTTAAGCACCCTGGGTTCAATCCCTGGTACCAAAAGAAAAAAAAAAAAAGAAAGAAAGGAAAGAAAGAAACAAAACAAAACAAAACAAAAGTTTTATGATGTGGCCCCGGAGACTGCCTGCAGGAGGACTCCAGGGTCAGACCCTGAGGATACTACATGCACTCATCCTGTCGCATGTGGGGTCTCAGGTCCAGCCACCGCTCCTGTGCTTCCTGGCCCTTGAGCTCACCGGTTGTTCTGGATGCAAACCGGCTTGTCCTCCCTCCCCCACTCATGTCAACGAGGGTGACATTTACATGAAGAAGAGTTTCCTCAGAAATGAAGAAAGGGAATTGACCTGGGCTGAAGCCATCCACACGGCGGCGGAATCCAGGGCCTTGTCTTGCTGTGGGAGGGTGAGTCCGGGCTGGGGACAGGGAAGGCAGCCTGCGACAACCGCCCAGCCAAGGCTCCCTCAGCACCAGCCCCGACGTGCACCCCGCGTGGCCTGGACGGGGCAGTGGCAGCCGGAGGGACAAGGATCGGCCCTCTCCGTGGGGAATAGTGGTCCTCTGTCTCTCTGGGTAGCAGCTGATTACAGCCCTGTGTATTATTTAAAAGGTCCTTGAAAAAAACATGACCCAGGGGAAGATGGAGTGGCTGTCTCTTCCTGCTGTCTGCGGATAGTGTTCTAATTACCTCTCGCGTTCAGATGCGGCCTTTCCGATGGAATTTGTCAAATCTAATAAGGCGATTTTCCAACCTGTGCCAGCTTCACTTGGGGAACTCTGGTAATGGCCAGGGACAGCCCAGCCTATTCTAGGCCGTGTGCTTTGGTTTCCATTTCTTTCTCCACCCCCTTCCAGGCTCTTGGAATGAACTGGTACCACTTGGCCAATCTCTCAATCCAATCTTTTCTTCTTCTTCTTCTTCTTTTTTTTTGTACCAGGGATTGAACTCAGAGGTTCACATCCCCAGCCCTATTTTGTATTTTATTTAGATACAGGGTCTCTCTGAATTGCTTTAGCCCCTGCTACGTTGCTGAGGCTGGCTTTGAATTCATGATCCTCCTGCCTCAGCCTCCCGAGCCTCTGGGAGTGTAGGGGTGTACCCCCATTCCCGGCTTCCATCCAGTCTTGTAAATGTATTTGGAAGTGCACCTTCCAGGAATGAAAATATTCTGTTTAATAGTTGGTTTTATTTAGATAGAAGACGGTTTAATGCAAATAGCTTAGGGGACTCTAAGTTCCTGGGAACCCTATTGGATGTGATGCAGGCAAGACCTTCTCAGAGCTACCATGATCCCACAAATCCAGAATTCTAAACTGTGCGAATTGTTATGATCAGGATTATTTTCTGGGGTGCTGGAGACTGAACCCAGGGTCCCCTGCATCCTAGGAGAGTGCTGTAGCCCTGAACTACATCCTGAGCCAGAACACTAGACTGTGAAGGGTCTCAACCAAGACTGGGCACACTTCCTGGGCAGCAGGTAATCTCACCTGTCCAGCTCACCTTGTGGAAGCCTTGGGTCCTCTCAGGTGCTGACTGGGTGCTGGCTCGTGATGGCACTCTAGGACTCAAAAGCAAGGGTCCACAATGGCAGCCATAGGGCCAGGTCCAGCCCACTGCCATTTTATAAATAAAGGCTTGTTGGAACCCAGCCGTAGGATTTATCAGACATCATCTGTTGCTATGTTTCCTACACAGGCACAGCCGAGTAATTGGGACAGAGATCATACAACCTACAAGGCCAGAAAACATTTGCTATCTGGGTCCTTACAGAAAGAGGTGACCAGGCCTTGATCTAAAGTTTTGTTTTGTTTTGTTTCTGGTTCTGGGGATTGAATTTAGGAGTACTTTATCACCAAGCTACACACTCAGGCCTTTTTCTTTATTTTATTTTATTTTCTCACACAAACACACACACACACACACACACACACACACACACACGGAGTTGAACCCAGGGGTGCTTTACCACCGAGCTACATCCCCTAGCTCTTCTTATTTTTTCATTCTGTGACAAGGTCTCACTAAGTTGCTGAGGCTGGCCTCAAACTGGCAATCCTCCTGCCTCAGCCTCCCAAGTCACTGGGATTACAAGTGTGAGCCACTGTGCCTGGCCTAAAAAATTCATTTTTTTTTTTTTTAACTTAGAGGCCACAATTTCCCAAGGGCATTTATTGATGGCTTTCTGTAGAGTGTGGAATGAATCCCCTGAAGTTACATGTAGAATATTTTCTCTGTATTTGTGTGTGTGTGTGTGTGTACGCATGTGTGCAAGCATCCACCTAGGATTCTCTGGAGAGAGCGTGCATGGCTCCTGAGAGCTCTTCCAAGGTCTCTGTGCTCCCTAGATGAAGATCTGTAACTTGAAAGGATATGCAAATTTTACCCTGGTTTACACTTTGACTTCTGATTTCCCCATCTTCTTTTTTTATCCTGAACTCTTTAGGATCCTGCTAAGTAATTGGTTGGAAAACCAAATTATACCTGAAGTATGATCTCTCTCACGTCTAACAGGAAAGTGTTTTATCCCATGGGAACAGTTTTGTTTGAGCCAGGACCTGTCATGCCAGAACCTAAAGGTCTGTGTCCAGTGGCGACCTCACAAACGAGGTCAAGGGCAGGAGGAGAAGGGTGCAGGGCCAGGAGCCGCCAGCCCTTGGCAGGAGGCAAGTAGAACTTCCTCATTCTTTTCAAGGAGACAGTAGGGGCAGTTATCTTCCTGGCCAAGGCCCTAAAGCTCTAACAATGGCTTCTTTTGAACGGTGTCTGCAGCAGTATGCTGAGCACATTAGAGGAAATATCTGACTTCAGACTCTCAACACCCTGGGGGACAGATGTCTATAATGCTGGAGCAGAGAGCAGGGAGTATGACTGTTCATGACAATCCTGATCACCATTGGCCTTACCATCCCCACTTATCACTTGAGGATTTCCCTCCTCCTACGTAATGAAGGGGGCCTGGAAGTTGGTCTGTCAATCTCAGACATACCGGAAGCCATGTCTTCTTCACTTGCAAAGATGTCACTTTTTAAAAAAATTTTTTGGGGTACTGGGGATTGAACCAGGGGTGCTTCACCACTGAGCCCCATCCCCAGCCCTTTTTGTATTTTATTTAGAGACAGGGTCTCACTGAGTGACTGAGGCTGGCCTCGAACTTGAGATCCTCCTGCCTCAGCCTCCCAAGCTGCTGGAATTATAGGTGTGCGCCACTGCGTCCAGCTAGGTACATGTTTTTTTAAACCCACGATGTGGGTCTTTTTTTTGGAAGGCACCCAGAAAAAGTTTCCACCGTGTTGATGTTAAGAAACATGTCGTTCTCCACCCAGAGTTCTACCTCATCTCGCTTCTTTGAAGGCCTTTCCTTTTGTTCCAGACCAGTAATCCCCCAGCCTGGCTGCCCATCCCCACCCCACCCCACCCCACCCACTGTGTGGGGACTTCACAAGGCAGGTTCTCAGTACCAGGCCAGGACCTGCTCTGTCTGAACCTCTGGGGGTGGGCCCTGGATTCAGGATGTGTTATAAACCTCTGCCGGTCCTGTGCTCCACCTTGCAAAGCACAGGTCACCTTGACTCTAGATGCGACCCTTCTCTGGCCCTGTAAGTGGCCCAGGTGCGGGCAGGGTGTGACAGCTCCCGAGAGCTGGCCACATGAAGCAAGGTGACTCAGCCCCCTCTTGGAAGCAGGCAGGATGTTCCCTGTTTGCCGTTGGGTCCTCCTGTCCAAACAGAGCTGCAGGCTGTGGGTGGTCCCCGCATGAGGAGGGCTCCCTTCTGGCGGGCCCAGTGTGAACAGGCTGGGATGCAGTTGGTTCTCAGGCAGGGGAAGAGGGGAGGGTGGGGGCGGTCAGGAACAGCAGGCTGGGAAGTCACTTGGAACTCCAGCTGGATCGGAGGGGGAGGACTATTTCTTTTCTTTCTTTCTTTCTTTTTTCCTTTCCAGGCCTCATTTGAAGGTATTTACTACAAATTCACTTAACCGGTAAGAGCCATGAAAATTGAGAACTGCCCAACAACAACAAAAAAAGAGAAAACACATTATAACGAATGAGGGCCTTTTTTTCATAGTTGATGGACAGTGTCCCTAGAGTTGAAATGAGTGACCCCCTCAGAAACCCCGGCTGTTGACACACTGACCACTGCAGCTAAAATCTTTATAGGTCTAAGTGACATAATGAGGGGACAGCCGTGGGCTTGGAAGTGACCACAGGACACAGCAGGTATGCTTGCCAGATTGTTTTTATTGGGGGGCAGGGGTAAACCCAGGGGCCTCCACCACTGAGCCCCATCCCCAGCCCTGTTTTGTATTTTATTTAGAGACAGGGTCTCCCTGAGTTGCTCAGGGCCTCACTAAGTTGCTGAGGCTGCCTTTGAACTCGTGATCCTCCTTCCTCAGCCTCCCAAACCACTGGAATTACATCAACGTATGTTAGTTAATAAGACCTAGAGGAAGGTGCGCATGCGTGTATGTTGGTGAGATGCACCAGTTTGCTAATCTGCACCGCTCTTGTGTGTGTGTGGGGGGTGTAGGCCAGAGCAATTAACCTCATTTTCCATTTAATGGGAGTCTGGAAGGAACCCCAGCATTTGACGTTTGGAAAGTGTGCAGGGAACAGACATATTTGTGTTCAACTTGATACTGGAGAGTCTTCTTTCCTCCCAAGCAGCATGAGTAACTACCAGTGGGAATTCAGCTCTTTGGAGTCATGCATGCAGGTTTCTGTCTGGTTTTCCTGATGTCCTGGGAACCTCCGAGGTATTTGGGAAGGTCTTTCTAGCACTTTGAGGAGGCCCTCTTCTCTTGGGTTAATGCATGCATGGGGGACGGGCAGGGGGTAGGGAGATCAGAAATGAAATGTAAATTACCCATAGTATCCGAGCTCTTTGAATTATTAATTAGACAAGCCTTGTTCCCATTATTCAGGCTTCTCTTAATTCTTTGGTGTCTCAAAGCCATCCGGGTAGAAAGTTTGGATTCTGATACATTCTCGTGTTCTTTTAGTATGTGGATTGAAGAAGGGACGGCAGATGGAGTTAGCCTAATTAGGAGGAAAGTCTAATTAGTTGAGAAAAAAGAGAAATTCAGGATTGCATTTGTATCACATTGACAGTATTTCTCCCGAGCCCTCTTCCTTAGGCTGGGTTATTCTTTTTCTTTCTTTCTTTCTTTTTTTTTTTGGTACCAGAGACTGAACCCAGGGATGCTTAACCACTGAGCCCCATCCCCAGCCCTATTTTATATTTTATTTAGAGACAGGGTCTCACAGAGTTGCTTAGGGCCTCACTAAGTTGCTGAAGCTGGCTTTGAACTAGAGATCCTCCTGCCTCAGCCTCCCGAGCCATTGGGATTACAGGTGTGTGCCACTGAACCTGGCCCCTTATTTAGAGACCATGACATGAACTCAGTCACCCTGTTGGCTTTCCTAGCCCCCAGAGAGGGGTCTCAAACCAGGAACTTGAGTGCTACATGAAGGTAGTGAAAATGCCCGGGAGGCTTGGCCTGTGAGCTTTTTGCTGTGTGACTTAAAATAACCCCAAGCCTGGAAGGACCTCTCTACCTACCACCTGTCATGTTCATTATGCCTCAAGAATTTTTTTTAAAAAATTATCTTTTCAGCAGCAGGTGAATATAGAAGTGGGACTGGCCGGCGTGAAGGGGAGAGGTGGCCTTCAGCCCCTGACCTGAACCATCAGGACTGTCCTTAGGGTAGGTAAATGAGAGAGGTGACCCTAGGCCCCCAATTTTTTCAACAGTTTTATTGAGATATAACTTACTTATCCTATAACTCACCTATGCAATTCAGTGCTTCTTAGCATATTCACAAGGTAGGACAGCTCTCACCTCTAACTCCAGAAGCTTTTATTTTTTAAAAAATGTGTTTAGTTGTAGAAGCACACAATACCTTTATTTTATGTGGTGCTGAGGATCGAACCCAGTGCCTCACACGTGCTAGGCAAGCGCTCTGCCACTGAGCCCCAGCCCCAGCCCACTCCAGAAGGAGACGTCTCTGCTGATGGTGGGAATTCCTTGTTTCCCCATCCAGCCCAGCCTCCCCCAGCCAGAGACCATCCCCACTTTTCCATCTCTGTGGATCTGCCTCTTCTGGACATTTTGCACAGATGGGATCATGCAGTATCAGGTCATTTTTGATTTGTTCCTTTAAAAAATCCAGCACAGTTTTCAGGGTTCATCCGTGTAGTAGCATGGATCAGTACTTCTTCTTATGACTGGGTAATCTTGCAGTATGTGGCTGTACCGCATTCTGATTACACCAATGGTGAAGTGCAATTGGTTTCTCCACTTGCTGACTATTGTGAATAATGCTGCTGTCAACATGTAAGTGCAGGTTTTGTGTGGGTATGTGTTTTCTCTTGGATACATAGCCAGAGGTGGCATTGCTGGGTTATATAGTAATTCCAGAGAATTCCTTAGAATCACTATACGAATTACTATAGAAATGGCCACCAGAGATGCATGAAGGTCACCATTCCTCCTCATCGTCACCAGTACTGATTTTCTTTCTTGTGGTTATCATCACCCTAGTGGGGATGAATGGGATTTCACTGTGGGTTGTTTTTTGGTACTGGGGATTGAACCCAGGGGCACTTAACCACTGAGCCACATCCTCAGACCTTTTTATGTTTTATTTAGAGACAGGGTCTCACTGAGTTGCTTAGGGCTTCCCTAAGTTGCTGAGGCTGGCTTTGAACACGTGATCCTCCTGCCTCAGCCTCCGAGCCGCTGGGATAACAGGCGTGCGCCCCTGCATCTGGCTAACTGTGAGTTTGATCTGTGTTTCCCTGATGGCTAATGACATGGAGCATCATTTCATGTGCTTATTGGCCCAGAAAAATGTGTATTCAGGCCCTTTGCCTGTTTTCGAATGATTAATCTCTGTATTGCTGAGTTTTAAAAGTTCTCTGTGTATTCTGGATACAAGTCAAATACATAGTTTCCATTTCTAAATATTTCCTCCATCCTGTGGATTATCTTTTCACTTTCTTGATGGTATCCTTTGAAACACAGAAATTTGTTTACCATATTTTATTTATAGGTACCAGGATTGAACCAGGGGTGCTTTACCACTGAGCCACATCCCCAGCCTTTCTTTATATTTTATTTAGAGATAGCCTCTTGCTGAGTTGCTTTGGGCCTCACTAAGTTGCTGAAGCTGGCTTTCAACTCTCGATCCTCCTGCCTCAGCCTCCTGAGCCAGTGGATCTACAGGCGTTTACCACCGCACCCGGTGAAACAGGAATTTTTGATTATGATGATGTCTGTCTACAAAACAAAGACTTCAGTATGTAGTCCTTGGTTATAAGACATGGGAAATCCCTCTCTGCCTGGCCCTTAAGTTCTCTCTTAGGCCAGACACGAAGAAGCCTATAGTAGCCCTTCTCATATGTTAGATTACACGAGTCACTTGGGGAAATCGTATTAAAATGCACATTCTAATTCAGAACTTCTGGAGTGGAGCCCAGGCGCCTACATTTCTAACATGTTCTTGGGTGACGTGCTTCTGAGTACCACCACCTCAGAGGTGGGGAGTCCTCCCGGGCAAGCCCAGGTAGAGGTGTTCAAGCTGGCCTCTGTCACTGGGGGCAGGCTGGGGGGCAGGGGGAAGAAGCAGGAAATGAGGAGGCACCACCAGGAGTCCTGGGTTTTCTAGTTCTTTGGGATACTAGACCATTCCTTTTGGCCATCCTGTATTCTCCAATTAACACTGCCTATGTCAGAAAGCTGCAGACTTTCTTAATCATACCTGCTCCATAGAAAGTTTCAAACATAAGCTGCCAATCCATGTATATTTACACATCCATAAATTATTCACATATACTGGGACGAGCTCAAGCAAGCAGCACTTGCTTTGCAAGGCTGTATGGGACCATTAAAATAACCACACAAGCCAAACTTTGGCAAAGCCATCTTAATAAGCAGTGAGAGAAATTACAATTGTAACATGACCTTTAAAAATTAAAAAAAAAAAAAAAAAGAAAGAAACTCTCTTACTGTTGGTTATGCATGCACAGGGAAATAAGAACAATAGCAAAAGGGATATTTATTTAGTACAGTGTAACTTAAAATTAGAAACATTGAGAATTAAAATATTTCATTTCTGTATAAAAAATGTACCAAGTGGGGTTTGAGCAGTGCCCCTTCCCCGGTATGTAGCTACCATACAGAGCGAGCACATCTGCTACAGACTGGCGGATGGCTGTCCTCCATTCGTAAAGGGATCAGTTTCTAGCATTTCATGCTTTGTGATTTTGGTCTGGCGAAAAATCTCCGAGAATTTGTTTAGAGGGGAGTTTTTGTGTTTGTTTATTTGTTGGTCTCCATCACTCCTTCTAGAACATTCCTTCTCTTTGCCACAGCCACTTCCCTGGGGACGCCAGTAACTTTGCCTTTATCAGATTCGTCTGGCTGAATGACTGAAATCTCATCACTCTGTGGTCACCTATTTTTTTTTTTTCTTGATCATTCCATTTATGCTCTATTTGAATTTCACTCTGGGCATTATCACTTATTTGGTTTCTTGGCTGCCCTTTTAATTTTGGTGGCCAACCCCTGGTTTTTTGGAAAAGGTCACGTACATGCATCCCTGGGAGACAAGGAAGCAGCACAACTACCAGCTTTGCTGTCTGGGAGCGACTTGACTGACAGATACACAGTAACCAATCACTGGCAGACTTTGAAAGGAGGGATGTGATTGGTCACGGATGAGGGATGCACGTTTCTTATGTACACGGTGATTGGTGGACTGAGACCACCGTGAAGTCTGTAGTTTTATGCGGCTGGACGTGAATGTACTGTGGCAACTGAGTTGGAATGCTGTGGGGAAGTGGTGTTATTTAAAGCCGGGTAACTGAAGTGTGCGTAGATAGCGACTGTGCAAAATGAGGTCTCTCCACTCCAAAGCCTGATGCATAACTAAGCCAAGGCTGATCGTTAATATCAGTATATAAAATCCCTGCTTCAGTCATCTTCTTCATTTTGATATTTTTCATGGTTATCAGCATTTTGTTAATGTTTTTAGTAGTGCATTGAAGTTTTGTAGACTAAGGGAGTTCATTTCAACATGTTCAGTATTGCATAAGACAGAATTTGCTCCATTGCAATCTCCAGTATGTCCCCATTCCCTTCCCCCTCCCTCTCCCGAATCTCATTCCTCTATGCTATTGGTCTTCTTTCTAATTTTTTTTTGGGGGGGGCTACTGGGGATTGAAAACAGGGGCACTTAACCACAGAGCCACATCCCCAGCCCATATATATATATATATATATATATATATATATATATATTTTTTTTTTTTTTTTTTTTTTTTTTTTTTTTAGAGACAAGGTCTTTCTGAGTTGTTTGGGGCCTCACTAGGTTGCTGAGGCTGGATTCACAATCCTCCTGTCTCAGCCTCCTGAACCACTGGGATTACAGGCATGTGCCGCTGTACCCGGCTCTTCTAATTCTTTCTCTTTTTTTTCTTTTGGTACCAGGGATTGAACTCAGGGGCACTCAACCACTGAGTCACACCCCCAGCCCTATTTTGTATTTTATTTAGACACAGGAGACCCTGTGTCTAAATAAAATACAGGGGCCTCCCTAAGTTACTGAGGCTGGCTTTGGACTCACAGTCCTCCAGTCTTAGTCTCCCGAGCCGCTGGGATGACAGGCCTGCGCCACTGCACCTCACTTCTTTATCACACTGATAATTAGTACAAGGTAGGTACACATCAAAGTGGAATTCCCTGTGGTATGGTCATACATGCACTGAGCATAATTTGGTCAATTTCTTCTGCACTTCCTCTCCTTTCCCTTCCCTCCTGTCCCGCGGCTCCCCTTCCTCTACTCTGCTGTTTTTCCTCCTCTTTTCTTGGAATTTCCTTTTTTTAAAAAAAAAAAAATTCGTATTCTTCTCTAGCTTCTGCATATGATAGAAAACATTAGACCCTTGGCTACAGTTGCTAGTTCTCAGTATTGTTTTTCTTTATAACGGGGCATTCGAAGAGCCCGTATCAAGGGTAGGAGGTGCATCTCCTCAGCGGTTCTCTGACTTTCTTGAGCTTGCATTATCACAGTGGCACTCTGCATTTTTTATAGCCATCTGGTTAGGTCACTGGTAGAAGTTAGTTCAAGCGACACAGATGTCCCGAATCCATAAGCTGGTAACATCAGTCTTATGTTGCCTACTCTAAAATCGAACCCTGACACCCCTGCTGTTACCTGTCTCCCTTGAAACCCTCCTACCCTTCCACCGGGTAACGGTCAGCACCACACAGGTGGCACATCTGTCTTGTTTCAGGAAATGAGGATCAGGACACCGAGATCTGGAAGCAGCACTTTATTAGTGGCCCCATGGCCCAGAGGGATCATTTCCAAAGTCTGAGCCCCGAGCGCAGCAGGGCTTTACTTTTACATAAGCAAGTTCTGGGCACATCAAGGCAAGGGAGTCGGTGCCATTCTATGGGAGGGTGCATTCTACATTCCTTATGTGGGTCCTAGCTCGTCAACAGCCTGGGGGCTCTCAGCTCACAGCTTAGGGACTTCCACTGCACTAAGCCTAAAGGGGGACTGTTCTGTCCCGTTGCTGTGTTTCCTGCTTCTGCCACTGCAGTTGTCTCTTACAGGTGCCTGTCAGACACTGCAGGCCTCTGTGGTTAAGTGTCAGTGAGCAGAGCTGCTGTGTGTGAGCGTGCAAAGCCACAGCCTGCCACCTCTTACACTGCTGAAGTTCCCATTTTGCTCTACCACAGTCTGATGGCAAAATCAAGTGGGGACCCTGGTGTCAAGTAGTTGTAACATTTAATTTCTTAATTTAGGTAAAAATGAAATTAAACTCAAATGCTTCCACTTAATCCTCTTTGGAGACCACTCCCCTGAACATGTGGTCCACTTGGCCTGCTCTCCAGGAGGGGAGTGGGTGTTCTGCTGGAGTCTGTGCCTCCTTGAGCCAGCATGGCGGGCAGCTCTTGAAGTCTTTGGACCTCATAATTCTTTTTGCATAATAGATTCACTTGGGGAACTTGTGGTTTTTTTTTTGTTGTTTTTTTTTTTGTACTGGGGATTGAACTGAGGGGCACTTAACCACTGAACCTCATCCCCAGCTGCTTTTTATATTTTATTTAGAGACCGGGTCTCACTGAGTTGCTCAGGACCTTGCTATTGGCTGGTTTTGAACTCATGATCCTCCTGCCTCAGTCTCCCAAGCCGCTGGAATTACAAGCCACTGCATCTGGCTTCAGATCTGAGTTTTTAACTGGCTTCCCTGGGTCTCTGCAGGATAAGGCAGGCTAAAGTTGGCCAATCATGCGTAGGGCTTGAGCCACCAAAATGCAATAAATTTCTACCCCTGCTTGTCTCCCCCACATCCGAGTTCTGGAATTTAAAGAATTAATGGGAAGAATCTCTAGTGTTCTATATGTGTCTTTGTCATGGGAACAGTGGTCCAAGAAGTATTGATAGAGAGGACTGAGCTTAGCCAGTACTGTTTGTCTATTTCCTGGACTATCAGACCATATTTTAAATGTGTTGGCTGAGTTGACTAAAAATGACCTCAGGTGTGTGGTTTTGTAGAGGGACAAAGAGTTTTGTAAATCAACAGCCCTGACAAAGCCTCTTGTCTGTCTGACATTTCTGTGTGGTGACAGTGCAGAAAGAGGTATAAAGAAGCATGAGATAGCTGGGCACAGTGGTGCAGCACACCTGTCATCCCAACAGCTCAGGAGGCTGAGGCAGGAGGATGGTGAGTCCAAAGCCAGCCTCAGCCACTTAGTGAGGCCCTGAGCAACTCAGTGAGACCCTGTCTCTAAATAAAATATAAAAAAGGGCTGGGATGTGGCTCAGTGGTCCAATGTTCCTGAGTTCAAAAAGAAAATAAAAAAAAGCACAAGACGTTTTCTTTTTTTACAGGAGTAGCTCCCAAGTCCAGCTGGAGAGAGAACCCACACAGTAACCTCTTTGCTTCTGTTGTACTGTGACTTTCCAATTTCCAAGGTGGGCTTCTCTTCTGTTTGGTACCCCCTTGGCAGCTCAAGGAGGGTAGCCAGGGCCCCTGTGCGTCTCATTCTTTCCTCCCTACCGCAGGTGAGCATGTTGACTCCAGAGGGCTCCCAGCTTGACCCCTGCAAGCCCTGACCCCTGGCCACACTGTCTCGTCTACCCAGGATACGACACAGTCAGAGCACACCGGCCTGTGTCCCTGATGGGCAGGTGTGTGCCCTGGGGCTTCGGGAAATGACATCTTTCCACCAGCATTTTCCTTGATGTTTCCACGGTCTGACCCCGGCTGGTTTCTGGAGTGGACTGTGAGGTTGTAGAAGGCTCTGGAACTTACTAACTGGCATTCTCCTTGTGAACGCTCTCTGCTGTGGCATTTTAATTCCATCCCATGTCAAGTTTGTGAAAGCGCATACCACTGGCTACAGCTCATCTCCTCTGTGCTGACTTGAAAATAATTAAAGTACATGTAACGTCAGCGCATCCGTCTTCCAAGTATTTGAAGGGGGGAGAAAACTGTCTTGTTAAAATGGAGTTAACTACTGGAATCGAGAATGCAGGAACTATTTTAAGAATTTCACATTGAGCTTTTGAAATGTGTTTTGTAAAAATGCATGATAGGCCTCAGGCTGCTTACCTCCCTCAGACTGCGATCCTCTGGCTTTAATGAGTGAATACGTGTCAGTGCCAGACCTGGGCAGCCTCTAGCAGCATTATCACCTTGTGGTGGTTTTTGAATTTTTTTGGTACTGGGGATTGAACCCAGGGGTGCTTAACCACTAAGTCCCATCCCCAGCCCTTTTTAATATTTTATTTAGAGACAGGGTTTGCTAAATTGCTCGGGGCCTTGCCAAGTCGCCGAGGCTGGCCTCAAACTTTCAATCCTCCTGCCTCAGCCTCCTGAGCCGCTGGGATTACAGGCATAAGCCCCCACACCAAGCTCACCTTTTGGTTATATAATCAACATCACCATTATGATTTCCTCCTCCTCATTAGCATTATTATCATCATCGCATGAAGCTCCTTCTGTCTTGACTCAAGGACAGAAGCCTTTTTCTGCAGTGAGCTCCCCAACTTTTTCTTCTCCATCTCCCATCTACCTTTCCATGTCCCCTGCTCTGGGATTTGGCAGCCCAGTTTAATTTATGAGAAGACGCTCTGGAAAATTGAAATGAGATAACACGCGTTGATTGGGGGGGAAAAATAACCTCATCTTAACTCTTGAAGCAGAACAAATCAGGCTCGCTCTCTCCTTCCTTTCCTTTGAAAACAGAACAGGAGCCACACCGCGCACCTGTGCCTGGGGCTCCAAGGAACCCCGCAGCCCCTGCCAGAGCAGCAATTAGACAATTAAAGCCCATTTCACCAGCAGAGACAGGCTGCAGGACAGGAGGTCTGACCTTCCACACTCGGGGGTGAGTCCACCCTCCCTGGGAGGTGGGTGATGTCATAGGATCAGCATTTACGGGGAAGTCTGTGGAGTAGTGCTGGCCTCCAGGCCCCCCGGGACAGAGGAGGTAATGCTTAATTGAATCTTTGTGTGCATGTGTGCCTGCTTCTCATCTCCTGGAGAGGCGCATTACACAATTACACACTTGCCCTCCCCCTTCTAGAGGGCTAAGTGAGCACGGCAGCCATCTAGACTCCCACCCCGTGATTTTTCCTTTAGACAGCCTCCTGTAGCTAGGGGAACCGTCTCTCCCACCCTCGGGGATGGAACCCAGCCGTGCCCATTCCCAGCCCCATTTATTTATTGACTTATTTTTATTTAGAGACAGGATCTCACTAAATTGCTTAGGGCTTCACTAAGTCGTCGAGGCTGAGCTGGGACACAGTGGCCCACGCCTGTTATCCCAGGAGCTCAGGAGGCTGAGGCAGGAGGATCGTGAGTTCAAAGCCAGCCTCAGCAAAAGTAAGGCACTTAGCCACTCAGTGAGACCCTGTCTTAAATAAAATATAAAAAGGGCTGGGGATGTGGCTCAGTGGTGGAGTGCCCCTGAGTTCAATCCCTGGTGCCAAAAACTAAAATAAGAAAATAAGTTGCCAAGGCTGGCCTCAAATATGACAGTCCTCCTACCTCAGCCTCTCAAATCACTGAGATCATAGGCATGCACCAATTTGATTATTTTTCCCACTATCTTCACACTCTCTCACCCAGAATGTAACACCCATGAAGAGCGACATTTTTGTTTGTACTGTATTTATTCTGTATGCCCAGTTCCTTGGCATGTAGCATGTGCTTAATAAACATCTGTTGCACAAATGTTTTTTTAAAATGTATTAGAGATGCACGAATCACAAACTAACAGAACTCAATTTGTTTTGCTAACTTATTTTTGGGGGTGTGGGGGGTCTTGCACAAAAACTGTTAAAATATAACATTAAAAGTTTTTATATGTCAAGATATTTACTTATAAGCTTATTTATTTGGGGATCTAATTTATTTATTTGTCTATTTATTTATTTTGGTGCCAGGGATTGAACCCAGGGACGCTTAACCACTGAGCCCCATCCCCAGCTCTTTTTTACATTTCATTTAGAGACAGGGTCTCACTGAGTTGCTTAGGGCCTGGCTAAGTTGCTGAGGCTGGCTTGGAACTCGCGATCCTCCTGCCTCAGCCTCCTGAGTGCTGGGATGACAGGCGAGCACCACTGCACCACAGTGGGATCTATTTTTTAGATGTAGGCACTCTGTGCTGCACATTTTCCTCTTAGAACTGCTTTCATACTGTCCCAGAGATTTTGATAGGTTGTATCTCTGTTCTCATTTGTTTCTAAGAATTTCTTGATTTCTCCTCTCATTTCCTCTATGATCCACTCTTCCTTTAAAGGAGTGTTGTTCCGTCTTCACGCATCTTCGTGGTTTCCATTCTTTTTCTTGCTGTGGGTTCTTCGTTTCCTCCCCTGGTGACCTGACAGGATGCACAGGATTCTCTCCATTCAGCCAGAAAGTCTCAGCATGGAGAGGAGGGCCAGGAAACGTGGACGAGGATGAAATGCACGTCCGTGCCCTTGCCCCTGCGTCTCCTGACCTCGGCTCACCTGGCTGGCAGGGTTACCTTAGCAGAGCTTCCGCGGGCATCTGATCCACCTAATGTTGGAGAACCACCACCCAGGCCATGGCCACGGGCCCTGAATGACGGGTGCCTGGGTCTTAACCTGGCTTGCACTTGCGAGCTCTGCCGTGTGACAGTCTATCTCCCTGTGACCCCACGGCCCTGGGTAACAGGGCATGAGAGCAAGGCCTTCCTCCTGGGGCTGAAGGTCACATGGGTGAGCAGATATGAAGCCCGTGGACCCTTGAACAGGTGAACAAATGCTCCCTGCTGGTGACATGACGGTATAGACAGAACCGGGCTGCATTACTTCTTCATCAGAATGCCACCCACCTCCTTCCTTCTCATAGGACCTGCCTGGCCCCTGGGGTCCCTTAGGTGGTCATCCCTGACAAGAGGGGAGATAGCCAGTGTCCCCAGTGACTCCCGCACCTTCCCACTGAAGAGTGGTAACATGTATTGAGTGCTGATGTTTAATATTGTTTCTTCTGGGCACAGTGGCGCACGCCTGTCATCCCAGCAGCTTGAGAGGCTGAGGCAGGAGGATCGTAAGTTCAAAGCCAACCTCAGCCAAAGCGAGGCTCTAAGCAACTCAGTGAGACCCTGTCTCTAAATAAAATGTATAAAGGGCTGGGGATGGGACTCAGTGGTCAAGTGTCCCTGGGTTCAATCCCTGGTCCTCTCCACCAAAAAAAGATTGCAGGTTTCAATTACCTTAGTAGAAGACTGTTTCAAAGACTGGCATTTCAAATATTGAATGTGTATTGGCACCTAAACACAGGAGCATCCAAAAATGTTTTTCTTCATATTAGAACATAATTGAATCAAAAGCTGGATCTTCTTATATAATCATTTCTTGGAGAACTGTTATTGAAATGTTCATTCAGGTGTAACTGGTCCAGAATCTGTCACAAAGTAGATGCTCAGTTAAGGTCCGCTGAACTCCCATGCTTTGGGTGTTTGCACACAAAAAAATTATAAACTTAAAAATATAATACCTGGGACCTCTTCAAGTGATTTATAATCTAGTCTCTGATCACAGGGATTCAGAGTCTCCAGGTCTTTAATTATTTCTATTACATGCAATCTGTCTCTCTCTCTCTCTCTCTTTCTCTCTCAAGCCACAAGTGTTAGCTTGAGACTCTGGAGCCCTTGAAGGAAAAGGAAGTATTTAGTAAGGTTGGACAACTGTTAAAATTTTCTTATTTTCTATGTGCTACAAGTAAAATGGTTTTCATATGTAATGATCATATAAAACTTGCTTTTAAATGGATTTTTTTTGGAGTAAAACAAGGATCTAGTTATACCTATGCTCAGTACATATTATTAAAGGCGATCTTCTGCTTTGGATGGAGGGGAGTGTGTTCTCTGGAGGTTTGATCACTTGAGTCTCTGGAATAAACTGACAGTGGACAGATCAGCAGGAGAAAAGACATGCAAATTGATCACATGCATATGCATGAGAGCCTCTCAACACCCAGGATTCCCAGAAGGGCCAGAGGCCTGAAGCTCCTGTAGTGCCCTGAACTCCAGGAGGAAACAGGGGCTCGGGGCTTCTGTGTGGAGGGGACAGCGTGGGGTGACCAGGGGTTCTGTTGCAATGCTGATAAGTGTTCTCTGGCACAGTCGGATAGAGATGGTGGACAGAACTTTCCTCTGTTCTTCTGTGAACACAAGACCAGGGAAACTCACATCAAAGACCACCACAGGAATGGGAAGCTACACTCCATGTCTGTAGGATAGGTCAAAGCGCACTCCGCTGACATGTGATCTAAAAGAAACAACACTAAAGTTAACTGTCTATTTCAAAGTTGCCAGGTTTGGGCTCTCCCAACACAAAGTAAGGATCAATGTTACGATGATGGGTGTGTCATTTATCCTGATTGGATGACGACCCAGTGGTCACATGTAGGGAAATGTCACATTGTCTCCCATAAATCTGTATCATTACTGTACATTTTGGGTGATGGGCTGTGCCCAAGTCTCCCTGGGCTCTGCTGGCCATCCGCCTCTGGTCCTGGGACAGGGGTCAGTCTGTCCAGGCTGGTGCACTGTCTGGGGGAGGGATTCTTGTCCATTGAAAAGCCCCTGGAGGATCCAGTCTTTAAGCAGTTGTGGGAAGTTCCCAAGCAAGTGCTTTCCATGTAAAGTCAAGGGCACACAGAAACACCAGGCGTGAGGCTACTACTTTCTGAGCCCCAGTCTGGCATCTGTCATGCAGGTGGGATTTAGATGACCCACATATGGAAACAGCTGCTCTTCTATCCTAAGAAGGAAGGTCTGCCATTCTGTCGCAGCAGAGTTCCTACGGCCCTTCCTTAAGCACAGAGGGGAACTGTCTTGGGTAGCTTGGCATCCACATGACCCCAAGGATGCCGGATCTCCCTGGCACAAGCCTGTAATCCCAGCAGCTCAGGAGGCTGAGGCAGGAGGATCAAGTGTTCGAGGCCAGCCTCAGCAACTTAGCAAGGCCCTAAGCAACTCAGCAAGACCCTGTCTCTAAATAAAGTATAAAAAAGTGGCTGGGGATGTGGCATGTGTTAATTCCAGGCAGCCAATCAGATCAGCTTTGGGGGCATTGGCATCTCCAGGAGCAGAGACCATGGCCTTGAGATTCAGTGACTCTTCCGGAAAAGGCCACCCACAAGTAGATGTTTAAATCGCAACTGAATGGAGAGGAGTTATGGGTGTGGTCTTGCTTCTTTCTGTAACTTTAAATCTGCTGCTCTGAGTCTTTGAGAAGGAAAACAGCATCCTCAGGGATCTCCTCCCAGAAAACTGGGCCCTTGCCTAGTGGTTGAGGTTTGGGGTGGATGAAGGGAGACCTGTACGGGATCCTGGTCACCCGTGCACTGGCATCCTGGTCTTGCTCCACTCTTGTTATCTGTAAAATGGAAATGGGCTGTTCCTGTGGATGAGGCTGGTAGAGGCAGGGGTGGGGCGCGGATCCTGGTGTGAGTGGCTGTGGTCTTGGGAGGCTGACATTGTGTTCCCCCCACCGAAAGCTCCAGAAGCCCATGTGTTGCCCTGGGACCACCATTGGAGTATGTTCTAGGACGCCCAGAGAACCAGAAACAACAAATGGGATGTGCATACAGTTCATAAAGAGAGAGATTTGTTCTAGGGAATTGTCTCCTTCAACTGGTTAAGTCCCAAATCTGCAGAGTTAGCCAGAGGATGGAGAGCCAGTGTTTTTAGCTATTTTTTTTTTTTCCTGCTGTGACAAAAGACCCCACCAGAACAATTATAGAGAAGGAAAAGTTGATTTGGGGGCTCATGGTCCCAGAGGTCCCAGTCCACAGACAGCAGGCTCCATCCCTCAGGGCTCCAGGGGAGGCAGGACATCATGGAGGAAGAGTGTGGTGGAAGGAAGCAGCTCACAGGGTGATCAGGAAGCAGAGAGAGACTCCACTCTCCAGAGACAAATAGAGACCCCAAAGCCACGCCCCCAAGGCCCCCTCCTCCAGCCACACCCACCTGCCTCCAGCCACCACCCAGTTAATCCCATCAGGGATCCATTCACTGGTTGGGTTAAGGCTCTCACAGCCCAGTCATGTCTCCTCTGAACCTCATTGCACCGTCTCACATGTGGGTTTTGGGGGGACATCTCACATCCATGGAAGAATTTTAGTTGGAGTCCATAGGTGGTCCCTTGGTAGAATTCTCTCTTCTCTGGGGGAGGTCAGTCTTTTTTAATGAAGGTCTTCATCTGATTAGACGAGGCCCACCCACACCACCAAAGGTAAGATGCTTTACTTAAAACCTTCTTCTGACTTAAACATTAATCTAAAAAAAACACCACTAAAAATATTGAATGCTGGATCAAGTATCTGGATACGGTAGCTTAGCACCATCACGGGTTGTGTTTCTGTCATTGGGAAGCTACTGAAGGATGACTGGTGGCATTCTACTGACTGCCTTCTGTGTCAAGCAGAATTTTTATATTGCAATGACAGACTTCTTTATATTGCAATAAAGCCTCTAAGACAAGGTGGCTTAAGGAGAAAGGGTGGGGCCGGAGCAGGGGGAAGATCTAACTCTGCTCTCACATCCTGTCCAGGGGTTCTAGATCCAAGCCCCATGTGATGTCGTGACGACCTTCCTGTCGCCTCTGCATTGTCAATACAACACCCCCCAACACCCCACCCCTGGGCCTTGGCTTGAAATGTGCACCGAGTCTTTTTCCTCCTCCAACTTCTGATGGGAATCCGGGGCTGAATCTCATTGGCCCATTTGGATCTCCCCTGAACCAATCAGTCACTGGGTCTGAAGGGACCGATGCTCTGATTGGCTGAGGCCAGGGTCCTGGGAGCTCCTCTAGAGCTGAGCTTCAGCCCCACGGGACCCAGGGTCGGGAAGCCTTTCCCCTTGGAAACTGGGCTCTGTCCTGGACGAGGACAGGTGGGGTGGACAGGCGGAAACTCCAGGACGACACCAGTCCCCTGTCCCCATCTCCCTTTCCTCTCTTCCTTCCCCTCAGCGGTGCATAAAGTGCTTTCTATCCCTTTAAAAACCTGGTTCCTTCTTTCTTCGTTTTGAAATTCCCAGTTTGGCTAAGAGAACAGATGCTCCTGCAGCAGACTGCGACAGAGAGCAGTTTCCGGGCTGATCTGTACCGTGATCATTGCCCGGGGACAGTCTGGTACGGGCTGCTGTTCCATGTGGGAGGAAGGAACTTGGAGTGCCTGAGCGCTCACCCCTGCTGGGGAGGAAGGCGGGTTCTGCTGCTGGTGACTTTTCTCCGTCACCTAAGTCAGGGCTACAGCAGGGAGTTGGGAAGGGAAAACGACTGAGTTCGTAGCAGAGAGGAAGAACTCTGGTGCTAGGAGGGTACCTTCAGACTAGAGGAAGAGCTGCCTGGAAACGCATTTAGGGGCCATAATTGTGTCTGTGTTTAAGGCAGCTTTATTGAGATATAACTCACTTACTACTCACTCATTTAAATTGTATAGTTCCGTGTGTGTGTGTGTGTGTGTGTGTGTGTGTGTATGTGTGTGTGTGTGTTACTAAGGATGGTTCCCAGGGCCTTGCACATGCTAGGCAAGTGTTCTACCAGTGAGCCATGTCTCCAGCCCTTTTCAAATTTTGTTTTGAGACAGGGTCTCATTTAGATTCCCAGGCTGACCTTGAACTTGGCGTCCTCCTGCCTCCTGCCTCCGCCTCCCAAGTAGCTGGGATCACAGGTGTGGGCCACTGTGCCCAGCCTATAGTTCTGCTTGGTAGACATATTCTCCGGGTTGTGAAATGACCAAAATCTAGGTTTGGAACATGCTCATTATTCCAAGAAGAAACTCCACTCCTATTCCCAGTCTCTCTCCACTGTCTTCTAACCTCCCAAACCCCCGGTAGCCACTGAATTACTTTCTGTTCCCATAGATTTGTGGATCTGGCCGGTTCACCTATGTAGATCCAGCAATCCATAGTCTTTCATGAGGGATTCTTGAATACACAGCATTCCTTTTTCATGGCCAAAGCCAAATAGTCTTCCCTTGTATAAATATCTTGCCGCTGGGAGACATTTGGATTGCTTCTGTGTTTTGGTGGCTATCAATAAATGCTGCTGTAAGCATTGAGGACAAATTTTTGTATGGACGTATTTTATTTTTTCCTTTAGCTGTGGACCAGGAGTGTAATTGCTGGATCATGCAGTAAGTCAACGCTTAACTTTTGGGAAACTATGCATTTGTTTTCCAAAGGAATAGCACCAGCTTTCATTCCGTGAGCAATGGGTAAGGGTTCGATTTCCCCACATCATCAGCCTTGTTACTGTCTAAAGACGAGTGATATTGAACATCCACTCATGTGCTCATTGGCCATTGCATCTTTTTTAATCTTCTTTTTTAATTTTTTTTATTTGTTTTAGTCATACATGACAGTAGAATGCATTTACGCACCTTGACATATCACACATAGATGGGATATAATTTCTCATTTCTCTGAGTGTACATGTTGCAGAATCATATTGGTCATGCAGTCACATATACACACAGTAATAATGTCTGTTTCATTCTACTATCTTTCCTACACCCACATCCCCTCCCCTCCCCTCCCTTCACATCCCTCTACCTAATCTAACCTGATGCTATTCTTCCCTAGTGCCCCCCACCTTATTGTGAATTGGCATCCGCAGATTAGAGAAAACATTTGGTCTTTGTTTTTGCAAATTGGAGAAATACTTTTTGCCAGTTTTTAAATTGGGTTGATTGACTTTTTGATATTCAGTTGTATGTATTCTTTTTTTTTTTTTCGGGGGGGGGGGGCTACTAACACTTTCTTTTTTTGGTGCCAGGGACCGAACTCGGGCACTTGACCACTGAGCCATATCCCCATCCCTGACTTATATTTTATTTAGAGACAGGGTCTCACTGAGTTGCTTAGGGCCTCACTGTTGCTGAGGTTGTCTTTGAACTCATGATCCTCCTGCCTCGGCCTCCTGAGCCACTGGGATCACAGGCGTGCCCTACTGTGCCGGGCGTACAGGTTAATTTTGACTCTACATTAGTTTCACCTTGTGTCTTGACTTTAGAACCTAGCTTCTAATACTGTCTCTGTTATTTCTACTTTCTCTCCATTAGTGTTTGGACATACATCTCTTTTCCTTTCACACCATTTCCTTTTTTGTATGCTGATAAAAGTCACCAGCCTCATTTAATTAACTCCACCAGAGTTCTGGTCTATCAGTTATACCTGTGCCCTTCAGCCTCCCACGCACCTCCACTTCTCTCTGGTGCCTGGCAGGAGGGATGGGAGTAACTAACCATAAGATAACCTAAGTGGCAATTTTCTTACTGTCTTGAAAAGTAGTTTCTTACCTGCAATAAATAATAGCACCCACAAATACATTCAGTCCCTTTTACTGCTTTTCTAAAACGATAGGCTCTCTTTGCAAAGGCTGGATTCAGAGATCATGTCATTCTGGATTGTTTGATTGCAAGTAACAGAAACTGATTCTGTGAACTTCCGTAGAAAGGAAATCCACAGAGTGCCCCATAGATTCCCAGGCCAAGCAGAGCTCACCTCAGAACGGGCCTCAGGATCAAGAGAGCAGGTGCTGATGTCTGTTGGCCTAACCTGTTCTGTCTCTGTTTAAAATTCTCCATGGCTAGGGAAAGAAGTAAATGCATGGCTTGGGGACCTGTGTCTGGTTTGGGGGAAGAAGGAATTTGATGCACATTCCCACCCAAACTGAGGAAAGAGCATGTCCCCAAGGGAAAACGGCTCTGCTCTTTCCGAAGATGAGGCAAAGGAGGTTTGGAAAACAAATGATATTGCCGTCTGTCCAGCAGCATGTCACCTGTGGTCAGGCACTGTCTGGGATGCTCTGTATTTTGGAGGGCAAGGCATCCTGCCACTTCCCACCACAAACAGCCACTAACCTCAGCAAACCTTGTCTGATGACAATCCACTCACCTCTTCCCTTTCTGGACCTTCTCGGCCCATCTCTCTAGACACCTGGGTAAGTAATAAACATGGCTTCCAGGCCAGGGGGAAAAAGAAATGGCTGTTTAAAATGATCAGTGCTCTTCTGGAAAGTTCCAGTTGCCAAATAGTCATCTCCTTACACACGATGCCTCGCTCATTAGAAATTCCCTGCGTGGTCACCTGGCCGGGAGCTGTGTAAATGCCAGCCCTCTCCCGGGCAGGCTGGTGGAATTTGCTGATCACATCTCGGCACTGCTTTTGGGTAAAGGTCCCGATGCACCTCGGAACACGGTGGGAGTCACTCGCACAGGTCAAGGGGGGTCTGCTGGCTGGGTGGCAGGGGAAGGGACAGAGAGGAACCCGCAGCAGGAGGAGAGTCGGGCTGCAGGGCGGCAGGCTTATGAAACGGCCTGCTGCAGACTGGCCCCAAGTGCCTTCTTGGGTCTGTGACTAAATTGGACACTTCTTGTGTCAGAGAGAGAGGGCTCGGGTGACAGTGCTGGTTCCCACACCCAAAGACCACTGTTACCCATAGGACCGTGGGTGGTAATGACCATTACCATTTATTGATTACTCACCAGGCCTGGGCATTGACACTCAGCATGAATATGCATATATTTATATATGTAATGTATATCCACATATATGCAATTCCTCAGGCAGCCAAGGGGCACGTGAATTCTCTCTACATAATATATAAATATATATAATATATATAATACATATATAAAACATAAATATATAAAATATACATGCAATATATGTTATATAAATATATGCTATATCATACATTCTGTCATTTGTAAAATATAAATATTATATATTAATTTGATATTAATATACTACATATAAAATACACATATATTTCATGTAAATATACAATGGAGATATATAGTGTAGATATGTAATGTATGACATATACATAGAATATGTAGGTATATTATACCTAGGTCATCCTGTGCCTGAGGAAGTGCCCGTGACAAAACTGTTCCTCAGGTTACTTGTCCAGGGTGCCACACCTCATTAAGTGACAAGGGAAGGACCGTAAGGATGGTGACATTGCCGCCACATCAATAACAGGTGCTTGATATCTGAATGCCACCTGCTGCCCTACTAGGGGTTCTTTTGCTGGAACCTGGAAGTTTTGCCGTGGAGGCCCACGTCAGAGCTTTCACGCCTGAGATGTCGCGTCCTCGGGATCTTGTTGCGGCTGGGGTGCTCCGTGGCACAGTGCTTGCCCAGCACGCGGGAGGCCCTGGATGCCATCCCCAGTGCAGAGACCATTTTCTTTTCATTTAACAAATTCTTCCTGAACTGTTCCCCCACAGCAGAGAGACACTCTGACAGTCAGAGGGGCGTATGGGTGTCCCCTGGGAAGACCAGATCTTATTGGTCATTTTTCTACCCACTAGTGAGAGGATTGTAAGGTGCTTCTGCTGTCTGGAGAGTTCATGTTGAGTTTCCTTGATTAAATTGTAGGGTGACAGACTGCACCAGTGCCCATGCCCTCCCCCATTTATAGTGCCAACCTGAATTGGGTTTTTTTTTTTTTAAAAAAAAAAAAAAAAAAAAAAAAAAACTTAGGAACAGGGCTGGGGAAGAAGAAAAGGAGGTTACAATAAGCAATGAATGATCTGCTGGAATATTACTCAGCCATGAAGAAGAATGAAATATGGCAGGAGACTGTCATGCTTAGTAAAATAAGCCGATCTCAAAAACCCAAAGGCTGAATAGTCTCTCTGATATGCAGATGCTACTGCATAATAGGGGCGGGAGGAGAATAGAAGTTCACTCAGTTAGACAAAGGGGAATAAAGGGAAGGGAGGGGGATGGGAATAGGAAAGACAGTGGAGTGAATGGGACAGAACTTCCCTGTGTTCATATATGAACACACGACCAGTGAAACTCCACATCATGGACAGCCACAAGAATGGGACATTATACTCCATGTATGTATAACATGTTGAAATACACTCTGCTGTCATGCATATCTAAAAACCAAAAATTTAGAAATAAAAATAAATAAATAAATAAAGGAAATATAGGCTCTGGGGTTCTATAGCAGGCATGTACTCAAAAACAACTAGTAACAAATAAGAAAAACTGGCCATTTGGAGTGCTGTAAGACTCTGGAACACATGACCATTTTTACTTCTCACAAAATCCCATGAAATTATGTAATGCCCTGTTTTATTTTTACAACCCCGTAAACTAAGCATGGGGAGTTTTGTTGGTTTGCCTGAAGACACACAGCTTGCTAAAGCAAGGGCCAGAACTAAAAACAGGTCTAACTGACTCCAAAGCCCTTCTTGTTTTTGTATTGTCTTTTTTTCTCTCACCCTGGGCACCCCTCCTTCAGAATATGTTCAGAATCCGACCACTTTATCACTTTCTCTGTCACCCATCCTGATCTAAGCCACCATCATTTCTTCTCTGGATTATTGCAGCAGCCCCATAGCTGGTCTCTCAACAATCACATTTGCTATCTCCGCTCTTCAACATGGTGAGAAGAGTGCTTTGGTCAGCTTTCTTGCTGCTTGGACTAAAGAACCCGACCAGAACAATTGTAGAGGAGAAGTTTATTTGGGGGCTCACGGTTTCAGAGGTCTCCATCCATAGACAGCAGGCTCCACTCCTCGGGGCTCGAGGGGAGGCAGAACATCATGGAGGAAGAGTGTGGTGGAGGGAAGCAGCTCACATGGTGATCAGGAAGCAGAGAGAGACTCCAGTCTCCAGAGACAAAGAGAGACCCCAAAGCCACGCCCCCAATGCCCCCTCCTCCAGCCACACCCACCTGCCTCCAGCCCCCACCCAGTTAATCCCATCAGGGGTTCATTCACTGGTTGGGTTAAGGCTCTCACAGCCCAGTCATGTCTCCTCTGGACCTTCCTGCACTGTCTCACACAGGAGCTTTTGGGGGATACCTCACACCCACACCACATCAGAAGAATGATGTTCTCAATTGTGAATTAGAACACAGTCACAGAGAGGCTACCATTTTGCCCAGCATTAAAGCCAAATTCCTTACCTGGACTCCTCTTATGGCTTAGATATGAGGTGTACCCCCAAATCTCATGTATGAGGTGATGCAAGAGTGTTCATAAGTGGGGCTGGGCTTGTGAGTCAGCGGTACAGCACTTGCCTAGCACGTGCAAGTCACTGGGTTCCATCCTCAGCACCACACAAAAATAAGTAAAATAAAGGTATTGTGTCCAACTACAATAAAAAATCTATCTTTAAAAAAAAAAAAAAGGATGTCCATAGGTGAAGTGGTTGGATTATGAGGACGGTAACCTTCTCCGTGCATGGATCCCTGGTATGGATTTCCTGGCGGTAGCTGTAGATGGCTGGGCTGGAGGAAGCAGGCCACTGGGTCACGCCTTTGCAGTTGGGATTTTGTCCCTGGTGCGCAGAACTCCCTTGGCTTCCTGGTTTCTGGGTCCTCCGCCATGACGATGGCGTCACCTGGGGCCAAGAGCAGGCAGTCCACTGAACATGGAGTGAGCCTCTGGAACCGAGCCAAGTAAGCTTTCCTCTAAGTTGTCCTTGTCAGGTGTTTTGGTCACAGAGATGCGAATCTGACTGCAGCCACCTACAAGAACCTGGTGGGGCCCCGTGGAGACCCGTCATTTGGAACCCCAGTGGTGACTTTAGGGATTTTGTCTCAGTCCCTTCCCCTAGACCTCTTTGGTCCTTGAAGTTAGCCCATGTCCTTGACGTCACTTCTCTCATGTCACCTTAAAAATAGTCCTGCGCTTCAGTCAACTCAAAAAAACCTCCCTCGGGGAGACTGACTCTGTTCAAACTATCCACATCTCAGCTGCAGCCGGCCCGGCTCAGGGGCGTGGCGAGAATCGTGAGCTGGCTCTGCCACCTGGTTCCTGGTGTTGGTTCTGTTTGTGTTCCGTGCGTGACAGAGGGCCCCGGGCGTGGATGGAGATCCGCCTGACCCGGTCACACTAGCAAAGGGTTAAAAGGGTGTAGACACATGAGGAGGGTTTAACACAGCTGCTGGCTGTGCAGATGGAGAGGCCCCACGTGGTGGCCTGGGGATGGCCCTCAGAGTTCCAGAGTGACCATCGACTCTCAGGGAAACAGCCTGAGAAGCTCAGCTACAGAATTCTGCCAGGGGCCTCCCGGCTTGGAAGCAGATCCTTCCCCAGAGCATCCGACCAGAGGCCAGCTGGCGGATCCTTGCTGTCCCTCTCTTGAGATCCTCAGAGCTCAGGCAGGCCCCGTGGACGTCCAGTGGACTGAGTCATGAGAAAATGAGGTTGTCGAGTTGCTAAACTTGTGGCCATTGGTTGTGCAGCCATGGAACCCTAGCAGAGATGGCAAAGAGAGGGCTTCTCTGCAGAAGACTTGAGCTTTCAGGATTGTCCCCTCACGGGGCTCTGTGAAAGGGATTCTGGGACGGCACACGGCCCCGTGATGCAGGAGGAGCACTGGTAGTGACTTCACGGTTGCTGTAATGTATATGCCGTTGCTAGTCTAGACTCTTTTTTTTTTTTTTTTTTAGTGCCAGGGATTGAACCCAGGGGCACTTAACCACTGAGCCCCATCCCCAGCCCTTTATTCTATTTTATTTAGAAACGGGTCTCCCTGAATTGCTTAGGGCCCCGCTAAGTTGCTGAGGCTGGCTTTGAACTCGTGATCCTCCTGCCTCAGCCTCCTAAGCCCCAGTTCAATATTTATAGCAGCTCAATTCACAGTAGCTAACCATGGCGCCAACCTGACCCTGTCTTTCAGCTTGACCCCTTCTGATTGATTCCACTCGTGATCAGGCATGGTTCAAAGGTCACTTATATCTAGCTTCAGACCAGGGAGGTACCTGGAGTCCAGAGCTCTTTCCTTTACACTCCCAGTGAGACCTGCAGACACCTGCAAAATGTCCAGTCATAATAATTCCGTAGTTACATAGGCTTGTATCCACGGTTATTTTTTTCCTGTGTTTTTTTTTTTTTTAATGTCTTAGATTACCTTCTAAAAGTAATTGCACGATAATAGTTAACATTTATGTACTGCTTACATTCTGGCCACTGGCTAAAGCTTTATGTTGCCCACGGTCTCCTTGAATCCTTCACTCGGCAGAGCTTGGGGCAATTATCCCATTTACAAAACCAGAAAACTGAGGTGGTGGGACTTGGATTGCAGCCTGGTGTGTCAGGTACCACAGCTGTTGTCTCCATCCCTAACTCATATCAAGCGGAGGTGAAGGGGAGCATTTGGAAGCCTTTGCCGAGTAAGGCTGTGCTATTCATCATTTTAAGCGTTATAAAGGGTCAGGGATCTGTGCAAGTTTTGTTGTTGTGGTTGTTGTTTTGGGGTTTGGGGGTTTTGTTTTATTTTAATGTTTTTATTTGTTATTTTTAGATATACAGGACGGTGGGGTGTATTTTGACATGAACACACATGGGGTGCAACCCAGTCCAATTTTGATCCCCTTCTCGTGGTTGGGCAGACAGTGGAGTTATGCTTCTGTACAAGTTTTGCATAAAGACCTACAGACGACCCACAGGTGCCCTTTTAGATCCCGGGGGGAATTCTGGAACATCTTAAATCCCCAGGTCTTTCCTCAAGGTTTGGCCTGTAGATGAAGTTTCTTTTAAATAGTTATAGCGGGGCGAGAGAATATATGATTTTTTTTTCTGTAATCAACATAATGAACTGAATTGCCTATATTTATTTCCATTAGCACAGTGATTACGTATAATTAAAACCACGGCATCATCAGGAAAGGTCAGATGACAAGAAAAGAAAGAAAAAAAAACACGGGACAGAAAAGATGAATGATTTTTCTCACAGGAACCAGTTTGGACAGACCCCCAAAGAAGAAATGCCTGTCTCCCCAGCCCTGAGGCTGGTGTCTCTGACCCGGGTCCATCTTTTCCTTTTCGATCACACTTTGTAACTCACCCCTCATAGTGGTGGATTACCAGTTGCGTTTATCTGGCATGACCTGGTCTTTGTTTCGTTTCTCTGACATCTTCAGTGCCAGGGAAGATCTGTGCTGTGTAGTAGGTGATCAATAAATATCTGTGAACCAGTGGGTGATTAATGCTAATAATCAATACTGCTAATAAATACTAGTGAGAGGAAATTTCCTGAGCCTGTGGTGTGTATTTGCAAAATTGCCTCAGGAGCCTGTGGGACACCAGACTCCTCAAGTGTGGTGGCTTAGAACAACACCTGGGTGTTGGTTCTTTGGGCCAGGCTCGGCTTGGTAACTGGTCTCTGCTCGGCGTGGTGCTGGCTGGGGCACCTCAGCTGGTTCTGAGGAATCCAGTTGTCCTCACTCATTGGGCTCTTGGTGCTGTTGGTGGCTGGGAAAACCTTGGTGGCCTCCCTCCGTGCCTGGCCTCTCACCCGGCCGGGGCCTGTCTCTGCCTCTCACTTCAGCCAGATAGTCTGGACTTCTTTTCACGATGGCCGGGTTCCCAGAGTGAAAATGGAAGCTCCAAAGGCCTCACAGGACCTCGGCTTCCAGCTCCCAGAATGTCACTTCCAGAACATTCTGTGGGTCAAAGGCAGTCCCAGAGCCAACTCAGACACAGGGGCTTGGAGAGAGACCTTGGCTTCGAGTGGGAAGGTCAGGAATATCTTATTGCAAAGAGGGTTTGAACACAGGGGCCAGAAAGAGCAAAGGGGCTGAGGTGAGTAGGTGTATGGGTGTGTGGTTGTGTGTGTGTGTGTGTGTGTATGTTTCAGTTTACCTTTTTCAGAGTGGTAAATAACAAGATTGGCCATCTTCACAACTGTCAAGTACGCGGTTCAGTGGCATTAGGTAGTCAGCCCGCTGCATCCGTGGATTTCAGCAACCACAGGTGGAAGACCTTTTACCCTTGTCCTTGTCCCCTAAGCACTCTAGCATAACAAGGATTTACTTAGCAGTTCCATGTTCAGGTTGAACATTGCTTTTCTGAAAATCCAAAATGTGGAATGCATAAAAATCCAGAACTCTGGTCCCAGTGGTGCAGGCCTGTAATCCCAGCAGCTCGGGAGGCTGAAGCAGGAGGGTCACAACTTCAAAGCCAGCCTCAGCCACTTAGCAAGGCACTCAGCAACTCAGTGAGACCCTGTCTCCAAATAAAATACAAAATGGGGCTGGGGATGGGGCTCTGTGGTTAAGGGCCCTTGGTACAAAAAAAAACAAACAAACAAATCCAAAGCTTTCTGAGTGCTGACATGATACAAGTAGAGAATTCCACACCTGATCTTATGTGACAAGTTACGGTCAAAACGCAGGTGCACAAAAAATGTCTAAAATTACTTTCTGGCCATGTGTAGGGTATATAGGAAACACAAGCGAATTACACTTATGTCCTCTCCTCAAGACAATTTCATTGTATATGCAGATGGGCCAAATCTGAAACAATCAGAAATCCAGAATACTTCCGGTCTGAAGCATTTTGGATAAGGGTCACTCAATTTGTATTAAGGTATCATAACTAATCCCAGTAACCTGGAGGTGATTGACAGCCTACCAAAGGACGTGCATAGTTGAACAACATACTGATCATCTGTGTAAGGCACTGGAGCACCCTCAGATGTTGGTATCTGCAGGGGACTCTGGAGCCACAGACACCGAGGGACCTCTGTAGGGTCCTCTGTTGATAGGGTCGTGCAACCATCACCACCATCCCTCTCTGCATCTTGTTCTTCCTCTGAAATCGGAACTCCATCCTGATTGGATGATGGCTTCCCATTCCCCTGTCCCTTTCCCATCATCCCCTGGGAACCCTCATGCTATTTCCTACCTGTGGATTTCATTCCTCTAGGTATGACCTAGCGAGATGCCTCATCTGTGTGGAATCTTGCAGGGTCTCTCTTTTTGTGACTGGCTCATTTCATTTGGCATAATATTTTCAGAACCTATTCATGATGTAGCACGTGCCAGCATTCCTGCCTTTTTAAGGATAAATAATACTTCAGTGGATGTATATGCTACATTCTACTCATCCATTCATCCTCCCGTGTACCTCCACCTTTTGGCTATTGGGAATAATGCTTCTGTGCACATGAACATGGGTTCACAAATTTTTTCTTTCTTGGTACCAGGGATTGAACCCAGGGGCGCTTAACCTCTGAGCTACATCCCCAGCCCTTTGTATATTTTATTTAGAGACAGGGTCTCACTGAGTTGCTTAGGGCCTCCCTAAATTGCTGAGGCTGGCTTTGAATTCCAGATCCTCCAGCTTCAGCCTCTGGAGCTGCTAGGATTATAGGTGTGTGCTACCATGCCCAGCTGGGTCTGCAAATTTTTGTTCACTTTCCTGCTTTCAGTTCTTCTGGGTATGTGCACAAAGTGGAGTTGTTGAATCATCTGGTCATTTTATGTTTGATATTTTGTAATCCACAGCCGTGTGTGTGTGTGTGTGTGTGTGTGTGTGTGTGTGTGTGTGTTTACACATATTTAAACATATATATTTTAGAGAGAGGAAGCTCTCTTTGAACAACCCATAATACTGCACTGTGTTAACTTTTCATTGCTGTGACAAAATACCTGAGATAAACAACTTAAAGGAGGAAAGATTGATCTTGGCTTGTGGTTTTAGCCCATAGTTGGCTGGCTCCATGGCAGAGGGTTTGCAGTGAGGTCAAACATCATGGCGGATGAGGCATGGTGGAGCAGAGATGCTTGTGTCATGGTGGCTCCCAAGCACAGAGAGAGAGATGGGGGCAGAGAGGAATAGGCTGATGAAAAGAGCTGTCCCCCAGGGGATGCCCCCAAGAACCTGCTCTATCCAACTTGGCTCCACCTCCTGCCATTTCTGTAACAGCCCATAATGGTCCATTCAGCCAGGAACCCCTCCGTGGATTAATCCACAGATGAGGTCAGAGCCCTCATGGTCCAGTCATTTCCCAAACGCCCCAGCGCCGAACACTGCTGGCTTGGGACCAAGCCTTCAACACGTGAGCCTTTGGGGACAGTCCAGCTCCAAACCGTGACACCCCACGTAGCTTGTGTCAACCTTTTAGGAGGAGTTCCTTTTGAACTTGGCTTCCTGGACAATTTTTTCCTTCCCCTTCTTTGCAGCACGTCTTCCTCGGTGTTTCCCTTGGCACTGATGCTCCTGGGGAGCCTGGCTCCCATAGCTCCTAGGGAAGCCGCTCCCCAGAGTGTGGGGGTCTCGTCCAAGTCCAGCTGCAGGGCAGGGCGGGCCGGCCAGGTCCCAGCCTCTGCTGGGCCTTCACACTGTCCCCTGCAGATTTTGGGTCTCGCCTGGCATCCTTCTTTTCCCTGAAAAGCTTTGGAGCGTTGCCCCAAAAGACGGCTCTGAGACGCCTTCCCCTCCCCAGCCCTTATGACTAATCCGAAAATGAATCTTTTGAGAAAAAGAAGGAGGGGGAAAAAGAAAAAGAAAGAGCACCCTCCCAAGACAGACAATGAGAAATTGCTAAAAATAATAGCTGCTTTATTGTCGCTCTTCCTAAAGGCCGTATTTTTGGCTGGCTTCAGCTATATGCTTCATGCCCCTGGGGCACATTTCGTTTTCTCTGAAAGATCCTACAGTAAGGGGAATAGCTGGTAATTTGGGCTACAAATTGTGTGTGACATTTCCGTGTCTCATTTGGAGGTGATCTCTATTGTGGCGGAAGGAGAGCTCTTGCTTTTGTTGGCATTGCCTGAAAGCCCAGAGCGCTCCCCGAAACATGCATGCCCCCCCACCCCCACGTCCTGTAACAAGGTTTAATGTGGCTCATTTTGGTGGTTTTTTTTTTTTTTTCTTTTTGTGATGGGAGTGGTACCAGGGATTGAACCCACGGGCACTGAACCACTGAGCCCCATCCCCAGCCCTATTTTGTATTTTATTTAGAGACAGGGTCTCCCTGAGTTGCTTAGGGCCTCGCTAAGTTGCTGAGGCTGGCTTTGAACTCACAATCCTCCTGCCTCAGCCTCCAGAGCTGCTGGGATGATAGGCGTGCTCCTTGGTGCCTGGCTCTTTTTGGTGTTTTTATAAAGATTGAAATTAATGGTCTTTCCTCTCACATTAACTGTCCTGTTCTTCAGCTCACATGGAAATCAGGCACATTCCTTTCTTCATGTCTCCATGGGCTTCAGTAGTAGCAGGAGATCCACACCAGTGGATGGACTGGGATTTTTCCAGGCCTTTTCAGGATGAGGATGTATGTCCATCTCCCGTGAAGATCAGAGTGAGTTCAGAACTTTTCAGGATCTGGCCACGCCTCCGAGTAGATCTTCAGAGTACTGGTAAAGGGCAGGGGTGTCCTGGCCTGGCACACCAGGGTTCCAGTTGGCCTGCTGATTGACTGTGAGATCTTGGGCAAATTATTCCATCTCCGTCAGTGCCAGATACTGTGCCTGCACAAGGCAGAGTGGGACTGAACAGTATAGGAAGTGCCTGGTACAAAATATGAGCTAAACACTATTTCTTCTTGTTAAGATGTCCTTGAAGGCAAAACCAAGTTCTCTTCATCTTGAGTGCACATAGTCTATTAATAGGTAGTAAGTATTCAGAAATCATCTGCTGTAGGGAATTGCTACAGCAGAACCCCTGTTCCTAAGGTGTTGCTCTAAATAATTAGTGTTTTGCTTTGTTTTGTTTTGTTTGCTGGGCACACTGGTACATGCCTATAATTCCAGCAGCTCAGGAGGCTGAGGCAGGAGGATTGCAAGTTCAAAGCCAGCCTCAGCAACTTAGTGAGGCCCTAAGCATCTCAGCTAGACCCTGTCTTTACATAAAACATACCAAGGGCTGGAGATGTGGCTCAGTGGTTAAGCATCCCTGGGTTCAACTCCCATGTGCCAAAAAAATTAAAATAAAATAAAAATAAATAATCATTTTTTTCTATGCTGTGTTTTGATTCATAACAATGATCATAGCAACTAAGATTTGTTGAGCAGTCACTATATGCCATTCATTGAGTTAGTCACTTTACATGTATTAATTCACTAAATCATTACAACCACCTTAGGAGATCGGTATTATACTTGGGCTCATCTTACAGAGGAGGAAAACAACTCATGTCAAGAGAAGGTAGTGACTTCCTGTCGTCACGAAGTAGCACAACTGAAACCTGAACCCACCTCCAAGGTGTATGCTTTGAGCTTCATGGGTTCTGAAAAGATTTTGTTCTCAGGTTCCATGTATTCACTTGAAAGAGGATTTTATTTATGTGAGTTCTATCTATCAATATTGACCATAATTACTTACACTGCCAATTTAAAAAATAGTTATTAATTTACTTAATAAGAATAGGACACTTATTACTTGTGAACATGTTTCATATTTTCCAAAGGACAAAAATGATTAGTGTAAACAGTGGCATAATGTTGTCAAAAACTCAGTGTCTGGATTAATAAAAGGCAGAGGGGTAATTATGGCTTCCTCTGAATTTAATTTATTGTGACATTTAGCCCCTGAAAAATGCCACTGTACCTTCACTAGAGAAGGAGAGCAAGCGGCGAATGCCCCAGCGTTGTGAAAGTATTTCCTACTTTACAGAAGCCCGGAGGGTACTTTGGGGGTCACTGGGAGTGTCCACACTGCACTTTGTGGACCACTACCTACCTTGCGTTCTCCCAAGGAACTTTTCTGGTATGAAGTTTATGATTAGTTTAACAGGGCAGTTAAAGGGGTGTTGGGGGCCGTTTCTAACCATCAAATACACTCCAGAGATGGCCCAGTCGGTGGAGAAATTCTATCACAGCTTTTAATTTAAATTTATGTGATCGGCCCCAGGGATAAACATTTTAAATCCATTTTGTAGTCAAGAACTTGGAGATTAAATGATTGAACTCTTCTTGAAAATACTCAGGAGAGCCAGGATCGGAACCCACGTCACTGGGTTTGAAGTTGCCTGTTGATTCTGTCCTGCCAGTTTGCAGTGAGTAGCTGAGGTACTACATTGTTATGGAAATGAGTTCGGGCTGGTATTAATTGGGACTTTGGGTTTTAATTGACAGAACTACAGCTTCTTTTGTTCAACAAAAGATCATTTCTTGCCAGCAAAAGCAAATGGTGGGTCAAGTTCAGGTGTGACAAGATCTAGGCGTTGAACCAATGAAATCAGAGCTCAGATTTTTCCCTCTACGTACCTTGGGCTTGGCTTCCCTCTCCTTGTGATCACTCTTAGGCAGGATGTGACTCTGATCACTGTAGTCTTTATCTAACCAGCTTGGCACCTCCGATGTCTTAGTCGATTTGTGCTGCTTTAACAAAAATATCCAAGACTGGGCAATTTATAAAGAACAGACTGGCTGTTCATCCTTCTGGAGGCTGGGAGCCCAAGATCCAGGTACTGGCAGGTGACATTGCCTTTTATGAGCTGTTTGTGCTTGCAAGATGGAGCCATTGTATGGAGGTATGGTAGTCAATTTTGCATCAGTGTCACCAAAAGAACTGACAAGAACAATGTAGAGAAAGAAAAGTTTACTTTGGTTCATGGTTTCAGAGGCTCAGTCCATGGTGGGCCAGCTCCATAGTTCTGGGCCCAAGGTGAGGCAGGACATCCTGGGGGAAGGGCATAGAAACCGAGAAGCAGACAGAGAGAAATAGCCTCGTTCACCAGGGATAAAATATCAACCCCAAGGCATGTCCCCAGTGACTGACTTTCTCTAAGCATACCCTACCTGCCTACAGTACAGAAGTCTTTTCAAATTATTAATCCAGCAAATCAATAAGTTTATTGATTGGGTTATAGCTCTCATAATCTCACCCTGTCACCTCTGAATTCGGTTACACTGTCTCACACATGAATTTTGGGAGGACTCCGCATATCCAAACCATAACAGGAAAGGGGAGAGGAACACCATGCTCACATGGCAGAAGGCAGAATGGCAAGTAAACCTGACACTTCCACAGCCTCTTTGATGAGCATTTAATTCCATTCCCAGGGGAGACTCCCCACTAACCTCATCACCTCTTAAAGACCTGCACCTTTTTTGTTGTTGCTGCTGAGTGTGGATCCCAGGGCTTGGTGCATGCTAAACACATGCTCTACCACTAAGATGGGCAAGAAAACACCACAAATGTCCACAGTAGGTCTCCTTTTCCTCATGTTTACTACGAAGCCCACATCCTAAATGGGGTTCCCTGATGTCATTTCTTCCCTTTTCTCATCCCACAGAGTTGTTGTATAGGATACTGTGGTCCTAGCCAAATGTTCCTTGGTTGCCTGCTCCTAAGGAGTTGACAGTGTTTGTTGTCTTGGAGACAAATCAGACAGACACGCAGAATGCTCCAAAAAAAAAAAAAAAAATAGTTACCAAGCCGTAAATGAGCATATGCAAGTGAGATCACAGTACAGGTTGAAGGCTCGGCAGAGTCACGACAGACAGAAATCGGGGACAGAACAGCGTCTTTGACATCTGTGACACACACGTGCCTCCACCTCCTGCAAAGGAAGTCCTTTTCCTCCTTCCTGGGGGGACATGCAGACGTTGATCCAGGCTGCGTCGGCAGTCAGGGCCGCCACCAAGCCTGGCTCCCCGCTGCAGCCCACCTCCCCCAGGGCCGGGGGTCGCTTTCTGGCCCAGGTTTGAGAAGCATGCTCTCCAGACCGTTGCCAAGTTGTGCCCTCACACTCTGGGCATGTCCGTTTCTCAGAAATTGGTGTCCAGGTCACCATAAGACACTGTGCCCTGACAGGTGGGGAGCGGTTTGTCATGGTGGTTATTTTCACTGGAAAGAGGGGCCCTTCAGAGGAGTGTGCGATTGTCAGAATCAGAAAACTCAGCGATACTTACTCCGACAAACTGCCGCAGGCTCAATTTTGTTTCTGGATGCAGATAAATTGCAAGAAAAGCAACATTTAAAAAAAATAAAAATAAAAACTCATATTTAACCATGATGCAATTGGCAACATAGGATTTCTTCCTCTTTTTCTTTCCTTTTTTTTTTTTTTTTTTTTTTTTTTTTGGTACCTGGAATTAAACTCAAGGTCGTTCAACCACTGAGCCCCATCCCCAGCCCTATTTTGTATTTTATTTAGAGACAGGGTCTCACTGAGTTGCTTAGGGCCTCGCTTTTGCTGAGGCTGGCTTTGAACTTGAGATCCTCCTGCCTCAGCCTCCCGAGCTGCTGGGATCATAGACATGGGCCACTGTGCCCAGCTTTTCCTTTTCTTTCTTTCATTTGTTTCTGCAGCACTGGGGATCGAACCCAGGACCTTACGCATACTAGGAGAGTGCCCTACTCCTGCCAGCTCTGCAACATAGGATTTCTACTCAAGGGTATTTAAAAAAATATTTCAAGCACTTCCTATGTTGTAGCCTAGCACGATTATTAACTGCTGGGAAGCAGCTGTTTAAAGAGAAAAGCAAGAATGTGGCCTGTACTTAGAGAAGCCTGTGTAGCTGTTAATCCAGCTTCGGGAATTCAGATGTTGTTACATTTATTCCAAGAATCAAAAGCAGCTCACTGTGAATTAGTCTCTCCTGGAAGATTTTGCTTGGAAATTTTCAGGGACTGGTGCCTTGAGCCTCCCTTTCCCAATCCAAGCAGACACAGCTCTCAATGTCTTGCTCCCACGTTGCAATGCCTGCTTGCTCCAGTGCAAAAAAAAAAAAAAAAAAAAAAAATCTGGAGGAACTTGAACTTGGCATTTCTACAACCAGTTGGAAGCTTTTATCTCCAAGTTTTTAGGTTTGCTGCTTAAAACTGTACTGCATGCACTGGCTTGTGCTTTGCTTTCATTCTGAGTCCTGAATGGTTGGCAAAAGCAGGTAACCAGCTAACCAGTTTGGACTTCTCACCCACCATCCGCCTCTGGAGGACAACAGGTAGAGGCCTTATTGTTTCCAGCCTCCATACTTCCCCAGATTTTGATAGAGGAAAATTCTCCTCTGTCACACTATAGCTAAACAGGGTGACACAATGGGGATTTATTTTTCTTCATCAGTCAGAAAGCTCTTTCACTCTCCTGTATGAGTTAGCGGTGTGCTGCCATAACAAAATACCACAGCCTGGGTGAATTTATTTTTTCACACTTCTGTAGGTCAGAAGTCAGAGATCAAGGTGCTAGCAGGGTTGGTTTCTGGTTAGGCCTCTTGTCCTGGCTCAGGGAACAGCCACCTCTTTTTCTGGGTCCTCACATGACTTTTTTCTGTATTCATGCCCAAGGAAAAAAGAGAAGTCTCTGGTGTCTCCATATAAGAAGTCCCATCACATTTAAGGTCTGCCCTGTGACCTCATTTAAACTTTCTTACCTTAAGAGATTCCCCAGTTCCAAACACTGTCTCACTGGGGGTTGTGACTTTAAGGTGTGAGTTTGGAGAGAACACAGTTTAGTCCACAATAATCAGTATGGGGTTTCTCCCGCTTCAAGAAGCCTAAGACAGCTGGGCCCAGTGGGACATGCTTGTCATCTCAGGGGCTCGGGAGGCTGAGGCGAGTTCAGAGCCAGCCTCAGCAACAGCGAGGCCCTGAGCAACTCAGTGAGACCCTGTCTCTCAATGAAATATACAACAGGACTGGGGAGGGGGCTCAGGGACTAAGTGCCTCTGGGTTCAATCCCAAAACAAGAAGCCTAATGTGAGGTCTTTTGTGGGCTTCCAACCCACAAGGTGTTCTTATCTACGAGAATCTCTGCTAGGAGAACTCAGCCAGCTTGTGGTGGGTGGAAAAAGGACACCGTAAGCTGTTTCAGCCGGTGAAAGTGACACGGGCCATGCAAAGCACAGGCCAATTTCATCTGGTCTCTTCTTCTCCTTTCCTATAAATGTCGCTGGTCCTATCAGTGATGTCTGTGGATTTCCCAGCCCTCTTCTGATGGACGTGTGTAATTAAAGTGAGCCAGGCCCTCAAGTGGCAATAAGAGAGGCGATTGCCCCAGGCTGGGAGCTTTGCTTAGCCTGGAGATGAGGGCTGTGGGCGCCAATCCTGTCTTTGTCAAGGCCAGGGACGGTCCTTCCTTAGGGTTTTACATTAGGTTCAAGTGTATCAAGGTGGTTCCCTACATAACTGGCCCTGGCCTCTAATCCTATGCAGTATGTGCCCACTGGTTTATGTGATTGAAATAGAGTGGTATCAGGGACTTGGGGGAGGTTGGCCTCCATTGTTCCAGAATTGTGGCCGAGATCCAAGGTGGGGACAGAGGGCACAAGGACCTCACATTCTAAGTTCAGAAGTTGAGCCCACTCAGCCAGGCACAGTGGCACACGCCTGGAACCTCAGTGACCCAGGAGGCTGAGGCAGGAGGATCATGAGTTCAAAGCCAGCCTCAGCAACTTAGGGAGGCCCTCAGCCACTCAGTGAGACCCTGTCCAGAGGCGCTTCACCACTGAGCCCCATCCCCAGTCCTTTTTCATGCTTTATTTAGAGACAGGGTCTCACTGAGTTGTTGAGGGTCTTGCTAAGTTGCTGAGGCTGACCTTGAACTCACAGTCCTCCGGCCTAGCCTCCCAAGCCATTGGGATTACAGATGTGCGCCACTGAGCCCCGGCAAGAGGTGCTCTTTGAGGGAGAAGAATATGGACTGGAATCTGCTGTGTCCTTTTCCTCCCGTGAGAGAGGCGAGTGGGTTGTCCCTCGTTGGGAGCTGTCTGAAGCCACTTGGGTGCCTCTGGAGGCTGCTGATGAGGTGAGAGTCGGTGAGCGTCAGCCGTTCTTCTCTAACCTGCTCTGATTTTAACGAAAGCGGGCCTCGGACCAAGTTCTCCCACACACGCAGACACTGACTCAATGAATATGGATCAGCAGAGCAGGCTCAGAACAGCGCCCAGCCCACTCTGCGTGCCCACTGCCGTCCGGGCTTGCTGTCCCGCCAGGTAGCCAGCCTCATCCCTGGCCGCTCGCTGCAACCCCCAGGGAGCTTTAAAAAGATGTGGGTGCCAGTCCTCCCTCCAGACAGGCCCACGTTTCTCCGTCTGGGTGAGGCTGGGCTGTTTATTTAAAAGCTCTGCATCCAAAGTTCAGCCAAGGTGGAGAACCAGCATCTCCAGCCGCAGCCGGGTTGAAAGTTGAATTGAAGGCCAACCCAGAAGCAGCCAGGGTGCTGTCTGTTCCTCAGGACTCCTCAGTTGGAAACCTCTTCAGCCAGGGGCTGAGCCTTGCATGGGGGATTAAGGCCTGGGCATCCTTCTAAGGTGTGCAGGGTACAGGCCCAGGTGGGTTCTGTCCACGCGTTTCAGGAGTAGGAACTGTCTCCTTCAGCCACCCCACACATCGTAACATCTCCCATTTTATCAGAGAGACCTTATTTCTAACGTCCATCAGGCTAACAAGTCACCAGTTTCACCATTAAGAATTTATTTTGAGCCAGGCACGGTGGCACATGCCTTTGATCCCAGCAGCTCAGGAGGCTGAGGCAGGAGGATCCCGAGTTCAAAGCCAGCCTCAGCAAAAGCGAGGCACTGAGCAACTCAGTGAGGCCCTGTCTCTAAATAAAATACACAAAGGGCTGGGGATGTGGCTCCGTGGTTAAGTGTCCCTGGGTTCGATCCCTGGTGCGCACGCACACGCGTGCACACACACACACATACACACACACACACACAACAATAACAACAAGAAAAACCCACAAAATTTATTTTGGGCCAGGTGTGGTGGCTCACGCCTGTAATCCCAATGGCTCAAGAGGCTGAGGCAGGAGGATCATGAGTTCAAAGCCAGCCTCAGCAATTTAGCAAGGCCCTAAGCAACTCAATGAGACCCTGTCTCTAAATAAAATATACAATATATAAGGGCTGGGGATGGGGCTCAGTGGTTAAGTGCCCTCGGGTTCCATCCCTGGTACCCCCCCAAACACACACACACAGGGTTTATTTTGACATGTCCCATGGTCTGAATGTGTCTGCCCAAAGTCATGTTGAAATTTAACCCCCTCTGTGAGGTGTTAGAGGGTGGAAACTTAACCCCACTATGGTACGTAGGGGCCAGCCCTTGGGAGGGGTATAGTGACATGGTGCCATAAGCCCATGTCACTGTGGCTTCATAAGAAGAGCAGGAGACCCCTGAATTGGGATGCTCTGTGCTGCCTTGGGACTCTCACAGAGAGTCCCCACCAGCAAGAAAGGCCTCCCCAGATGTGGCTGCCCCATGTTGAACTTCCCAGTCTCTGTAACTAGGCAGATAAAACTTTGTTCCTTATAACTTACTTAATCTGTGATGTTCAGTTATAGCAACAGAAAATGGACCAGGAAGGACATTCTCCTGGAAGCTGATTAGCAGTTGCCGATTGTTGACTAGGATGGGCTGAGAGAAGGGTGCATGTATCAGCTCCCTCCTGGTCCTTTCCGGTAGGGTGGCCGCTGACCTCGCTGAGTCTGTGTGTTCTTGGTAGCAGATTAGCTGACAACCTATAAAATGAAGGCTAGCCTAACTGGCCCATATAGTATTGTGGTGATTATACAGATGTATTTAAAAGTAAATCATAGTCACAATAGTACAGCACCTTCTCAAAGTTTGGAAAGAGAATGGGTTGTAAAGTCTGGACATGTCCTACCCGCCAATCATCCCGTCTCTACTGTGCAACCAGAACAGAACCTGGTGATCTCTGGTCTGCTGATCAGGGAGCCACTGCAATAATGTTACCTTAGCGAAAAGGCTGATGGGAAGTGAGAAGCAGTTGTGTCAGGGAGCCTCCAGTTCTGGAGAAAATAGATGCTACTCCCACCTTTGCCCACAGGCGCTGGAGTTGAAGGACAGAGTTAGGAGAGAGATGCAGCTGTAGACTCTTTGGGGAAACGCAGAGGGCAGGAGGCACATATGTTAGAAGGCTGTGGTCCAGCCAGGCATGGTGGTGCACGCCTGTCATCCCAGTGGCTCAGGAGGCTGAGGCAGGAGGAACCCAAGTTCAAAGCCAGCCTCAGCAATTTAGCAAGGCCCTAAGCAACTCAGTGAGACCCTGTCTCTAAATAAAATATAAATAGGGCTGGGGATGGGGCTCAGTGGTAAAGTGCTTCTACGTTCAATCCTGGTAACTAAGAAAAAAAAACAAAGAAAAACTTTGACATTTGAAATAAGATGCTTCCCGTAATTCAAGGTTGCTGAAGAATCATACATTGGATTCAGATGTTTGTTGGGAAGCCATGTACCAACAGGAAAGGGAAGCCTGGCCCAGCAGAGTGGAGCACTGAGATTGTGAGCATGATACCATGGTTCTGTTTATACCTCAGTGTCCTGAGACGCCCTGGGAATCCATCCCGTGGCCTTGCTTTGATGTCATGGAGGGCACTGCCTTTGTAGATCCCTGGTCTGGTGGTTAGCTGGAAGGAGTGCATTTCACAAGATCCAGGCTGGGGAAATTCAACTATCAGAACGAGAAAGAACAGAACAGATTGTCTTTTTGGAATCTTTCCCTCACTCTTCTATAAGGGGCTGCTTTCCCTCTTTGGGATTCTAGTTGCTGGTCTGTTCATTGTAGATCATTTGCATAGACTAATAGTTCGCAGGGTGTTTCCCAGTTCCCCAGATTTGAATCAGGCTAGGATAGGTTCTCTGAGAAGTCAGGCTTCTGTGATCAGGTGTAGCTGGGAAACAGACCAGTAGTTTTCTTCACTGCAGATATTTTCAGAGCCTTTTAATATGGTAATGTTTGTTGTAAGGGAATAGTTTGTGTTGATGTCAAAGTGTCACTTTGGCCGGGTGCAGTGGTGGTGCATGCTCAGGAGGCTGAGGTGGGAGGATTGTGAGTTCAAAGCCAGCCTCAGCAAAAGTGAGGCCCTAAGCAGCTCAGAGAGACCCTGTCTCTAAATAAATACAAAATAGGGCTGGGGATGGGGCTCAGTGGTCGAGTGCCCCTGGGTTGAATCCCCACACCTCCCAAAGTAAATAAAATATCACTTTAACTAAAGAATGCTTTTTTCAAGGAATACTAGACCTGCAAACGCTGCCTTGGAGGATATGTAGGATAAATTGTGTTAAATTACTTTTGGTTTTAGAGAAAAGTGCTACTGAAATTCATGGTGTATTTTCTTCTTCAATTTTTTTTTTTTTTTTAATTAATGAGGTCTCTTTGATCTGCTGTTTTCGAACTGATCACCTCCACTAAAATCTGCATCATCCTGTAAGCCTGGTTCAAAAACCAGTGTTCAGCACAAGACTCTTGATTTTGGTGAAGTCTGGGGGAAACAGGGCTCAGGGGGAAAACAACCAACAGCACTAATTTCAGAATATTTTCATCATCCCAAAACAAACCTGGTGCCTATTAGCAGTCATTCCCCAATTATCCCCACCCCTAGCTCCTTCTAATCACTAGTTTAGTGACTCTGGATTTACCTGTTGTAGGCATTTTATAAAAATG
The DNA here is from genome assembly GCF_048772815.1 of Callospermophilus lateralis. Classification (NCBI taxonomy): domain Eukaryota; kingdom Metazoa; phylum Chordata; class Mammalia; order Rodentia; family Sciuridae; genus Callospermophilus; species Callospermophilus lateralis. The sequence continues at coordinate 169,893,694 of NC_135305.1, forward strand.
AGATCATACAGACTATGCTTTTTTTTAAATGCCTGGCTTTCTTTATTTATGTTAATGTTTTCATTGTTGATCCATGTCATAGCATGTATCAGCATTCATTCCTTTCTGTTGCTGCATAGTATTCCATTTTATGGACCTACCACAGTATTTTAATGCAGTTGTCAGTTTGTGGAAATTTGGATTGCCTTTATTTTTGTATATTGTGAATATACTGCTGTTAATATTCATACACAATATTTTGTGTGTTCATGTTTTTTTTATTTCTCTTGGGTAGAGATTACAGGTAGGTACCTGTTTAACATTTTTGAGAAACTGCCGGCAGTTTCCAAAGAAACTCACCATTTTGCAATCACACCATGACTGTGTGAGGACCTGAACATTTCCACATCCTCAGCAACACCCGACTTCTGATTAGAGCCATCCTGGAGTATGTAAAGTGGGGTTTCGTTGCAGTCATTTTCCCAGTGATGAATGATGTTCAGCATCTTTTCATATGTTTATTAACTATTTTCTCTGAGAAATATACATTTAAAATCTTTCAACATATTTAAATTGGATTTTTAAATTGTTGTAAGAGCTCTTTGTATTTTTTGGATACAAGTTCTTTATCATATATGATTTATGAATTTTTTTTCATTCTGTGAATTGCCTTTCTTACTCCTTTAAAGCACAAAAGTCATTTTAATTTTTATGAAATCCAATTTATCAACTTTTTTTCTATTGTTGCTTGTGCTTAATCTTGAATTAATTTTTATATGACATGTAAGGAAAGGATCTAATTTTATTCTTTTGCATGTGAATATCAGTCTAAAGGACTCCTATTATGACATCTTATATCGCTGGTCTGCTAGAAACAAGCCCTCCCCCCTGTCCAATCTTAGAATGTCTTAATTTACTGTTTCTTGGTAAGGTTGGTTTTCCTAGCTTGGTGGATGATCTTTCCTTTCCACATTTCTGAAACCAGGATCCCACTGCCTCCTGGCCTCCGGGGTGTCTAGTGAGAAGTCGGCCCTTAATGTTCTGAGGAGGTTGCTTTCGTCTTGAGTCCTTCCAGCTTTCCCCTTGCCTTCGCGTTTTGAGGACTCCTGTTGTGCTCAGATGTAAATACTTCTGAATCCCTTATGGTTTGCATATGAGCTGTTCCCCCAGAGCTTCCGAGTGAACGCAGGATGTTGAAAGGTGAAATGAGTGGACTGAGCAGCCCATCCAATCTGGACCGACTGGTGGCAACGGCAGGGAGGGGGGTGTGGCTGGAGGAGTGGGCCTGGGGCGTGGCCTGGGGCGTGGCCTGGGAGGGGGCATCCTCCCTCTGTCCCCTCCCCTTTCTCCCCCTGCCTCTCGGCCGGTGAAGAAAGCCGCAGTCCCCTCCACACCTGTCTTCCAGGGTGTCCTGCCCCACCGGGGGCCCAGACCCATGGTCTCAGTCGACCATGGACTAAACTTCTGAAACCATGAGTCAAGATATTTTAGTCAGTTTTTTTTTTTTTTTTTTGCTGCTCTTGACTAAAATAACTAACAAGAACAAATTAGCAGAGGAGGAGTTCATTCTGGCTCATGGTTCATGGTCAATCCATCGCGGGCCACCTCCATTGAGGCACGATATCATGGCAGAAGGGCAAGGCAGGTGAAAAGAGCTCAGGACGTGACAATCAGAAGCAGAGGAAGAGGGCTCTGCCCACCAAGGATAAAATATAGACCCCAGAGCCACGCCCTCAAGGACCCACCTCAGCCACGCCCCAAGGACCCAACTCAGCCACGCCCCCAAGGACCCACCTCAGCCACGCCCCCAAGGACCCACCTCAGCCACGCCCCCAAGGACCCACCTCAGCCAGTCACGCCCCCAAGGACCCACCTCAGCCACGCCCCCAAGGACCCACCTCAGCCACGCCCCTAAGGACCCGCCTCAGCCAGCCACGCCCCCAAGGACCCGCCTTCTCCAGCCTCGCCCCCAGCCCCCAATGTCCCACCTCCTCAGCCACGCCCCCAATTGACTTACTTCCTTCAGCCTCGTCCCCAAGGACCCACTTCCTCCAGCCTCGCCCCCAAAGACCCACCTCCTCCAGCCATGCACCCAAGGACCCACCTCCTGCAGCCATTTCCCACGTGCCTGCAGTTCCCACCAGCTAATCCATTCCAGTGGATCAATGTGCGGATTAGGCTAAGGTTCTCCTAGTCCAATCATTTCACCTCTAAACTACTGTCGTTCATCATCTCACACATGAATTTTTTTGAGTGGGGATGGGGAACCTCATATTTAAACCATGACATAAAATAACCTTTGTCTCTTCTAATTATTCTTATCAGATATATTGGTCACAGTGACAAAAAGCTATGATATCTGCATTACGTGTGTACTAGTGTACCTGATGGTGTCCTAGTAGTCTCAGAATTTGTTCATTTTTCTGCATTTTACTTCTGTTTTTGTTCCTTGCCTAGATGGTGGTTTGAGGAACTCCTTTAATTCTCAGCTTTCTGATTCTGTCTTCTGTCAATTCAGACGTGTTCTTCGATTCCTCCAGTAAAACTTTTTACTTCTGTTATTATGCTCAAGAACGCCTGTGTTTTTCTCCTTGCTTGTTTTCCTTTTTAAAATACTTTAAATCTTTTCATGGATATTTTTATGTAATAAATATTGTTCTCATAAGCGAAAGTTGTTTATACGTGATTTTCTTTAGGTTTTTTTTTTAAACATGTTTATAGTAGTTGATGTAGTAAAGTTTTTGTCTCATAAATCCAGTATTTGCGTTTCCTCTGGTACAGCTTAAATTCAAAGCTTTTTTGTTGTCTGTTGGCCCCTTACTCATCTCTTTTCAGATCTTGCAATGTGAAACAGGATTGGACATTTGAAATAATATCATGTTCCAACTCTGGAAACCATATCTCCCCATCTGAGAGTTTGTTGTGCTGTGTTTGATTGTTTTGTGAATTTCTTGAATGCACTATTATATCATTACTCTTTGTTATATGTATCCACTGAGGTTTCTGTTTAGTTAACTTAGGGTTCAGCTAATAATGGAACAGAGAGGTTCTTAAACATATGATATATAGGACACACCAAGCCCTTTTACCAGTCGACTTTGTGTGTGTGTGTGTGGGGGGAGTACAGACCCTCAACTGTTGGGCAATTTACAACTCTGCATTAGATTCACTTCTTATCAATCCAGAGCTTCAAGGTCAACCAGAGGTAAGAGATTTGAACCTCTACCCAGCCTCTGGATTGAAGCTGGTAATCTTCCTGCCTCTGCCTCCTGAGCTGCTGGGATTATGGGCGTGCAATGCCACACCTGACATCTTTATATGTGAAATATCTTTACATTTAAAACAATGAGGCCAGTTGCTAATCTGAAAGGAAGACAGTAAATATACTCTTTTCCCCTAGTTATCCAAACTTGTTGGACATCCTGGAGATCAGCAAGCTGATGTTTTATTTTAGATATTTTATTTAGACTCAGTTAATCCCATCAGGGATTCATTCACTGATTGGGTCAAGGCTCTCATGACCCAAATCTTTCTCCTTTGAACCTTCTTGCATTGTCTCACACATGAGCTTTTGGGGGACACCTCACATCCAAACCATAACACGTATATACATGAGGTTCAATCCACAGCGCACACAAAATAATTATTTCAAGTTATGTTTTCCGATATTTCAGTGCCTAAAGTGAGAATGTAAATGCCCTCCTGCTGACAGCCTTTCTGCCCTATTCCTTCATGTTTATCGGCTGTCTTTTGATATTTCATTACTCATCTTCTGATGAGCAGAGCAGTGAGATCTGTTTTAGGCAGACCACGTTGAGGTATTAACTGCCTCATTAGGAGAAATCGGGTTCTTGCGCCAATACCCTCTGGCAGTTGGATTCAGGAAATAAAAGTGGCCCTTTGCTAATTTGGAGGTGAGTTACAGGCCAACTCCTAGCACAACAGATTCCAGTGCAGCCGAACCGTTGCATGACGATAGCATTTCCAGATCTCAGCCAAACAATGGCCTGCCCGTAGCAGGCAGCCAGGTCCCAATGCATGAGGAGTTTCTCATAATGGGATTTGACCTGCAGTCAGGGTTGGAATTAGAAGGATGCTTGGGGAATGGTGATTCTCTGCCCGGATGCAAGGAGGGAAAGAACCTCATTTGTGTTTCTCTGAAACATGCTCTCAGCGAACCGGAGCAGCCCTCTAATAACATGAGAAATCCTCGTAAGCACCCCGGAGATTAGCAAAAGCTGCTCATTGAAATGTGCTCGGGGGCCCAGGCTCCTGGAACAGGTGGCGGCTGCGAGTCCCTGCCCCTGGCACCTGGGCTGCATTGGGAAGCTCTCTGTTGGATCAAGAGTAGACTAAGCACATCTCTGACTGGCGTCTCCAGAGATTCTCAATGGAATAGGTCCACGGGGTGAACGGGGCTTTCCAGAGTGGCTGGGTTTTCAGCGCCATTGCAAGCAAATCTTTTGTTAGTCCGATGGCCAAGGTTCTGGTTACCCCTGAGGTCAGCCACGGACTGCAGAGGCACAGAGCTGGTGACGGAAATGGCACGATGGTTGTGTACTCAGGGGTTGGTTATGAGGTGGTCCTCCTCCTTCCTTTGTGATGGCCATGGTCTCCTGTGCTGAGATTGGGGGAGGGGAAAATGAGCCATTACCTCAATCATCATACGGAAATCAAAACACTACTGGTAATATGAATATTAACAATAATGATAAAGATAGCAGCAAATTCTTCAGTGGCACATACCCAGCCTCTGAGGTAATACTTCATATATTTTCTTATGTGTAACTTATTTATCATTTTTTGGTACTAGAGATTGAACCCAGGGATGCTTTATCTCTGGCTATATACCCATCCCTATTTATTTTGAGATACAGTCTTGATAAGTTGCCTAGGCCTTGCTGATTTGCTGAGGCTGGCCTCAAACTCGTGATCCTCCTGCCTCGGCCTCCCAAGTCTCTGGGATTTCAGGCATGCACCACCATACCCAGCTATTTTCTTATACTTTCTAGGCAAGGGTTCTATGAGAGTTAAGTACACCTTTTCCCACTTTACAAACGAGAAAGCTGAGGTACAGAGAGGCTAAGTGCTTCATCTAAAATCTCACAGCTGTTAACATTTCAGAGCTAGAATGAATCCAGGCAATTTAATTCCATGATGATCCATTTCCCTACTTTCCTTCATCTCATCTGCAAAACCTCTGTGTTTTGAGACGGAGTCTCTGCTGAGCAACTGGTCATGCAGGTGTATGCAGCCAACATTCATGGTGGCCGTTTCAGTCACCTTTTTCACTGCTGTGACTAAAGGATCTGACCAAAACTGTAGAGGACAAAAAGTTTATTTGAGGGCTCAGGGTTTCAGAGGTCCCAGTCCACAGACAGCAGGCTCCATTCCTCAGGGCTCAAGGGGAGGCAGGACATCATGGAGGAAGAGTGTGGTGGAGGGAAGCAGCTCACATGGTGATCAGGAAGCAGAGAGACTCCACTCTCCAGAGACAAATAGAGACCCCAAAGCCACGCCCCCAAGGCCCCCTCCTCCAGCCACACCCACCTGCCTCCAGCCACCTCCCAGGTAATCCCATCAGGGGTCCATTCACTGGTTGGGTTAAGGCTCTCACAGCCCAGTCAGGTCTCCTCTGGACCTTCCTGCACTCACACGTGAGCTTCTGGGGGACACCTCATCTAAACTATAACAGCTGGGGTCCCCAGGAAGGACAGGAGGAAGTGCTGCGTGCACGTGGATCCGCATATGCCCAGGCTAGGGCCTCCTGGAGCAGGCGTGGGGGTGAGTGGTGTGGAGGCTGAGGCTAGCTCTGGCAGGCCATTGAGGACGCCACGCCATGTGTCGTGTTAGGAAGACGTCTGTAAAACAGCAATGGAAAGCCAGCCGAGAGCCCAAGCAAGACAGCAGGGTGAAGAGGTCTGGATTTTGAAAAGAACTGTCTAATATCTTGAGCAGGACAGGAGAAGGGGTCACCAGAGAGGGCTCTGGGAAATGCCCGTAGTGTGGAGGTCGGGGAGCCGTGGTTTACACCGTGCAAGGGAGTCAGAGGGCTGTGGAGGATGCAGCGCAGTGAGATCAAGGGCAGGGCACCATGGGAGCTGTTCACTGACCCTCCTTGGTGGGTGGGGGAGAACACCACCTTAGGCTGGAGGACGCACTGGACAGTACTTAAATTCTGTCGAATTCAGATTTTTTTTTTTCCTTTGTGCTCGGGATTGAACCCAGGGGCACTTGACCACTGAGCCACACCCCCAGCCCTTTTTTCTATTTTATTTAGAGACAGGGTCTCCCTGAGTTGCTCAGGGCCTCGCTAATTTTCTGAGGCTGACTTTGAACTCAGGATCCTCCTGCCCCAGGCTCCCGAGCTGCAGCACAGCACGACAGTTGCACTTGAGATTAAATTGAAGTGTTGAGACGGTGGGCTCTCACGTCTAAAGGTTCAGATCCACGTCCTTATCTCTGTCTGCTGCCTGACCTCTAACCTCACCATGGCCTCACGGGTTTCTCATCTCCATTTTGGTTCTCTCTTCCTAACACTGCAGTGAGGTTAAGGGAGACCCTCCTGGTAAAGCTTGTGCCCATGGCCCACGTGGCCACCCCTCAGGAAGTGGCCCCGAGAAACACCCTTTGCCTGGTTTGCTGCATTTTCATTGCCTCCACATTTTCTTGGACTGTCCCGCACCAAGACCCTCAGGAACCCAATTCCTCAGCCTCCTTTGCTGAATTGGCCAGGCCAGCGTGAGTGGCCTCTTTCCTACTCAGGGCAGGAAAAGTGAAAAGAGAGGGAAATACTGCAATAACTCTCTTCACTGCCAGGTTCAGATTTGTGTGGGAACATCTGATGGAAAAGTTGAGATTTTGAAACCGGACGCTCAACCTTATTGCTCACAGTTGAGCAATAAATGGGGTGCTCCCTAACGCAAGACCGGGCTCGCCTGTGGAGCAAAATAGTCCAGTGGCAGAATCGCTGTCCAATGCGTTTAGTCATCCTGTAGTCATTGGCTCAGAAATGCTTCAGAATTTGAGGCATCTTGCTCTGTTCATGTGCGAAAGCTGGTTGTATTTATGCAATCGTGTTTACCAAAAAAAAAAAAAGGCCAATTTTTTTTTTTTTTTTAACTCCCCAAAGAACTTAATGGGCTCACACCATTTAATTTGATTTCTTGATACCAGAAGGAAAATGCTTTTGGAGAAAATTCCCATTGGCGTCTTAAACACTGAGCCCTCTGTAAAATAATGGTTAGATTGAGACAGAACTGTCTGACTGCACGCTCAAAGAAGTGTTTGTCACGGTTGACAGAATGGTATTATTGGGGATCTGTTTCTTGCTACCAGTGAGAAAGGAGTCGGGCTGAGTACGCTTTCCAGGGTGGGAATGTGTTCAGTTAGGGGCCAGCTGATCAGAGAGTAGATCCATCTCAGTGGTTTGGTTACTTTTCTGCAGACCCTGGGTTGGTAAACTGTGGCTCGTGGGTCAAATCTGGCCCTCAGCCTGTTTCTATAAATACAGATTAAAACAACAACAACACAGTAATGCTTAGCCATTTGTATATTATCAATGGCTGCTTTCATGGAAGTTGAGAGGTTGCAACAGAAACCCCAAAACTCAGAAAGCCCCAGATACTTTCTTTCTGGCCTTTTGCAGAAAAAGTTATGTGATCTTTGCTCTTGAGGAGAGGTCCTCAAACTCTCAGAAATCACCTGAGAATCAGGTCCGGGAATTTGCATTTCTAACAAACTCCCAGGTAGTGCCAGTCCTCATGGTCCCTGGACCACACTCTGAATAGTGAGGTTCCAGGAGCTGATCAGCTTGGTGGGATAGAATTCTTACAGGAGGCAGGTTATTTGGTGTCGAGAGCACTGGGTTCAGTTCCCATTCCTATCATCTTGGCTAGATGCCTAATGTCCCTAGACTTCAGATTGTTGTTCCCTAAAACAGAGATGTGCTGTCTCTAGAGTGCTTAGCATAGGGCTGGGCATAGAGTGCAGATTCAGTACTTACTAGCAAACCCTTGGACTGGGTGCCCCATGACATTCCATCAACTAGGAATTAGCTAGAGTCCCTCTGGTGGCCTTCAATTCAGCCCGGGAAGGCCACCTCAGAGGAGGGAGTCTGAGTTTTTTGAGGCCTTAGAAGGCAGTTTTTATTTAAAGGAAAGAGTTTTATTTAGAGCTTGCTTTGATTTTAAATTTTAATATTCAATTAATTAACCTAACTCTTCCACAAGTTCAGCATTAGGGCTTATTATTCAATCATGTTGATAAACCTTCAGTCCCTGGGTACGAATTTAAATAATTAAACTCTTTATATTTTAAAATGCACTCATAAATACGAACTGGTTTTTGAGTCCTCTGATTTTCCTCCTCCTTCCCCGAGAAAAACATCCTCTCCCTTCCCTTTTAATAATTCTTATAATTCTCATAAATCACCTACTTATAAATATTGTAAACATTATTGATTTAAACATCCTAAAACTGTAAGTTTCGCAAGATCTTCATTTTAGATGATAAACCTCTAGCAATTAATTACGTGTTCTACATTGGAGTTGCAAGCACAATCTGTTATTCAGACAGGCCAAATTCTCTTAAATGTTAAAATGATGCAAGTAGCAAATATTTACAGATTAAAAATACAAACAACATGAACATTTTTTTTTTATTAGATTTATTCCTTTTCAATGGTTCTGGGTCTCCCTGTCTGCCCTATCAGGGGTAACAGATGCTTATCCACTAAGGAAACACTTGTCAATCTAATGGTCTCTGGGGTAGCTGGTCAACGAATTAAGATGGTACGCTGGGATCTGGATGGGTTCTTGCCTTTGACGTGAGGATGCCCCAAGAGCTGTCTATAGTTACTGTGATGCTGACTTCCTAAATCCCAGTTTACTAAAGTGGGGTTTGCCTTTGTCTCTTAGGGTATCTAAATGTCTGGCCCGCCAACTTGACCTTTGAGACTGTTGGACAAGGGCACCTTTTAAAAGACCTTCCTATCACTTAGGACCACCGTTTTCTGACTATTAAAAAGAGAACCTAACCAGGTGCGGTAGTGCACATCTGTAATCCCAATGACTCGGGAGGCTGAGGCAGGAGGATCGTGAGTTCAAAGCCAGCCTCAGCAATGGTGAGGCCCTGAGCAACTCAGTGAGACCCTGTCTCTAAATAAAATGCAAAATAGGGCTGGGGATGGGGCTCAGTGGTTAATTGCCCCTGGGTTCAGTCCCCGATACCAGAAGAGAGAGAGAGAGAGAGAAAACCTATTTAATTTTGGTATCTTAACTGACATGCGGTCACAACTTCTATGGTCTTTCTGTCAGTGGGGTTAGCCCAGGTCATTAAACTGCTGTGGGGCTAAATGCTGTCACAGCAGTTAAATATCATCTTTGTGGTGTCTTTGGCCAGTCTAATCCCAGGGGGAATATATGATAGTTAAAGTTGGCTGAGACCATCAAGAGGATGTAGTCCAATTCTTTCATTTTAAAGAAGAGAAAAAGAGAGACACTCACAATCAGTTCAGTCTCAGTAGGAGAGAGGCTATGCGCTGGCCCACTGTGCTTGAGTCCTGCCAGGGAGACCAGTGCTACTCACAGTCACCATCTTTTATACCTATATTTTTCATAGAAGGTTCTCATAATTTCTAAGAGAGAAATTATGTCAGATACTTATTTTAATTCTCGCCTACATTTTATTATTAAAAATGTGAGCAGGTCTTGGATTGGATCACTGAAATGTGTTTGAAAGGCTTTTGTATAAGCAGTAGCATTGCTGTAGCGTTGGTTGTTGGGTAAATGCCTGGGTTGGGTATCTGTTGTAGATGTTATCAACAGAAAAAAATCATCTCCTGGGATTGTATTTTGACTGCAGGTACACGCTGAAACATTTCGTTACATGTTTTCAAACATTTTCTTGGTTGATATATAATTTTATGAACTAGAAAAGGTATCCTGGAAGATAGGCTTCCTGGAAGAGAACATTCTAGGTATGTCTGGCCAATCTAGTCAATGAAGGCAGGGGCCAATCTCTGCACGATAAAGGAAGTGGGACTTTGTATGGAATTTGTGCTCAGGGGTCTCTTGCCTGATGGGGCTTTCACTGCTGGGTATGCACTTATTTTGTAGCTAAGGGTAAAAGAACATTTTTAGCCATTTATGCTTGTGGGTGGCAGAAGTTAAGCCTGTCAGTGGCATTAACGTACTAAATATCAGTGGTGCACAATGTGGGAGGCTGAGGCAGGAGGATCTCGAGTTCAAAGCCAGCCTCAGCAACTCAGTGAGGCCCTAAGCAACTCAGTGAGACCCTGTCTCTAAATAAAATACACAAAGGGCTGGGGATGGGGCTCAGTGGTTGAGCACCCCTGGGTTCAATCCCCGGTACCAAAAAAAAAAAAAAAGTTACCGATATGGTCCTATGCCCTTAAAAGAACTTTAAAAAATTAAGCCATTACCTCTGTTAGGATTAAAACTGCTATGGTTTAGCTAATCTCTTTCTGTCATCTTGAAATACCTTTGTTCACATTTGACAGTTTTGAGCAATGATTTTTTTTTTCAAGTGATATATGCAGAGTTGAGAGTCATTCCTTTTTTTTTTTTTTTTTTTTTGGCACATCTTGTAAATTTTTGTAGCTCATCAAGCACTTGATTCTCTCTCTTTCTCAGGAATCCATCCACCTTGTATTTGAATTGCATTTGAATCTCATGTTTCTCTTCCTGAGTTCTTTGTCTCCATTTTTGTTGTGTCATTATCAAAGCACTTGAGAGTAAATGTAACCTTTAAAATGTTCATTAGGGTTTATTTCATTTTATTTTTTTGGTACCACAGACTGAACCCAGAAATGCTTAACCTCTGAGTCACATCCCCAGACCACCACTACCCCCACACCATTTTTTTTTTCTATTTATTTAGAGACAGGGTCTCACTGAGTTGTTGAGGGCCTCCCTAAATTGCTGAGGCTGGCTTTGAACTAGAGATCCTCCTACCTCAGCCTCCCTCCCAAGCTGCTGGGATTACAGGCGTGTGCCACCATGCCCAGTTGGTTAAGGTTTTCGATATAGGCATTGCCACCCAGAATATTTGAATACTCTATAGATCTAGGAGCTTCAAAAAATTATTGAAGTACTGTTGAAAAAGGGAGATAAGTTATTTACTGAATCTTGGGGGGAAAAAAGTCAACCTCTTTATTTCGAATTGAGCTCAAAATTCAAGTTCCTAAGTTAGTGTTTGGTGCTTGCAAAGCCTGGTGCTGATAATTAGGACCTGACTCTTGTCTGATCTCCCAGACTAGGGATGTGTCCCTGGTCAGCCAGAGCCCCTAGAATCCCGCCTGACCCATTTGCTTCTACACGTTTTGCTGCTAAGCGTCAGGATGTGATCCACTCAGCACCGCAGTGCCATTTTTATATGTCGGACTAGTGAATCCGTGTGTGTTAGTCAGCTTTTTGTCACTGTAACCAAGAGACCTGACAAGAGCAAGGTAAATGAGGAAAAGTCTGTATTGGTTCATGGTTTCTGAGGTTCAGTCCACGGTCAGCTGATCCCATAGCTCTGGGCCCAAGGTGAGGCAGAACATCATGGTGGATGGGCATGGAGGAGGAGAGCAGCTCAGGACTTGCAACCAGGAAGCAGAGAAGGAGCTCCATTCAGGGACAAGATATAAACCCCAAAGCACATCCCCAGTGACCTACCTCCTCCAGCCACACCCTAGCTGCCTATAGTAACTGCCCATTAATCCATATTAGTGGATTAATCCACTGACCTAGGTCACAGCTCTCATAATCTAGTCATTTCACCTCTGAAAGTCCTTGCCTTGTCCCATACATGAGCTTTTGGGGGACACCTCATAGGTAAACCATAATACTATTTCTCTAAGTTCTTTTTTTCTTTTCTTTTTTGGTATCAGGGATTGAACTCAGGGGTACTCAGTCACTGAGCCCCATCCCCAGCCCAATTTTGTGTTTTATTAGAGACAGGGGCTCACTGAGTTGCTTGGACACTCAATAAATTGCTGAGGCTGGCTCTGAACTCCCGATCCTCCTGCCTCAGCCTCCCAAGCGGCTGGAATTTCAGGTGTGCACCACTGCACCTGGCCCTGGGTTCTCATTGTGAGCTCCGTTGCATTAAGGGCGATGTAGGGTAAGGAAGACCTCCCCTCTTCCCTCTGAGCGGGCAATAACCGCCTCTGAAACCAACCACCAGCAACGGGTGGATCAGCAGAAGAAAAGGCATCCACATTTATTACATGCCTAGGAGGCATCAGGCAAAAGAAAAGCGAGTCCCCAGAGACCCACAGGAGCTAGAAGCCCGTGTGCCTTCTTCATAGGGGGGAGTCCCCTGGGAATGTGGGCACCGTGCTGAGATCTAACGTTGGAGATCCGCAGTCTGTGGGGGGGGCATGGCGCCAACCTCCAGTCCTCTGTCCTGTGAGGCAAGTTTCTTGCCTCTGGTTGGTGAGCAGCCTGGGCAGGAGATTGTGATTATCTCAACAATCAGTCAATATTGGCCCGCCGCAGGTCGGGCATTGTGCTGAATCTGGGATCACACTGACACCTGAGCCTGGCTCCTCCTGGGGTGTGACTTATATTCTAGCCGAGAAAACCCATGTGACCATCTGACGAGGGGTCATTTAGTCACGGGTGGGGGGTGGGGTTGTTCGGAATTCCTAACCCCAAAGACTGGGGCCTTTTCTCCTCTTGCAATCGTGGAACCAGTCACAAGTGCCTCTGTGGAGTGCTGGAGGGGACTTGGATTCTCCGCCAAGGATAAGGACAAGAGAGAGAGAAATTTGCCAATCAATTTCCTTCCCCAGAGAACAGGATTATCCAACTGAGAGGAAGCTTGAAAGAGATGAGGGGAAGGGATGGTTGATGAAAGGGAGGAGCGTGCGTGGCTTTTCTGGGACTGCGCGGAGATTTTCCAGAAATTTGGGCACCACCTCTTTTGGCTCCTTTCATGATTCTTTCTGATCGCTGCTGTCATGGCAACCATCATGCTCTGGGGGAGCGGGTGCTTCTTCAGCTTGCTGGTGGGATGTTCATGAAGTTGGAGGCTGTCTGGTGGTCCTCCTGGCAGCCACTCTAGAGCCAGTCAGTTTTAGCTGGTTCACCTCAAGGGGAACTTGGAAAGTGTCCTGTCTTCAAAGGTGGAAGGATTGGAATGGGGTGGGATTCAGCTAGTTCACCTGGGCAGTAGGAAATGAGGGCAGCGCTACAGGACGTACATAGACCATTCCACGTTGTCTTTGACACACTGACATTCGCTCAGAGATCATGGGATTCAGAACTGTTGGTAATAATTGGAGACAAAATTTTGAAGATGTGCTTCGTTCAACTTAGGCTTCAACTTAGGCTATTTTTAATGCAGTTTTACATGTGTTTGTCATTTGTGTTAAGATCTGCTCTCTGGAAAGTTTCCAAAATTGGGATTTAACCACTTGGGAGGCTGAGGCAGGAGGATCATAAGTTAGAGGCCAGCCTCAGCAACTTAGCAGGTTTTCAAATAAAACTTTCAAAGGGCTGGGGATGTACCTCAGTGGTAGCACATCCCTGGGTTCAATCCCTACTGCTGCAATAATTAAAATTTTTTAAAATTGGGATTTAAATAGTACAGGTCAATGGAAAGGCAAGTTATTCTCATACTCCCCAACCATGTTTATATAAAGGACATGCGGATTTTCTCTGTTTCTTCTCATTATCACAAAATTAATATGTGTCTGTGTGACATGGAACATGATTGTGCCTGGGTTCTATGTGCCACTGTTTCTCCCCAGGTTGCTTTGAACATTTATTCTTTGATCATAATTTTTATTTAAAAAAAAATGGTTACTCCCTTCCATACTAATGGCTCTGAAACAGGCTGGCCTGGGTCTCAAGTCAGCTGCGACAGGTGAGGGTCAATGCAAATCCTCGGGGTCTCCCATCCACGCGGCCTAGCAAAGAAAAGTGATGACCTCTCTCTCCTCCAGGCGCAGAGACGTCCTTCAGATGTAGAGATAGCCGGGAGCCGGTGCACCTTAGTATCCCACCACCTCTCCTCGCTCCGCCCACACGCTTGCCAATCAGGTGGAGTCCCTCCCCACGCCTGGCCGACACTCCTCACGGTGGAGAGGTGGTTCCAGTTGCTTCCAGGGGCTGACATCAGAAATGATGGGCTCCTGGGAACGTCAGCCAACTGGGAGCCCCCGGGCTGCACCCAGGTAGGCTGCAGGTCCTCCATAATGCCTGTTATCTCCTTTACGGGGTACACAGAAATGCCACCTTGAAGCAGGGCAGGCATTTCCCAAGCCGGGCAAACTGGACAAGAGACCTGTGCTGCTTCCATAAAGGCTGCTTGTTTTCCTCTTGCTGTGGAAAGGGAACCCAGGGTCTCACACAGGCCAGGCAAGCACTCTCCCACTAGGCTGACCACCAGCTTCCTTAGCTTTCCCCCTCCCCTCCCCCTCCCCCTCCCCTCCCCCTCTCCTTCCTCTCCCCTCCCCTCCCCTCCCCCTCTCCTTCCTCTCCCCTCCCCTCCCCCTGCCCTCCCCCTCCCCCTGCCCTCCCTTCCAGGGATTGAACCTAGGGACACTCAACCACTGAGCCCTACTATGTATTTTATTTAGAGACAGGGTCTCACTGAGTTGCTTAGGGCCTTGCTGAGTTGCTGAGGCTGGCTTTGAACTCAAGATCCTCCTGCCTCAGCCTCCTGAGCTGCTGGGATGGCAGGTCTTTCTTAATATAAATGAATGGCATTAATTCCAGCCGGGTGAGCACGCTACTCCTGGAAAAGTTGGGTGGCTGGGTGGGTTGTTAACCCTTTTCAGCTACTAGAACCAGAGTAACAGATACAGATGTCTACAGGGGAGTAGGGTGAAAGCAGTAGAGGTGGGAGTGGACCTGCCCTGCTGACCGCCACCTTGAGGAAACTTAGGGCTCCGTTTGACCTTCAATTTCTCAAAAGAAGCTGGAATCCTCTTTTAGATATCGATGATCTCCTGGTTTTCCAAAGCTGTCAACATAAGGAGACTGTTTGGGATACCTCGGGAGCCAAATGGCATACCTCAGTTGGCCAAAGTGCTCTTTGGGGCTGAGGCCTGGCTGTTCCGAGTGTGTCCCCAGATCAGCAGCCCCACCATCACCTGATTAACAAGGTCCCAGGTAATTTCTACGCACAGTAAAATTTGTGAATTTTACTGTGCGTAGAAGTAGAGGCCAGGGATCTCTTTCAGGTGATCAGTCACAAATAAAAGAGTAAATAATAGAAATTGCTGATAGAAAGCTTTTGTTGATAGAAATATTTGGGAAGAACTTCCATTTCTTTTAGTCCAGAAGGCAACCTTATCCTTGAAGTATTGGCTTGGATGTGACTTCTCTGGAAAGACCTTGTCCCCACACCATGTCAGGTGTTGTATATATGGGACTCCTTATCACATCATCATTTTTACTTGCCTGGTTTGTTTGTTTTTTTGCACCAGGGTTTGAACCCAGGGACATTGACCACTGAGCCACATCCCCATCCCTTTTTATTTTATTTGAGACAGGGCTTCGCTAAATTGCTGAGGCTGGCCTCAAACTTGAGATGCTCCTGCCTCAGCCTCCAAGTTGCTGGGATTACCGGCGTACACACCCTGCCCAGCCTGTACTTGGATATTGATTGAGGGCCCATGAAGGTAAGGGCCACGTCTTCTTGGAAATACAGTGCCTTTGTACTTCTAGCATTGTCACAGAACCTGGCACATACTGGTTGTATTAGTCAGCTTTCTGTCACTGTGACAAATTATCTGAGAAAAACAATTAATGGAGGAAAACTTTATTTTGGCTCACGATTTTATTTATTCTATGGGCAGCTGGCCCTAAGGCAGAATCATCACGGCGGAAGGGTATGGCAGAGGAAATCTGCTCACTTTCCAAACAGAAAGCAGAGAGAGAGAGCATGAAGAAGGGACTTTGGACATGACCTATGCTTCAAGGACCCTCCCCAGTGAACTACTTGCTCTAGTTGGGCCCCACTGTCTCCCAATAATATCATCAAATTAATAATTCATCCATGGATTAATCCACTAATGAGGTCAGAGTCTTCATGATCTAATCACTTCTCAAAAGCCCCACCTCTGGGCCGGAAGTGGTGGCGCATGCCTGTAATCCCAGCAGCGCGGGAGGCTGAGGCAGGTAGGGAGGCCCTAAGCCACTCAGGGAGACCCTGTCTCTAAATAAAATACAAAATGGGGATGGGGATGTGGCTCCGTGGTCAAGTGCCGCTGAGTTCAATCCCCAGTACCACCCCCTCAAAAAAAGCCCCTCCTCTGGACACTGCTGTATTGGGGACCAAGCCTCTGACACATGAGCCTTTGGGGACAGGACTGTGACAGAAGTGTTCAACCAATGAGCGTATTCAGGGAAGTCTCACCATCTCAGTGATCAGACATTGCATGGGGTCTAATTAGACTTGTTAGAAAGAGGAAACCTCACAATTTTGCCATCTCTGTGTCTCAGACCTGGCCCGTGGCCTGACAGGTAGTAGATGCTCAATAAAGATGCGTTGACTAGATGAACTATTGGAAGCAAAGGTCTCAATGGTGGCCGGGTGGGGCGAGGTGAATGCTTCTCCTCCCTCAAAGACCTACCCAAATGAAACACTCAGGACTTAATCACAGACTCAAAGAAAAACCCTTTTGCCTGTGCATGTATGTGTGTAGAGTGTGTGGATGACGTTTACTTATGTATTTGCATGCTGTTCACCAGCACTACCCGGCGTAGGGCTGGGGGTCTAGCGCCCTGAAAGACATAGCGCGTATTCCTTGATGGGAAGGCTGGGGTGCACATCTCATCCACGGAGGGTAGTCCGGGAACCTCCCTCCTCAGTGCCAACATTGAACAGCTGTCCCTTGTGAAATCCAAATTGCTCCTCATCCATCATCTTCTCTAAAATAGCTTATAGACAGAGAGGAGGGTCAACGGCACTGAGCAGGGTGTGACGTTTTCTGGGTTGGTGTTCAGTTTTACATGTTTCATGCAAAGCCCCGCTGCCAGCAGGGTGAAATCTTGGATCCAAATAAAAATACTTTCAGTTGGACTTTTTTTTTTAAGTCATAAGTGGACAATTTTTTCTGTGGGGGGGTACTGGGGAAGGAACCCAAGGGTGATTTATCACTGAGCCCCATCCCCAGCCCTATTTTGTATTTTATTTAGAGACAGGGCCTCACTGTGTTGCTTAGGGCCTCGCTAAGTTGCTGAGGCTGGCTTTGAACTCACCATCCTCCTGCCTCAGCTTCTCGAGCCACTGGGATTACAGGAATGCGACTCCACACCCAGCCAATATTTGGGGTTTAGGGAAAGTAAATTGTTCTGCCATGAGTCTGTCATTTGAATAGATGTTGACATTCCATGGTTCTGTGATTAATTTGTTAATTTTCACTCAGAACTTTCCAACTGACACTCTTGTCTTACCAGAAAATTTTTTCCATTCTGCTGCACTCGTATCCCAGAGAAGAATGGCCTCTTGTTTTGTTAGTTATGCAAGTGCTAGACTTAGAGAGCCTATTTGATTTATGATTTAAAAAAAATTTGTTTTAGGGGCTGGGGATGTAGCTCAATGGTAGAGTGCTGGTCTCACATGCATGAGGTCCTGGGTTGGATTTCAATTCTCAGCAGCACCCCCCCCCCAAAAAAATCTAAAACAACAACAAAAAATCCCCGTAAACAACAAAACTTGCTTTAGACCTTCTGAGCTGCAATCCAGCATGACCAATCTGAGAATCTGACTTCAGTTGTTTGTTTTGGGTACCAGGGATTGAATTTAGGGGCACTCATCCACTGAGCCCCATCTCCAGCCCTGTTTTGAATTATATTTAGAGACAGGGTCTCACTGAGTTGCTCAGCACCTTGCTTTTGCTGAGGCTGGCTTTGAACTCACGATCCTCCTGCCTCAGCCTCCAGTTTTGAACAGTATGATAATACCTTTACCATAGATAAGAGTTAGAAGAAGAATAGATAAGAACTCTATTTTAAATCAAAAGGAGCAGAAAACTGGCTTCCTTAAATATGTTGGAGAAGCTAACCTCTCTGTTGATTGTGTAAGGTAAAGGAATAATTATCACTTTTGAGAGTTGAAGTACCATTAATATACTTCATTATAATGAACGAAAGCTTTTCTTTGAATGACAAAACTGTTAAAATATACTCTTGAGTTTACAGTCAACTGATTTTTTTTTCCTCATTCTCAATTTTAAAGAACAGAAACTTGCTAGGCCTTTAATAACCCTATTTGCATAATTAAAGGGAAAATATGAAGAGATGCACATTACATTATCAGCAATTTGTTATATTTGCAAGGAAAAGTTGAAGGACGGGTGAGGGAGAGACACACTTTCACTTTTTATGCTATAGACTTCAATTTTTAAAAGCTCGTATTGCTTTTGTGATTTAATTGACTGTACTAAAATATATGACGGATTGAGGGAGTGCATGACCTCAAAATTTGAAATCAGTCAGGTCCACTTGAACCTTCTTAATCACTATTGTTTTCAAAATTTATTCTAGCCAGGTGAAGTGACACCTGCCTGTAATCCTAGCTGCTCGAGAGCCTGAGGTATGAGGATCACGAGTTCAAAGCCAGCCTCAGTAACTTAGCGAGGCCCTAAGCAACTCAGTGAGACCCTGTCTCTAAATAAAATACAAAATAGGGCTGGGGATGGGGCTCAGTGGTTAAGTACCCCTGGATTCAATCCCTTGTGCCCAAAGGGGAGAAAAAATCAAAATTTATTCTATTAATTATATATATCAATCAGAATTTATTAATGGAATTTTGTATTGGATGGGTGGGGATACTTTTAATTTACTCTTTTTAGGATCCAAAATGTACTCCAGTTTTTCCTTAGGGAAATTATATTTTATACTCTTGTTTATTGATATAAGCAGTATTAAACAGTGTTTTCATAAGTATCATATAAAATAAAAATTTCTGTAGAACAAAAATAAACAGTTGAGAGTCACTATTGTATAATTCAAAAGAAGGAACTCTGGAGCCAGACTGCCTGGGTTCAAATTCTGGCTCTTTCACATTCTAGCTGTGGACCTCAGGCAGGGTTACCAGATTTCTGTGTGGCTTCATTCCCTCATCTATGAACTAAATAATACTTCTGATCCCAAAGGCTTATTGTAAATGAGTTAATTTACATAAAGTCCTTCGAGGATTGTCGGACACAGTGTAACTACTGTTATCAGTCAGTTCGTGCTGCATAACAAAGCATCTTGAAATTTATTAGCTTAAATCAACGTGTATTTATTATTTCTCATGATTTGATGGCCTGGAATCCAGGGTGACTTTCCTTGCAGGTCTAGTACGATGGCAGGTGGGACAATACCAGCATGATTGTGTTTACATCATTGTCTACTGCAGCAAGAGGGAGAACCTCCAATGCACAATTTTTTTTCCAAGCCTCTTCTCTGTCACATTTGCTAATAATCCCCCCATTGGTCAAAGCAAATCTCACAGCCAAGTCCAGAGCCACTGTGAGAGGGAGCTGGATACAGGTGCAGACCATTTTTTGCAGACAGTCTACACCAAACAGGACGCAAAGCAATAGCTGCTATTATTATTGTCATTATTATTGTTATCATCTCTCCGTACATAAAGCTACTGAAATTAACTGCTCAGAGTTGGTCTTCCGTCAGTCATTAGCATTCACTGTTTTCAAATATTGTGGCAGCCTCAAAAATTAATACTTGCAACCAGAGAGTTTTTAAGAGGAGCTTATTCTGCAGGGCTGAAAATTATTATTTTTTGTTACAAACTGTAGCTGTCCCTACTGGTCTCCCTGGGAGCATTTTGCAGGTTATAAAATACAGCGATTACTATGGTAATCATATTGCAAGTATAAAATGGCTTTGACCTACTTGTTAAAATGCAGTGTGTATTAAAATAAAGACTGTGATCTTAAAGTGAAATGAACTCAGA